>NC_064828.1:119201065-119505961 GCF_024166365.1 Elephas maximus indicus | reverse complement strand
CAACAACACACCAACGTATGGTCTGTTGTAGACTTCGACCTTAATTAAAAAAATCTAATTCCAGTTTCTTTTTTAAAATATACATAGTTTTCCCCGAGTATTTTATCCTGAAAATTCTCAAACACTACATAAGGTGAAAGAATTGTACAGTGGACACCATACACCCCCCCTCCCCAAGTGTGCCGTCAGCACATGGTGGTCTTTGCTGTGCCCTAGATCTTCCCTCTCCCCACCTGCCTTGCCCCGCTCAGCCACCTTAGTTTTTGGTGCATTTCAAATACGCATACATGCATGCACTCCCGCCACCACCAGGTTTCAATATCTGCTTACAGTTCTTTTCTCCTTTCGAGGTAAAAATGACGTATAGTAAAATGCACAAATGATAAGTGTGCCTCGGATGGGCTCTAACAAAAGCACAGCCTGTGCAACCCATTCCCTCCCAAGACAGAACGTCACCGTCCCTCCGTAAAGCTCCTCGTGCCGCCCCTACCCACAGAGACAACCGCTGGAGATAGCTCCTGCCTGTCCTGGAACTACATAAATGGAGTACAGTGTGTGCGCTTAGCATGCTTTGGAGATCATCCATGTTATTGTGTGTGCTGAGCAGTAGTACTCCGTTGTGTGAATACGTGACAGTTAAACTACAGATTTTCTACTGATGGCCACTTGGATGTTTTCAGGTTGGGGCTCTTGGGAATACAGCTGCTGAGAACAACCTCATACAGGTCTTTGGTGGACAGGTGCTTTCATTTCTCTTGGTGACTACTTAGAAGTGGAATTGCTGAGTGATGGAGTGGGCGTACGTTTAGCTTTATGAGAAGTTGCCAGGCCTTTTCCCAAAGTGGTTGTAGCACCAGCAGGTTATAAGGGTTCTGGTCGTTCTGTATCCTTGCCAGCGTTTGGTGATGTTGTGGGTATGTGGTGCTGTGACAGTGTAATTTGCATTTCTGTGATAACTGTTGATGTTGAGTGCTTTGTCACGTGCTAATGGGCTGTTTACCTTCCTTTGTGAAGCATCCGTTTGAAACTTTCGCCCATTTTTAAAATTGGGTAGTTTATCTTTTTATCATTGAGTTTTAAGAGTTCTGCATATATCATGGATGCTAGTTCTCTGTCAGATGTTTTGCAGATATTTTCTCCCAGTTTGTGGCTTGCCTAATCATATTATTATTATTGTCTTAATTAGATTTAGTTTTGATGACATCTAATTTACCAACCTTTTATTTTATGGCTGTTGCCGTCTGGTGTCCTGTCTAATAAAGTTTCACCCATGCCCAAGAGACCAAGATATTCTCCTATGTTTTCTTCTCTAAGAGCTTTACAATTGAACTTTTACCTTTGGGTCTATGATCCAGCTCAAATTAATTTTGATAGATTTTAACTTTTTTCCCCATATGGATATCCAGTTGCTCCAGCACCATCGAAAAGACCTTCCTCCACATTGGCTTGGCTTGGCACCTTTGTAAAAATCAAGTGACAAATGACTGTATGTGCAGGACGCACTGGGCTCTCTCTTCTGCTCCCTGCCGTGCTCTTGTGGTTCCTTGTGCCACCGCTGCCTTGCGTTGATGACTGTAGCTGGGTAGTAAGCCTTGAAAGCAGCTGTGTGAGTCCTCCAGCTTTGCCGCCTTTTCAAGATTGCTCTGCATATTTTAGGTCCTTTGCATTTCTGTATAAATTTTAGCTTTGGGTTGCATTGATTCTGTAGATTTGGGGGCATTGTCATCAACATGGAGTCTTCCAGTTAATAAAATGGCACGTGTATCTATTTATTTAGCTCTTTTAAAAATTCTGTCAGTAATGTTCTGTAGCTTTTAATATACAGGTATTATACCAATTTTATTAAACATATGTCTGTTTTATATTTTTTGATGATATTGTAAATGGAATTGTGTTATGTCTTTTGCTGCTAATATATAAAAATGTAAAATACAATTGATTTTTGTATATTAGCTTTGTGTCCTGTGACCTTGCTAAATGCACTTGCTGGTTCTAGTAGTTGTTTTGGGGATTCCTTAGCATCTCCTATGAGAACAATAATGTTGTCTGTAAATAGAGACAGTTATACTACTTCCTTTCTAATCTTTATCCTTTTTGTTTTCTTTTTCTTGCCTTATTGCATTTGTTAGGATATCTAGTACAAGCGGTGAGACTGGGTGTATCTTTGCCTTGTCCCCAATCTTGGGGGAAAGCATTTGCCATCGCACCACTCAGTAGGATGTGAGCTGTGGGTTGTTTGTAGTTGTCCTTTATCAGATTGAGCAAGCTTCTGTCTGTGCCCAGTTTGTTGAGTGTTTTTATCATAAATGGGTGTTAGATGTTTGTCAGGTGCTTTTTCTGCATCTTACAGTAATTACCATACTGGTTTTTTCCCCTTTGTTCTGTTCATAATAGTGAGTTATATGGATTAAATTTCGCTTGTTAAACCAAACCTGCACTCGTGGGATCAGCCTGTTTCCTCACAACTTGACCCTTTTTCTGTATCAATGCATCGCGTCAGCTAGTGCGTTTAGAAGATTTCGCGTCTGTGTTCCTAAGGGACATTGGTCCAGGGTTCATCTTTACGTAATGTCTTTGGTGGGGTTTGTATCAGGATAATGTGTGCCTCATAAAATGAGTTGATGTTGTTTTCTGAAAGTGAAAACCATAGTCATTTCTTCCTTAAATGTTGGTAGAATTCACCAGGGATACCACATAAGCTGGAGTTTTTCTGTAGGAAAGTATTTGGTTAAATTTAATTCTCTTGATAGATACAGACTACTCAGATTCTTTTATGTTAGTTTTGACAAATTGTATTTTTCAAGGAATATGTCTGCTTTGTAGAAGTTGTCAGGTTTGTTTGCATGAAGTTTTTCATGCTCTTGGCTCATTATCCGTGTGATGTTACAGGGTCTACAGCCATTACTGCTCATTTCTGTTCCCCTGTTGCCTCAATCAGTCTAGCAAGGGTTGGTCAATTTTGCAGATCTTTACAAAGAACAAACTTGTAGCTTTGTTAATGTTTTCTGTGGTTTGTCTTTTTTCTGGATCATTATTTATGCTCATACCTTTAGTGCTGCCTTTGCTCCTGTTTCCCTGCAGCACCCTCCTTGGCCTGCCCCCCGCCCCCGCTCCTGGCCTCCCCTCCGCATCTGCCTGCAGCTCCCCCCCTTGGCCTCCCTCCCCATCTCCCTGCAGCCCCCCTCCTGGCCTGCCCTCCCCATCTCCCTGCAGCACCCCCCTCCTGGCCTGCCCTCCACATCTCCCTGCACGCCCCCGCCCCGGCCGGCCCTCCCCGTCTCCTTGCAGCCCCTACCTCCTGGCCTGCCGTCCCCATCTCCCTGCAGCCCCCTCCCCGGCCTGCCCTCCCCATCTCCCTGCAGCCCCCTCCCCCGGCCTGCCCTCTCCATCTCCCTGCAGGCCCCCCCTCCTGGCCTGCCCTCCCCATCTCCCTGCAGGCCCCCCTCCTGGCCTGCCCTCCCCATCTCCCTGCACGCCACCCCTCCTGGCCTGCCCTCCCCATTTCCCTGCAGCACCCCCCCGGCCTGCCCTCCCCGTCTCCCTGCAGCCCCCCCTCCTGGCCTGCCCTCCCATCTCCCTACAGTCCCTCCTTGGTCTGCCCTCTCCATCTCCCTGCACGCCCCCCCTCCTGGCCTGCCCTCCCCATCTCCCTGCAGGCCCCCCCTCCTGGCCTGCCTTCCCCTTCTCCCTGCAGCTCCCCCCTACTCCTGGTCTGCTCCTGCTCCTAGATCCCTGCCATAGCCCCTCACTGTTTGGTCCCACTGCTCTCCCCGCTGCAGCCCTGCCTGGTGTGTTGGTCTCTGTTGTGGTGTGGCCTGTCTCACATCATTGCCCTTCAGCGTGGGTGAAGCTCCTTAAAGGCTGAGGGAAAATGTGCCTGCGTTCACCCCTCAATGCCCACGTTGGAGACGTCTGGGGTTTGTGTAAGACCGTAGTACTCTGGAGCTTTCTTCCTCTGTGATGTGTCTGAATCCCTGGGGTTTTCCCCTGGGCACGTGGTCTGGGACTTGTAATCAGCACCACCGAGCTGTCTCTACTAGTGACCAGCTGAGGCCACAGCAGAGCCTTGGATGGCACTGATCTTAAGGTCACCTGACAAGTTGCTTCCGTCACTGCCTGTGCTTTATCTTTTTGCTCACGTACACCGTTTTTTTTTTTTTACACCATCAGAGCCTTGAGTCGGGTAGGACATCTTCTCAGTACTGTTTATGCATCTGCTCAAAAGAGGCCTGGTCCCATGCCAGCATCCCAATGGCTGTTCCCTGGAGTGACAGCACTGTGCGTGGTATCTGCCAGGGTGCCCCAGTGTCTGTGTGTCCCTCCGTCTGCCCAGGAGACCGTGGGCCCTGTGTGGGGGAGGGCCCATGCTCACGTATATCTTCTGTCCCAGGAGACTCATAGACTGAGACTGAGTGCGTCCACCTATTTCCCTGTGGGGTCAGCCCACACAAGACTCCTCGTGGTGGTGGCCCTGATTGCAGAGATGCCGCTCGTGTAGGCAGGGCTTCCTCTCCAGGCCTGGGCTGAAAAACCCCGCGTTCCTTTTCCCTCTTGTCCTGGTCAGGGGTTCACAGAGGTCTCCCTCCCCTGGCACGGGGGCACGGGGGGTTCTGGTCAGCCTGGCGCTGCTGCCTTACTCTCAGTCATGACCAGTTGCTGGACTTGGACTTAGCAAACCCGAAGGCCCTGCTCGCTGGTTGTGCCGTTGCTGCTTCTTTAGAGTGTCCGGGTGACTTGTGCTTCCACCTGCTGCGGTGCTCCTTGACTCCTGCTCCAGACATGCTCCTGGACCTCAGTGATCTGCTCCAGGTACACCTGATTTCTCAGCTTGAGGACAAACACGCCCTCATACTGCAGGGCCCAGATATGTCCACACATTGCAGGAGGGTGGGGACAGACATGTCCTTACATCACGGGGCCCTGAGGGCGCAGGGGACAGACATGTTCATACATCATGGGGGCCTGAGGGCACAGGGGACAGACATCTGTACTTTGTAGGAGGGTGGGGACAGACAGATCCACATGCCACGGAAGCCTGAGGGCACAGGGGAGAGACACACCCTTACACTGTGGGGGCCTGAGGACACAGGGGACAGACGTCTGTACACTGCAGGAGGGTGGAGACAGATACATTGTTATACCACGGGGGCCCTGAGGGTGCATGGGACAGACATGTCCACACACTGCAGGAGGGTGGAGACATGCTACCCCCACACCATGAGGGCCTGAGGGCACGGGGGACAGCCACATCTGTGCATGATGGGTGCCAGCCTGCTTGTCCCAGGGCAGAGCCTCAGTCAAGTTAGAGGGGCTTGCTAGCGTAGCAGAACTGCCCAGGCAGAGGCCTGTTTTAAAACTGGCACATGGGGTGGGGGGCGGTTTGCTGCCAATGGAAATACAGGGCTGAGGTGTTCCTGGTGGGCCAGAATTTCCCAGCTGTGGACAAGCTGAGAGGCCCAAATGCACAGTTGTTCTAGTCAAGGGAGAGGCTTTAAAAGAAAATATTGGATTCAGATGTATGCATTTTAAAGTACTATAAAATACTTCATTTGTAGTCTGTTTAGAGAAACTTATTTCTGGTACCAGGAGAAAGTACCTTTCTGTGGAGTCTCCCGCCCCCAACGACTGAACACGGTGGTGCCCACCACAGGGGGACGCCTGCCGGGCAGACGCGGGTGAGCTGCATCAGGGAGTACCACGATGAGCCAAGTGTGCCCCCGGTGGCTACGGTGGCTGTGCGGTGGGCAAGTTGGGGTCTGGGCCTGCAGTCTTGGGGAGGCCCAGCCTGCAGTAACAGCTTGGCCATTGAAAACTAACATGACACAGCGTGAAGGTGCACACAGGTCTCTCATGGATTTCAGACCCAGAGAGACTTGGTCCAGAACCCTGCTTGTGGGTGGGGCGTGTGCGCCATGCTGCCTCTGGTAGCCACCAGCAGTTACACTTCTGTCGCAAGCAGACTGTGCCTTGTATTTTTGTTCTCCCAGCTGTCTTTTTAAATGGCATCTCTCAGAAGCGCTTGCTGAAATACTCTGTAGCCAAGCTAAAAATAACCTATTGGAATTGTGAGAATCCAGTGACCACATTTTGGAATGCTCCAGGGCTTGGGTCAGGGCAGGGCCAGGAGACCTCGTTTCCAGCCTGGGTGGCTTCACAGTGAAGACAGGAGAAGGCTGGGGACAAGCCAGTGGCTCCACAAGTTGCTGGGCCCTGCTCAGGAGGGCGAGGAGCTTGCTCTGGTATTTCCTCCCGTCCCAGGAGGGGAACAGGCAGGGCTGCAGACGCCTAGCCTTCGCCAGCCACCCTCACTGAGGCTGCACGACACAGATCGTGAGTCTCTGCGCCAGGCGTGTCAGTGTTACTGTCTCTAACCAGTAAATTAGTGATACTAAGACGCATTAGCATTTCTGGAAATAGCTGCGTGCACGTTAAACGCACAGCCTTTTTATTTCTCAGTTTTGATTAGAGAACCCTTTCATGCAGCCCCCAGGTGCACGCTCACAAAGCTGTTCTGTGTCCGACTCGTTAGTGTGAAGTTTGATGTGCCGGGCAGGCCAGGGGCGCCCTGTCTTGTGAGGGTGGGGGGCAGCAGAAGCGACCTCCTCGCAGCAGCTGAGTGGTTTTGCTCTAGTCTGAATGGAGGGATCAGGCTAGAATGGCCAAGACACGGAGCCCAGTGAGAAGCTGGCACAAGTGCTGTGTCACTGCACGCTCTTACATGTGCACAGACACACGGATGCGCATACGCACTCATACGCACACATTTACACACCCACGCGTGTACAGGTACATGCACACAAACACGCACGCATGTGCACACTGATGTACATGTGCACACATGCACTTTGGCAGGCAGGCCTAGGGGACTTGGTCCTCCTGAGGCCCCAGGGCTCCTAGACTCCAGGAACTGTGCTGTGAGAGGCCAGAATTCCTTCAGAAGGCACGACCCATAAGCCAGGGCCGTAATGATGGAGGGCTCCTTGTGGAGCTTTCAGGAAGTATCTCGGAGGAGATATAGAGGCCTAGCCAGATGGGGTGGACAGCGGATAAGCTGGGCAGGCAGTCCGACCTAACGTGGTGCCACCCAAGGACCCCCTCCCACCTATCACACCGAACTTGTACCACTGCATAGTGCCCCAGCCTCCTGGAGTCAGCAGGTTCCTCTGTGCACTGTCTGGGAGGGGTGTCACGTCCTGGGACACCGCAGTGTGGATGGCATGAGCACCAGCTCTGATGGCTGCCCCTGCACGTCTTCTCTGTGGCCTGTGTGGGTGCCAGGCCAGGGCCCTCGTCCAGGAGGCCATGGACTGGACTTGGTCAGGTGAGGCAAGGGAGGCTGGGAGGCAGGGCCACCATGTCTGTGAGTCTCAGGGAAAAGCAGTGTAGCCCCTTGGGCTTAGGTGAGCCTGGGGTGAGGACAAGGTGACAGCCAGCAGGTAAACAAGAGGTGGGGCCGTCCCAGGCTGAGGCAGGGACACACAGGCCCTCGGCACAGGGTTGGGTGGGAACCTATGCCTCCCACGTCACTGCCTCTAGCCACCCTGTCCAATGGCCCCTTCCATTCCCCTGTCCACTTGGAGGCCCCTTCCCACCACTTCCACACCTTCTGTTCGCCAGAGTCCGCTGATGGGCCTCGCCAGCTGCCCTGGTCGGTGGTGAAAAGCCCCTCACCAGCTGCCGTGGTGCTCCTGACTGGGGTCTGCACCAACACCTGTACACCTAAGCTGCCATTGTCTCCCTGAGGATCTGCTAGCCCTTGAGGCTGCCCCTCCCAGTCCTGACCTTGTCTGTGCTGCCTACAGCCCAGCAGGCTAGGGCCAGGGAGGGAGCAGACGGAGGCTACTGAGTCAGGGATAGCAGGCTCCTCAGTGCTCTGGGGACTGCCCCAGGCAGTGGGGAGGCAGAGAAGGGTCATGGAGGCTTACGTGAAGAGGGCCAAGAGGAAATCTGTGCCAGGTGCAGCAGGGGCTGAAGCCTGGGTTCGAGTATTGCAGGTGGCCCGTCAGGACTGAAAGTGGCAGCTGGGGTGGATGAAAGGGCAGAGGAGGTGTGGCAGGAGCGTGACTGGGTGTGAGAACTGTTAATTCTGATGGAAGCCCACCATGTGTCCTACAGGACACTTGGGGCCTGTCTTCTACAGGACGCTGGGCAGAGAACTTGGGGAGGCTGAGGCCAGCACAGCCCTGAAACTCAGCTGTGCACGCTCACTGAGGTCTGGGGCTTTGGATTTGTTAAAGAGTAAACAATCAGATACGTATTTTAAGAAAGAAAAATAAGAACATTTCCTTAAACATAAATACCATTGTCGGTTGTCATGTCTTCCTCTCAGGTGAACGTTTACGTGCTGGGGAAGACATTCCTGCTCCTGGCGAGAGAGCTCTGCATCAACGCACCAGCAATAGGTATGTGGGTGGCCAGACTGCCAGGTGTTCTTTCAGGGGTGGGAGGAGAGCAGGTGAGCGTGCAGGACTTCTCAGGTAAGAAAAGCCTCCTGAAAGGTCAGTAGGACAGCGGCTGTTTCGGGTGCAGCATGTACCCTGCGGGTGGACGTCCTGCGGGTGGGCGTGTATCAAGCAGCTGTGGAGTGTGGAAGTGGGGGCAGGGTGGCTCCTGCACATGGCGCTCCCCAGGCCACACCTGAGGCTGAGCTGAGCTTTACAAAGGAGGGGATGAGTGTTCACACCTGCTTAGAGAGGCTCCTGCCTGCTCTGCCCGTGAGTCTAGAAGTATATTTCCTTGAGTTAGGGCAGCATGTGGGGCCTAGGTGGGTGGCTCAGGTCACCAGCGGAACTGCTCCCAGGTGCAGGGACGGTGGGTCATTTGGTCATCATGAAGGAGGGGAGGGGGCTGCAAGGTGGCACAGCATCACAGGGAGGGCAGTCACAGCAGAGGGATACCGGGCTGGGCCCTACACAACAGCCCTGCCCAATTCCTGAGGCCACATCCCTGTGCAAAGCAGCACTGTCCCCTCCTCAAGGGTCAAGCAGAGGCTTTCCAGGAACAAAGCCACTGTGCACAGCGCGGGGGTTAGGGGGCAGGGTATGAGCCATCAGAGTCAGCTCTACTCTGGAGCAGCAGCCCAGTGGCACTCCTGCAGTGGGGCTTTAAGCCACTGTGATGCTCTACAGAGTAGAGCGTTCTAGCCAGCAGACCCAGAACAGAGGTGAGCCCAGCCTGCCTGCTGGTGGAGAGCAGACGCTGGGCAGACAGGACGACGGGCGGGAACAGATGGCTCCCCGGGATGTATTCTGTCTACCACTTAGCATTGCCTAGTGGTTTAGAGTTTCTTCTAGTGATGGTAGAGAGCAATCTTCATCTTCTCAGTTATATGAGAAATAGAATACCCAACTTAACACTTCTGTACTCATTTATCTACACGTGGCTATTGTTTTATTAGAACTTTATTATGAAAACCCACTTAAATAGACGGACAGCTTTAACCGACTCCCCCACCGTTTTGGACAACAGTCTGAAGATACTATTTAAAATCCAGCAGGGTGGGAGGATGGCAAATCCCTTGGAGCAGGTTATGTGGGTGCTACTGGGAGGGGAACAGGGCCTGCCTTGTACCCCAAAGGCTGCCCTCTGCCTGAGACGCACACCCCACTGTACAACAGACACCTGTGAGGCCCACAGAGACTCAGCCACAGACTCAGCAACACAAGGCTCTGGCCGTATGGAAAAGCTTTCTATTTCACAGTTCACGGCTACAGCTGTCTAGGTACAAAAGAGATAGGAAGTGAGTGAAGCCATTAGGGTCCACGAGCCTGCCAGCTCAGGAGTAAGTGTGCACCAGGCGCCAAGCACCCACACTTATGCCACACTTACTTGGGCAACGTGCTGGAGAAAAGGGGCAAGCAGCACCACCTTCTGCATGCCCATTCGCAGTGCACCATGCCCACTGGCAGCCCTGGTGTCTCAGGCGTAGAAGATGAGCTCCGGGATCTGCCCGCCCTGGACCCCGGTCCCATTGGTGCTGTCAGAGGAGCACTGGAACTGGAAGGTCACCTTCCCACACTGCACCTCCGTCATCCCTTCCTGCCCAAAGTAGCTGAGCTCACTGCCGTCCAGGACTGCGCTCACGGTGTAGAAAGTGTCCTGCTCGACCTGGACCGGGTGCTCAAACCAGACAGGGAAGGTGTTACTAGAGCCGTCGGAGACAAACTTAGTCAGATTCTGTGCCAGGACGACCCCTAGCCGCTTCAGTTCGATTTTCACGCTGTACTCAGCTTTCCCAGAGCTCGACCCGTATAGCCCCAACCCAGCAACAAACACCCTCCTGTCTACCGCAAACTGGATACTGTCGCACCGCCCCCGGTACCGCCACTGGTTGCTGCGGTAGGCGGAGGACTGGAATCGGTGGCACCTCTGTGGGGCGAGGCCCTTCCTCTTGGTCAGGGGGAACTCCAGGGGGGGCTTCTTGGCAGCTGTGTACCAGAGAAAGATGTTGTGGGTCTCCTCTAGTGTTAGGATGTCTGACTGGGCTGCGCCGTTGGCAAATTCTTCCAGGGTCATGGTGGGAATTCGGACTAGGTAGAGGGCTCGTCCCAAAACGTGCCTCTTGTTCCGTGGGGTGACTGGCAGGCCTTGCCTCTTGCACTCCGCCTCGGCCCAGTTCAGGACGGCCTCGAAGACCACCGCCTCCTTGGTGTTGAGGGCCTCCCGTGTCACAATGATTTCCAGTGTCTGCCGGTCAATCTCACAGAAACCTTCAGACCGCAGCGCCATCTCAGCCTGTGCATCGATGACCTCCCAACAGCGCTGGGTCAGCTCGGGCTCCTCAAACAGCCGGCTCTGGGAGAGCAGGACACAGGCATTTTTTGCTTCCAGACTTGTCTCCAGAAAGTTGACACAGGCTTTGGCAAGGGCAGGAACGATGTACTTCTTGGCAGCATAAAGAGTGGCCAGCACCGTATCGGCTTCCAGATCGATTTCATCACTGTACATGTACCTAGGCAAATAAGGGCTGGGGTCAGAGGCCCTGAACAGAGGTCTGGATGGCTCCTGGGACTAGGGGGAAGAGCCACTAGCTCCTTTTGTCCCTTCGGACAGAGGCTGCTAGATGCTGCGTGGTGGCACCAGGGCAGGAAGGAACCCCCTTCCCAAATACAGACAGACTTACTTTAACAAGATGAGAAAAGCTGCCGGCTCCACGTCTGGTATGTGAATCTCCGACTTGACTTCTGCAAGGTCCCCATAAAACATGGCATAGAAGACGGAACTGCCCACGGCCAGCACGTACTGTGGACAGAAAAGAGGGTGCTAGGGGCCCGGCGCCCTCGCCCATGCGGCCGGCCGCAGGGCGGGCACGGAGCGGGGCTGTGTCGGAGGAGGGCGGACACCGGGGAGGTGGCAGGTGGCCGGGGGAGCGCGGAGGACCGAGCCTCGCTACCAACCTTGTGGGCGGGCACCCTCCTGGCCGCCCCCAGCGGCCCCACGACGAAGTGGACGTCGGCCATGAGCTCGTTGTTGAACATGAGCGCGTTCCTGCAAAGGGCGGACACAGGGCTCGGGTCTGCGCGCGGCGGGCGGCGGCCGGGCGCCGGGGACGGGGCGGGCCCGGGCTCACCTCTCGCGCAGGGTCGGGTGGAAGGACTGCCAGTTGGGGCTCTCCAAGTTGTTGTTGAGGGCGGGCGGCGCGGGCGCGGGCGGCGGCGGCGGGGCCGGGGCGCAGGGCGGGCAGCGCGGGCCTCCCTTCCTGCCCGCGGCGGCGGCGGCGGCGGCGGCGGCGGGGCCGGCGGCGTTGCTGTTGGCGATGTCGGTGGCGGTCGGGGCGGCGGCGCGGGGGTAGAGCTCCGCGGCCATCTTCGCGGGCGGCGCGGCGGGGGCGGCCTCAGCGCATGTCGGCGCCCCTGCCCCGCGCGCCTCTGCCCCGCGCGCCCCTGCCCCGCGCCGGGGCTTCGGGAGCGGCTCTGGAAGCAGAAGGAGGGAGGTGAGGCACTGCGCGACGCGGCCGTGCAGGCAGGCCAGGGGCAGCAGCATGGGCGCGGCGGGCGGGCTGCTCACCTCCGCGCCGCCCCGCCCGCCTGCCCGGCCCGCCGCCGGCGCCCGGAGCTCGGCCGCAGGGGGCGCCGTCCGCCCGCACGCCCGCGCGCCCGCCGGCGGCTTCCACTCGCCGCGGCGGCCGCGCGTCACTGCGCGTCGGGCCTCGTCACGGCGCACGCCCCGGCCGGCTCCGCCCCGGCTCCGCCCCCGGCCGCAGCTCCGCCCCCGCCCGCCCGCACGCCCACCGGCGCCTTCTGCTCACCAAGGCGGCCGCGCGTCATTGCGCGTCGGGGCACGTCACGGCGCACGCCCGGCCGGCTCCGCCCCCGGCCCCGCCCCCGCCCGCGGCCCCGCCCCCGCCCGCCTGCCCGCCCACAGGCGCCTTCTGCTCACCAAGGCGGCCGCGCGTCAGTGCGCGTCGGGACACGTCACGACGCACGCCCCGCCCCGGTTCCGCCCCCGCCCGCGGCTCCGCCCTCGCCCCTGCCCACCCCGCACGCCCGCACGCCCACCAGCGGCTTCTGCTCACCAAGGCGGCCGCGCGTCACTGCGCGTCGGGGCACGTCACGGCGCACGCCCCGCCCCGCCCCCGGCTCCGCCCCCGCCTGGCCTGGGCCCTGCCCGCGGCCCCGTCCCGCTTGGCCCCGCCCCCTGGCCGTGACCCCGCCCCCGCCGCGGCTCCGCCCCGCGCCGATGACGCAATGCCCGGCCCGCAGAAGCCCGGAGTGGGTGGTCGGTTCCCGCGGACGCGCGGTCCGGCCCTGGGTGCTGGGGCCGGCGGGGGGCGTGTGGGACAGCTGCGGGCTCTGGGGGTCTGTCCCGGCTGGGGGCCCCGGCAGGCGCGCTCGTAGCCCGTAAAGGCTGTTTTCCTCTCCTGCGCGCTCAGTGCTTTGCTCCTCTTGTTTCACATCTGTTTTCAGAAAAATGACAGGTTCCCCAGAAGCGCGAGCGTTTAGGGAGCGTAGTGCAGGGGGGCGACTCCGTTCCTTTTTAAAGAAGATTGCTGTTAGCAGCTTGGTGGCGATTCGTGGGATTGTTGCCGTCGTCCCGCCTGGATCGCCTTGATGTGGAGGAGGGTCGTGGGGCACAGTGGGGTCCCGCCGTGTTACCCTTCAGGCCGCCTCTCTTGCCGAGCCACCGGGTGGTTTTTAAAGCCGCGGAGTCTCCCACAGGCGGTGGGCGCTCTTCCCCTGGAAACGAGTGGGGTTTTGTGGGACAACTTAACCCAAACCAAACCCAGTGCCGTCGAGTCGATTCCGACTCACAGCGATCTTATAGGACAGAGTAGAACTGCCCCATGGAGTTTCCAAGGAGCGCCTGGCGAATTTGAACCGCCGACCCTTTGGTTAGCAGCCGTAGCACTTAACCACTAAGCACCAGGGTTTCCTGGGACAACTTAGGGGCCGTGAAATGCTGGGTTTGAGGAGCGCCGTTTTTGCTGTAGGGGTCACACCACACAGTGCGGTTCTACCCTGGGAAGCTCCTGAGGGCTCATGTTTCCCTCATCAGCACCCCAGGTTGGCTTTGTTAGTCGGCGTTAGTATATGAAAAACCGTGCCTCGTTGTTGTAGTTTGCGTTTCTTGAACTCTGAACATAGTAGAGCACGTCTCCTGTGTGTATTGATCATTTGTGATTTTTCCTGACAGGCATTTATACCCTTTACTGTTTTTTATTGGATTGCTGATGGTCCTTTTCTAATTGATTTTTTGGAGTGCACTTCATAGTTCAGATTATTGCAGTTACCAGAAGCTAGCAGTCGTCAATAGCACTTACCACCCTGTGCTGAGGGCTTTACGTATATCCACCCGGATGAGGTAGGAGTTCTTACTCTCTCACTTTTTTCCATGAGGAAACAGGCACAGAGAGGTTAGTACTTGTTTAAGATCACACAGCTGGCAGATGGAAAAGTCAGAATTTGGTTCCGGGCACCCAGCCCTAGACTCTGAGCTCCCAGTGGGCACTGCTCCACGTCTGTCTCTGATGTTGGTCATGGTTTTTTCTGGTCAGGTGCTGTGTCTCATCTTGTGTCTGGGGGTGGTCGCAGCTACCGCTGAACGGACAATTCCAGGCCATGCACCGTTCTCAGCACAGGCTGTCGTCATCCTCACACTAATCCTGGGAGGCAGGTGGCACCGGACTCACTCTTGATTTTATTTTTCCCCAGAGAGAAACTGATTTTTTTCTACTGTTGCGATGTGTGTTAAAGTACGCATACCAAAACGAGACAAAAACATTATAAGGAAAGTGACCTATAGACAAGTATCTTTCATGCATAGAGGTGTAAACATTTTTAATTAGCAGATCAGATTCAACAGTTTATAAAAAGGTTAATTCATCATTATTGTGTGGGATTTATCCCAGAAATGCAATCCTGGCTCAACATTCAAAAATTAATCTGTGTCATTGGCTCCTGATTTTACAGACGAGGAAACAGCCCCAGAGGTTGCATCCTCTGCCGAGGCCACACAGTTATCGTGCCGCCTAGGCTGGACTCACCCTTCCAGCCCTAGAGCCTTTGCTTTGAGAAGGGGCTTCTCATTCAAGGCATGTAAATGGTCCCCAGTGTTTCTCCTGTGCTTCCCTTCTTCAGAACTTTCCTAGAGAAACATGTGCAAAATGTAGCCCAACAGCTCAGCGATTTCATCACTGGGTCTCCCCACCTTGGTCTAGAAATCAAAACACAAGCTTTTAGTTCTTTCCATGATTATTGGTCTGTTTAGTAGGCCTGCTCCATTTAGTAAATGTTTCCCTAGAGAAAATCCCTTTCAGAAGATATTTGCTTTCTTTTCAGCAAAGAATTTATATCTCAAATTGATATAAAGAATTGCAAATGAGAAAGGAAAAGGCTCGACAAGCCAGTTTTTGATAAATGGGTGAAAGATGTGAACAGACACCATTCACATGGGCAGTAAGCATCTGAAGAGTTTTCGCATCATTGATCATCCAGGAGATGGGGCATCACCGAGCCCCTGAAAGTAGCTAAACTTAAGGCCGATGCTGGCTGCCTTGACCAGGGTGTGGCGCATCTAGAACTTCCACAGTTTGCATGGGCTCACAACTTGGCACAGACACTTTGCAAAGCTCTCTGACAGTGTCTGCTGAAGCCGAGCACAAACAGGTACCCAGAAACTCCGCTCTTGGGTATGTTATTATTCAGTGATGTCGAGTTGGTTCGCTCCTAGAGACCTTACAGATACTGGAACAAAGCGTTGGCTGATTCTGCATCAAAAAAAAAAAAAAACCAAACCCACTGCCATCCAGTCAACTCTGACTCATAGTGACCCTACAGGACAGAGTAGAACGGCCTCACAGGGTTTCCAAGGAGTGCCTGGTGGATTTGAACTGCTGACTTTTTGGTTATCAGCCGTGGCACTTAACCCCTACGCCACCAGGGTTTCCGATTCTGCACCATCCTCGCAACAGTAGGTATGTTTAGCCCATTTCTGCAGCCACCACGTCAGTCCATCTCGTTCAGGGTCTTCCTCTTTTTTAACTAACCCTCTGCCAAGCATGATGTCCTTCTCCAGGGATTGGTCCTTCCTGGTAACACGTCCAAAGTAAGTAAGACA
Organism: Elephas maximus indicus; assembly: GCF_024166365.1. Lineage (NCBI taxonomy): Eukaryota > Metazoa > Chordata > Mammalia > Proboscidea > Elephantidae > Elephas > Elephas maximus. Next base: position 119,490,406 of record NC_064828.1, on the reverse strand, counting down.
AAGTCTCACTATCCACCCTTCTGAGGAATGTTCTGGTTGTATGTCTTCCAACACAGATTTGTTTGTTTTTCTAGCAGTGTATGATAATATTCAGTATTCCTATCCAACACCGTAATTGAAATGCATCAATTCTTCTTCAGTCTTCCTTTTTCATCGTCCACCTTTTGCATGCACATAAGGCAATTGAAGATACCATGGCATGGGTTGGGTGCACGTTAGTCCTCAGGGTGACACCTTTGCTTTTTAAGATTTTAAAGAGGCCGTTTGCAGCACATTTGTCCAGTGCAATAGTCATTTGATTTCTTGGATCCAAGTAAAATGAAATTCTTGACAATTTCAGTATTTTTTCCATTTATCACGATGTTGCGTATTGATGCAGTTGTGAGGATTTTTTTCTTTATGTTAAAGTATAATCCATACTGAAGGCTGTAATCTTTCATCAGCAAGCAAGGTTGTGTTATTTGCATATTGCAGGTTGTTAATTAGTCTTGCTCCAGTTCCGATGCTTTGTTCTTCATAGAATCGAGCTTCTTGGATTTTTTGCTCAGCATATGGATTGAATAAATATGGTAAAAGGATACAGCCCTGGTGCACACTTTTTCTGATTTTAAACCACGCTGTATCTACTTGTTCTCTTTGAACAACTGCCTCTTGGTCTATGTACGGGTTCCATAATTTGTTAAGACCCTTTCGATAGTCAGTAAAACACAGGTAAACATCGTTCTGGTAGTCTCTGCTTTCAGAAAGATCCATCTGACTTCAGCAGTGATATCCCTGGTTCTACATCCTCTTCTGAACCTGGCTTGGATTTCTAGCAGTTCCCTGTTGATGAATGACTACAGAAGTCTCGGAAATATCATCAGCTGAGTTTTACTAGCATGTGATATTAATGACATGGTTTTATAATTTTTGCATTCTGTTGGATAACTTTCCTTTGGTGGAGTGGGCACAAATATGGATCTCTTTTAGTAGATTGGGCAAATAGCTGTCTTAAATTTCCTGGCATAGACAAGTGAGCACCTCCAGTGTTACATAAAGGTGACTATACATGCGGACCTCACGAGATGGATTACATAGGAATCAAATCGACTATATTGGCGAGAGTCTGAAAGGATCCCCCCTGAGAACAGGAACCAGACAAGGATGCCCTTTATCACCACTTTTATTCAACATTGTGCTGGAGGCCCTAGTCAGCACAGCTAGGCTAGAAAAAGAAATAAAGGGCGTCCACATCAGTAATGAAGAAGTAAAAGTATCCCTATTTGCAGATGATAAGATCTTATGCACAGAAAACCCCAAAGAATCCGCAAGAAAACCACTGGATCTAATAGAAGATTTCAGCAAAGTATCAGAATACGTGATAAATATACAAAAATCAGTTCACTTCCTCTACACCAACAAAGAGAAGTTTGAAAAGGAAATCACCAAGTCAATACCATTTACAGTAGCCCCCAAGAAGATAAAATACTTAGGAATGAATCTGATCAGAGATGTAAAAGACCTATACGATAAAAACTGTAAGACAGGACTGTGAGAGACCAAAAGAGACCTACGTAAGTGGAAAAACATACCATGGTCATGGACAGGAACACTCAACATGGTGAAAATGTTATTCCTACCCGAAGCAACCTATAGATACAAGTCCCATCCAAATTCCAACAATATTTTTTAATGAGACAGAGAAACAAATCACCAACTTCATATGGAAGAGGTCCCAGATAAGTAAAGCACTATTGAAAAAGAAGAACAAGTTGGGAGCTCTCACACTACCTGATTTTAGAACCTATTATACTGCCACCGTAGTCAGAACAGCCTGGTACTGGTACAACAACAGATATACAGACCAGTGGAACAGAGTTGAGAACCCAGATGTAAAGACATCCACCGGTGAGAAGCTGATATTTGACAAAGGCCCAAAATCCATTAAATGGGGAAAAGACAGCCCCCCTAACCAATGGTGTAACTAGATATCCGTCTGCAAAAAAATGAAACAAGACCCATATCTCTCACACCACGTGTAAAAACTAACTCAAAATGGATCAAAGACCTAAATATAAAATCTAAAACAATAAAGATCATGGAAGAAAAAAGAGGGACAACGCTGGGAGCCCTAATACATGGCATAAACAGAATACAAACCACAACCAACAGTGCATAAATACCAGAAGAGAAACTAGATAACTGGGAGCTTCTAAAGGTCAAACACTTATGCTCGTCAAAGGACATCACCGGAAGAGTAAAAAAAAGACATACAGACTGGGAAAAAATTTTTGGCTATGGCATATCCAACAAGGGTCTAATCTCTAAAATCTGCAAGACACTGCAACACCTCAACAACAAAAAGACAACCCAATTAAAAAACGAGCAGAGAATATGAACAGGTATTTCACCAAAGATGACATTCAGATACATAAGGAAATGCTCATGATTGTTAGCCATTAGAGAAATCCATATCAAAACTACAGTGAGATACCATCTCACCCCAACAAGTCTGGCACTAATCCAAAAACCACAAAATAATAAATGTTGGAGAGCCTGTAGAGAGACTGGAACACTTACGCACTGCTGGTAGAAATGTAAAATGGCACAACCACTTTGGAAATGGATTTGGCGCTTCCTTAAAATGCTAGAAACAGAAGTACTATGCGGCACAGCAATCCCACTCCTTGGAATATATTCTAGAGAAGTAAGAACCATCGCATGAATAGACATATATGCACACCCATGGTCGCAGTAGCAAAAAGATGGCAACAACTTAGGTGTCCATCAACAGATAAATGGATAAATTATGGTATATACCTACAATGGAATACCGCACAGTGATAAAGAACAATGAAGAATCTGCGGAACACCACAGCATGGATGAATGTGGAGGGCATTATGCAGAGTGAAATTAGCGAGTCGCAAAAGGACAGATATTGTAGGAGACCACTATTACAAGAATTCAAGAAAAGGTTTAAACACAGAAAACATTCTTTGGTGTAGTTATGGGGGTGGGGAAGTGAGGGAGAGGGAAATTCAGTAACTAGACAGTAGCCAGGAATCATCTTGGGTGAAGGGAAGGACAACACAGTACAGAGGAGGTCAACTGGACTAAACCAAGAGCTAAGAAGTTTCCTGGATACAAGCAGATACTTCAAGGGACAGAGTAGCAAGGCCGGAGGCCTGAGGACCATGGTTTCAGGGGAACATCTGGGTCAGTTGGCATAACAAAGTTTATTAAGAAAACGTCCTGCATCCCACTTTGGTGAGTGGCGTCTGGGGTCTTAAAAGGTTGTGAGTGGCTATCTAAGATACATCAATTGATCCCAGCCCACCTGGAGGAAACGAGAATGAAGAACACCAAAGACACAAGGAAAATATGAGCCCAAGAGACAAAAGGGCCACATAAACCGAGACTCCATCAGCCTGAGACCAGAAGAACTAGATGGTGCCTGGCTACCACCAGTGACCACCCTGACAGGGAACACAACAGAAAGTCCCTGATGGAGTGGGAAGAAAATGTGGAACAGAATTCAAATTCAGTAAAAAGACCATGGTCTTTTTGGTCTTAATGGTCTGACTGAGACTGGAGGAACCCCCCAAAAACATGGCCCTGGACACTATGTTAACCTAGAACTAAAAACATTTCTGAAGACCACTCTTCAGACAAAGTTTGACTGGACTATATAAAACATAAGACTCCTGAAGGGTGCGCTCCTTAGTTCAAGAAGGTGCAGAAGACCAGATGAGCGGCTCCTTTCCGGAGGCAGGATGAGAAGGGACAGGAACTGGTTGGATGGAGACGGGAAACCCAGAGTGGAAAAGGAGAGTGTGTTGTCATGGGGACTGCTGCTGGTGTTACGTGACAGTATGTGTGTAAAGTTTTGTATGAGAGATTAACTTGAGCTGTAAACTTGCACCTAAAGTACAACGAAAAATAAAAAAACAACTCTGAATTGGTGTCCTGTCGATTTCTGGAGCCTTGTTTCTCACCAAGGCCTTCAGTGCACCTTCAGCTCCATCCTTCAGCACCATCAGTTCTTGATCACATGCCGCCTCCTGAAATGGTTGAACATGGACCAGTTTTTTTTGGTACAGTGACCCCGTGTATTCCTCCCTTTTTTTTCTATTTTTGCTGAGAGTTTTTATCATGAGGAGTAGGCTATTGTCCAGACCAGCCGGACTCGAGCCTGGCCCCACCGTGTCCTAGTCGCGTGGCCTGGAGGTTGAGTGATAGCTGCCCACTTGGCCAGTGTGGGCAGGCGGCTGATGCAGTCCTGGGGCGTTGCTCCTCACAGTGCAGCCGCCGGGCTCAGTGCAGGACAGTGTTGCTTGGCCCGCGCAGCCCCTCGGCACCTCGCCTGCCTTCAGGGGCCTCAGAACCCTTCTCTGTGTCCTTCAGGTGGGCTGAGGTGGACAGGAATGCCGGTAGGACCTCGTGGAGTCCCAGGCCAGACCCCAGTCATTTAGGATGATGCAAGGGGGCTGAGAGCCAAAAGGGGAGGGTGTCGGGTGCTGGCGGACATCTGCAGCATCTTCCTCACCTCTGAGCAGGTTGTTGGGGAGGGGGTTACAGGAGCTGAGAAGTCCCTCCCTTCCTGTGGCCCTACTACTCGCTGGTGTCCCTCCATCACCATTCCTTGCTGCCCCCACCCCAGCCTGTCTCCTCCAGGGTGGACCTCTGTCACCCCACCAGGCTGTCAGCTCCATAAAGCAGCCCCAGCACCTAGCATGGCGCCAGGCATAGAGAAGACACTCGATAAGGGTCAGAGAGTGTGTGTGTGTGCGCGCGCGCATGTGCGTACCGACCCTTTATTTTAAATATTTTAGTTGAAATGAGTAGAGTTGTGACGTTAACACTCAGATTCATTTTTCCTTAGTAAGAAATACAGATTTATTTACCAAAACACACACATGGCAGTAGACAAAAAGAAAAAAGATAAGCTGACATACCATAAACCAAAACCAAACCCACTGCCATCGAGTCGATTCCAACTCCTAGTGACCCTATAGGACACAGTAGAACTGCCCCATGGAGTTTCCAAGGAGCGCCTGGTGGATCTGAACTGCTGACATGTCATAGGAGGGGAAATAATAGGAAGTAAACATGTGAATAAGTTTAACCTCACTGGTAAACTGTGAAATGCAGAATTAGTCAACAAGATGTGTGCGTGTGTGAGTGTGTGTGTATGTGAGTGCTGTGCACGTGTGTGGAAGTGCATTCATGTGAGCATGTGTGGGAGCGAGTGCGTGTGTGAATGCAGGTATGTTTGTGAGTGTGAGAGAGACTGCACGCATGTCAGTGTGTGTATGTGAGTGCTGTGCGTGAAAGTGCACGCATGTGAGCGTGTGTGTGAGTGCAGATATGCATGCATGTGAGTGTGTGTGTGTGCGTGCATGCATGCACACGTGTGCTCTGGTCCGTGGTTGCCCCCACAGTAGCAACATGCAGCACTGGGTGCAGGTGCTGAGCGGGCCGTCTTCCCCACGTGTGTGGGAGTGAGCTGATGTGAACTGCCCAGCTGCAGGTGCTGAGCGGGCCGTCTTCCCCACGTGTGTGGGAGTGAGCTGATGTGAACTGCCCAGCTGGTGTGAGAGGGCTTGTTTATGTTCTTGCGTCTGGAACCTACCCCATCCATGCTCTTTCTTGGTAATTCCACTTCTAGGACGCATACCCTAAGGAAACAACCTGAAATGTGATGGGCGCCATGGGCAGCATGTCCCTGACAGCCACGCACAGGCCTGGCAGTGTAAAGCCCTCTCCGTGCTCCCAGAGGGCGGCGGGAGGCCTGCGTGAGGGACGGAGGCCACCATGGCGCTGCACCACCTGCCTACCCAATGGTGGGAGCACTGGGCACACTGTCTGCAACCACTCTGGCCAAGGGGCAGGGGTCCAGGCCACGGGAGGAAAGAGGACACGGGCCGTGCACGGGGGACAGGCAGGAGGGTCCCCAGATGGGGTTGGGAGTTGCGCCGGCCTGCCGTGGGGGCGCTGCTGGGCCAGCTGCACTGAGCTCAGCGTGTGCCACAGACCCCTGCCTGTACATCCCACGCTTCGCCCACCTGCTGGAGTTTGGGGAGAAGAACCATGAGGTGTCCATGACGGCCCTGCGGCTGCTGCAGCGCATGAAGAGGGATTGGATGCACACGGGCCGGCGCCCCTCGGGGCTCTGCGGTGCAGGTATGGCTCAGGGACGGTGCCCCTTCGGGCTCTGCGGCGCAGGTATGGCGCAGGACGGGGAGGGGCACCGCGATGTTGCAGGCAGGGCAGATTGGCCCATGGGGCTGGAGGGTGGACAGCCAGGAAAATCCCCAGACACACAGCGGAGATTTGCACAGTAACACCGCACTCCCCCAGAGCTTGGTGCCATCCTTACTCTCTGTAGACTTAACAACCCCTCACTCCCTCGGCCGTTGTTGGGTAGTTTGGCCTCATTTCATAGCAGGTTGCAGACTCAGCCTTGCTGGTCAGCAGGCAGAACCTGCAGGCCCTGGCCTCCTGTGGCCCCTGGTCTCTCTGCCCTCTGGACTCTCTCCCCTCTGGGCCTCCTTGGCCTGAGGACAGGGACAGAGGCTGAGTGGCTCGAGTGGCATGGTGGGCATCCCTGCCTGGCCCTGGGGTGCTGCTCCCAGTGGCTAGCGACTCCCCACTTCACAAGGTTTTCTGTTTGCCCCTGGGACCCATCCTGGCTTCTGGGGCACTCCGCCCAGCCCAATGAGAGGGAGAGTACTGCTCTGTGGCTCTCAGCCCCTGCTGCCCTTACCCATGCACACAGCCCTCCTGCCTCCTTGTGCTGCTGGTCGGGCATACCTGTCAGCTGGGCCATTTCTCCTGAACCCTGGGTCCCCTCCCCACACTTTCCACTCCTGTCTGCAGTGCCTGGGCTCCAACCTGCAGCTGATGTCAGGGTTGACGCTGCCCTGGACTCTCTCTGCCTGAGACCTGGTTTGCAGCAGGCGGGGCAGGGTTGAGCGGCTCGCTAAGGTAGCTGTTCTTTGGGAAACAGAAGCACCCTCTGGCCACCCTGGGATGGCACCACCTTCTTTCCTTCCTGACTCGGCCCTGTCCTTTTTGAGCCCTTAGCTCCCATCTTGAACGCGTCACTCACCACGGTCACCAGAACGCCACCTCCTTGTGCTTTCAGGGGTCACACAGAATTCCCAAAAGTCTGTTTCAGTTCTCGTGCTCTCAGGTGGGGCGTGTGGGGCTGCACTCGTTACGGCTTTTTAGTCAGGGTGTATTACGTGCAAGGCAGCACGCAGATGCAGTCTTCCGATTGTATGCCGTGACACCTCTGTGGCCCCCAGGTATCCTTGCCTAAAAGAAGTGTGGGCACTGCATGGTCAGGCCACCAGCTCTGGGGTCCAGCACCAGGTGGCATGTGGGCAGCAGACCGAGGCCAGGTTTAGCTTCAGGGTCATGACCTCTATGTATAGGGCGGGCCATGACCACCGTGCGGCTACAGCGGCTATGGCCAAGTGTCACTGAGCCCATCTTGGTTCGTTCCAGCCCTTCTGGTTGCTGCCAGGATGCATGACTTCCGGAGAACTGTCAAAGAGGTCATCAGTGTGGTCAAAGTGTGTGAGTCTACGCTGCGCAAGAGGTAGGTACCCTCCATCCGAGGGGACAACCGAGCACGCGCGTCGTCTGTGGGTAGTCAGGCATGCTGGCGGGTACTTCAGTATGTGGCTGCTGCCCACGGTCTGGCCTGGGGCACTGCTCTGTGCAGGGCTTTCGGACCTCCCCTGCACGTCATCCTGAAGCTGTGCTCCTTCCCATCCTGGTGCTTCTCTCTGTTGTCCAGGCTAAGGTGTGGATGCGTCCCTTGCAGGAACAGGAAGCAGGCAGAAGGGGCAATGGGAATAGCAGTCCAAGTAGCTGGCCTCAGGCTCAGGTGGCTGCCCTGGACCTCGAGGACCCATAGTGGCTGACTCTCAGTGGGAAGCTGGGGCTAAAGGGGAGGGCCTCCTGTCCACAGAAGGCAGGGGACATTTAACATTTAACAGACTGTGCACAGCAGCCCTGTACCTGCTCAGTGAGTCCAGGGTCTCCTCCCATCGCATCCTGAGTGGCAGCAGCATGTAAGGACTTTGACAGGATAAACGCAGCCACGGAGGTGGTGGCAGACTTATAATTGCCGCCGTATTTACCGTGAACCGGAAGCACGACAGTTGCTTTTCATCTGAGAGCGTGCCCTGTAGCAGCTTTCAGAGGCAGATGGAGAGCTATTTTGCTTTAAATATTTCACTTCTGATTCTCTTTAGGGGCCCCCAGGTGGTGCAAACAGCTCATGTGTTCAGCTGCTAACTGAAGGGTTGGAGGTTCAAGCCAACCAAAAGCACCTCAGGAGGACGGTCTGGTGGTCTGCTTCTGAAAAATCAGCCCCTGCAAACCCTACGGAGCACAGTTCCACCTTGACGTACATGGGCTTGCCATGAGCTGGAATTGACTTGGTGGCACTTTTATGTTTTTTTTTTTTTAATTCTCTTTAAAAACCTTTATTAAGCATTTTGAAAAGTTTCTGAAATGTAGAAAGTTGACCAGGTTGATCGAATCAGCCTTCAGTTGCTCACCCTGGCAGAGTCCCACCTGCCAGTGCGGGCTTGTGGCTGCTGGGGACCTCTACAAAGGGGGTCTGCTGACCAGGGACTTGGCGTCACACATTGGCAGCAGCGAGGGGCCTGCAGGGTTTCGCCCCCCCAGGAGCCGAGCTGTCAGCAGGATAGAGTGGGGACCGAAAGCTGCCAGAAAGCAGCCTGCTCCTGAGCTGAGTGCGGCATCCACATGCCGGGGGCCATCTGGTAAACAGCTGATTTCAGGGTGTCAGGCGTGACCCCCTTGTCTGTTTCAGACTCACCGAATTTGAAGACACCCCGACCAGTCAGCTGACCATCGATGAGTTCATGAGGATTGACTTGGAGGAGGAGTGTGACCCCCCCTCGTACACGGCGGGCCAGAGGAAGCTGCGGATGAAGCAGGTAGGCACCGGGCACCACGGGCGTCATCACGGCACCATCCCCACAGCGCTCACGGCTTCAGGGTTCCCACCTGCTGCCACCCTCGCGTGGTGACTCATGACCACGCAAACCCAGCCGGGACCCCTGTGGGGTCAGATTTCTGCCAAGGACAGAGGTCACAGGCAGTGGTGGGCAGCCCCTGAGTATGGGGTTTGCAGCCTGGGGTGTGGTGGCGGTCTCTGCCACTGAGGAGACTGTGGGGCCGTACACTTGCTGTTGTGAGGATGTCTAGATGGCTCCTCCTTTCTGGAACATTTGCCAGTTTGCGCGAGCAGAAAAGCCGCACAGCCGCCTGGGGAGTACAGAGGTCTTCTAAAACAGCCATTGTGACTGAGGCTGCTACCAAGAAAGGGGCCGGCTTAGGGGTTGGATTTGAGAACTCAGGGGCCGGCTTAGGGGTTGGGTTTGAGAACTCAGGGTGGAGGCTCTGGAAGAACAGCTTTGGGATTTCCAGCCCCAGCCGGCCTGGGTGCCCTTTAGGAAGTGGCCGTTCCTGGGTCACTGTAGTGCAGAGCCGAGTCCCCACTGAGTGCTGGAGCAGGTGTAGGACTGGTCTTTGGGGGTGGGCTTTACTCAGCGTGGTGGTCAGCAGAGGGGGCTGGGTGGCGGTGGGCTGCTGGGGAGGCTCAGGTGCCTACAGGGAGTTGTTCTCTCAGGCAGGTGGCTCCTGGGCTGTCGTTTTCTGTGGCCAGCCCAGGGGTCCCCACTGTCTAGGTTTCTGGTTGGGCCACTCCCATTGACTGAGTGACAGTGATGAGCAGTGAGCCCCGGCGCCCAGTCCCCAGCCAGGCTCCGCGCCCTGAGCCCTCTCTGGGACGGCTGGGAAAGCCCTTCATTCCCATTCCACGGAAAGCAGGGGTGGCAGTCTGCGAGGTGCTTGGGGGTAGTGGGAGAGCTTCAGACCTGCCTGCCAAGCCCCCGTCCCAGCACAACCGACGTCCTCACACGGGGTTGCCTGTTCTCAAGGCCGTGTCGTACTGGGGGCCTCCTGTGGGCAGAAGGGCCCTTGGGTCTCCCTGTCTCCTGAGGTCCTGAGCCTCTGCTGGGTGCTCACCAGCTCCTCCCTCCCTTCACACTGTGGTGCCTCCTGCCCCCACGTGACCTGGCCCGTTGTACTTGCCTTGATGTGTGTCCACTGCATGGCGGGGCCAGTGCTGGGGAGTGGCAGGCATGTGCTGAGCCCCCTGGATACGGGAGATGCCCATGCACGACCTCACCTCCTATCCTGACGGCCCACCCTCCCCTCTCCGGTACAGGAGACGCCCGTGCACGACTTCACCTCCTGTCCTTACCGCCCCCCACCCCCGGGTATAGGAGATGCCCATGCACGACCTTACCTCCTGTCCTCACAGCACCCCGCAGGTATAGGAGATGCCCATACACGACCTTACCTCCTGTCCTCACAGCACCCCGCGGGTATAGGAGATGCCCGTGCACAAGCTCACCTCCTGTCCTGACAGCCGCCTCCTCTCTTTCAGCTGGAACAAGTCCTGTCAAAGCAGCTGGAGGAAGTTGAAGGTAGCTAACGGGCCCTACCATCAGAGACTTCAGTTTCTCTTGAAATGTGGGTTTTTTGCTTATTTTTAATTCATTACTTAGGTGAGATCTGCAGCTACCAGGACGCAATCGAGATTGAGCTAGAAAGCAGCCGGCCGAAGGCGAAGGGGGCCCTCGCCACCCTGGCCAAAGACGGTGAGCTCAGCCTGCCCCACAGGCCGTGTGAGGGTCAGCACCCAGGGCTGCCTCAGCGCCCCATCCCCCCCTCCCCGTGCAACCACGTGGTCTTTGTCATGGAGTCCTGTCCAGGCCTGTGGCCCTCTGGTCCTGACACGCTGTACTTCCTGGACACCCTGCACCACCCGTTGTCTCAGTTCTGGCCCCTGCTCCGTCCCCACCCTGACTGATGCCCAGCCTCTGTCCAGCCACAGCCACCAGCCCCGTGCCCAGACCATCACATGTTCACATTCCCCTTGAGCTGCCCTCGAGGGCCAGGCTGCCTCACCCAGGCCGAGGCGCCCTACGACACTCCCAATCTGGTTGTTTCTGTGTTCTTTTCCTTGTTATCGTTTCTTAGTGTGTATACTTTTGTTTTCTATGCTTTTTCAGCCGGGGTTATCAGTTTTCCCCTTAAACTCGCTTTCGTATTGACTTACTGTTTCTGCTGCCTCCTCGAGTCTGCCTTCTCCCTCAGCCAAGCTCGTGTTGTTTCCTGACGTTTTAGGGTTAACATGCGGCTCACTCGCCGTGACATGTTTGTGGCTGTGCATACTTAGGGCGAGGCCTTTTCCCCCCGAGAGTCATCTCAGCATGGTCCCTACCTTCCGCTAGGAGGTGGGTGCTCTCTCAGGTCTCTGCTCTCGGGGGGTTTTCTCTTTGGGCCTGAGAGTTGTTATGGGAGAGTTTTACAGTTGAAGGTGGGGAGGGCTTTTGTTTTCTGATTTTATTGTTAGTTTCTGCTTTTATGGTGTGGTAACCAGACAATATTTTTGTGGCTTTATGGAGCTGTTGGTTTTTGTGACCCGCCTGTGGCCAGTTTGAACGCGATCTGTGAGCAGTTGAGAGGAAGGCTGCCCTCGTTTCCAGGGGAATAGCTTGTCTGCCAAGTGCGTGGCTCTAATCCAGGCTTCTTGCTGGGTGATTAGTGAATTCTGAACTCTCATGTCTTGTCCTGTCTGTCGCTTGAGGACCGTGTGAGCTGACCAACGTCCACTGCTCCTTCTGGGGCTCCCACCGTCTTTCTGACCTGCTGGTGTGGGTTTGGTATGCAGCGTGGAGTGGTCAGGGCCATTGGCAGTCTGCTCCGTGTCTGCTGGCCGGGCCCCCACCCCCAAGTCCACACTCACCCCTTCACACAGCAGAGAACTGGGTCAGCGTTTTGGCCCAATCCGAGAACCCTCCTTTTAGTGTTTGTGCTAGGCTGTTTGACACCTACCTGAAGACCTCGTTTGCATGCAGGCCTCTGAACCCAGGATGTCTGTGCTGGCTTTCGTGGTCGTCTTTGTGTGCTTCCTCTGGTCCTGGCTCCCAGGCAGTTTCTGCAGCACCTGCCCTGACAGTGGCGCACCGCTCCTTCCCCACATCCCTGACCAGCTGCCCTGACGGTGCTGCCCCCTATGGTGTCCAGGGTGCCTCATCCACGCTTTCAGGGTGCCCTGTCTACAGGCATTCAGGGTGCCCCATACATGGCTTCTCCAGCGAGGCCCACAGGGACAGACCCCCAACTTTCATGCTGCCCAGCTTTGGTGATTTCTGTCATTGCCACATGTCGTCCCACCCTGACACCCACATCTGCCTGGGCAGTCAGCAAGGCCCTTCCTCAGACGATTTCCTAGCCCATGGTATGGCTGAGTGTTGGCTGGCATGGGGCTGTCGTCCACACTTGTGGGTCTCAGGCCTGATCACTGCAGGTCCTCAACTGCACACTTTCCCTCTTAGGAGTGTCACTCAATGGTGACTTACCAGGGGACATTGTGAGGAGAGCAAGGCCAGCCTGATGGAGGAAGTGGGGCTGGGGGCTGATGAAGTTGAGGGGTAGAGGAAGAAATAACCAGAGTGGGCAATAACACCTACCTTCAGAAGTAGACAGCGTGTGTCTAGCCTGCTGGCTCCGTCCTGGCCTCTGGGGCCTCGTGGTGGACAGAGCAGAGACCCCTGCCCAGCCTCACACTGCTGCTGTGCAGAGGGGAAGCTGAGGGTCAGCACAGGGACAAAGGGGGCTCTTTGCGGAGTGGCTGGTGGGTTTGAACCACTGACCTTTTGGTTAGCAGCCGAATGCTTTAACCAGTGTGCAACCAGGGCTCCAGTTTCTCACAGTTAGGAGGCTAGAAGTCCAAATTCAGGCAGTGGCTCCATGGGAAGGCTCTATGTCCGCTCTAGGGGAAGGTCCTAGTCTCTGCTTCCCTAGAGTTCCTAGTGTTCCTTGGAAACCTCCACTGGTTTCCATCTTTCCCACTTTTCTATTTGTTTGTCTCTGTGCCTGACCTGCTCTTTTTTATCTCAAAAGTGATCAGTTTAAGACATACCCTACACTGGTTACAGCTTCATTAACATAACAAAGAAACCCCTTTTCCAAATAGGATCACATCCACAGGTATACACAAACTATGATTCCAAACTCATAGTCAGTCCCTATAGGACAGAGTAGAACTGCCCCATAGGGTTTCCAAGGCTGTACATCTTTAGAGGAGCAAACTGCCACATCCTCCTCCTTCAGAGCAGCTGGTGGGCTCGAACTGCTGACATTTTGGTTAGCAGCTGAGGGCGTAGCCACTATGCCACCAGTGGTTAGGATTTACAGTGCATGTTTTTGAGTGACACGATTCAGTCTACAACAGTGAACGTATCCATCACCTCCGGTTCTCACGTTGTCGTTGTTATGGACTGTTGAGTCAGTTCCGACTCACAGCGACCCTGTGCACAACAGAATGAAACGCTGCCTGATCCTGCGCCATCCTCACAATCCTTGTTAATGCTTGAGCCCACTGTTGCAGCTGCTGTGTCAATCCATCTCCTTGAGGCTCTTCCTTTTTTTAGCTGACCCTCTACTTTACCAACCATGATGTCCTTTTCCAGGGACTGATCCCTCCTGATAACATGTCCGAAGTATTTGAGACAAAGTGTCACCATCCTCAATCCTAAGGAGCATTCTAGCTGTACTTCTTCCAAGATAAATTTGTTAGTTCTTTTGGCAGTCCATGGTATAGTCAATATTCTTCTTCAGTACCATAATTCAAAAGCTTCAATTCTTCTTCGGTCTTCCATATTCGTTTTCCAGCTTTGGTGTGCATATGAGGCGACTGAAAATACCAAGGCTTGGGTCAGGTGCACCTTAGTCTTCAAGGTGACATTTTTGCTTTTCGACAATTGGAAGAGGTCTTGTGCAGCAGATTTGCCCAATGCAAATACATTGTCTGATTTCTTGACTACTGCTTCCATGGGTGTTGTGTTGTGGATCCAAGTAAAATGAAATCCTTGACAACTTCAATCTTTTCTTTGTTTATCGTGATGTTGCTTATTGGTCCGGTTGTGAGGATTTTTGTTTTCTTTATGTTGAGGTGTAATCCACACTGAAGGCTGTGGTCATTGATCTTCATTAGTAAGTATTTCAAGTCCTCTTCACTTTCAGCAAGTAAGGTTGTGTCATTTGCATAACACAGGTTGTTAATGAGTCTTCCTCCAATCCTGATGCCCTGTTCTTCATATCGTCCAGCTTCTCGGGTTATTTGCTCAGTGTATAGATTGAGTAGGTAAGGGGAAAGGATACAACCCTGACCCACAGCTTTCCTGACTCTAAATCACTCAGTATGCCCATGTTCTGGTAGGTAGAGGTCTTCCGCAGTGGCCGCACCGTTTTTTGCATTCCCACCGGGAGTCTGTGAGAGCTCCAGTCCTTCGACACCTTCGGCAACACTGGGTGTGGTCAGGCCCTTGAACGTTAGCCTTTCTAGTAGGTGTGCAGTTCCCTGAAGACTAGTGGTAATGAATATCTCTTCACTAGTTATTTGCCCCTGCCGTGTATCTTCTTTAGCAAAGTGTCTGTTCAAGTCTTCTGCCCATTTTTTATTGGACTGTGTGTTCGTATATGTTTGGATATAAATCTTCCGTCAGATATGTTGTTTGCAAATAATTTCTCCCAGTCGGTGGCTTGTCTTTTCATTCTCTTACCCCAGCGTCTTTCAAAGAGCAGAGGTTAATTTTGACAAGATCCAATTGACCAGTGTTTTCTTTTATAGATTGTGCTTTTAGTATTGTATCTGAGAAATTTTTACCTAATCAAAGGTCACAAAGATTTTTTTCTCTGTTTTCTTCTAAAGCTTTGTAGTTTGAGCTCTCACATTTGGGTCAGTGACAGGGAGTTCATGTTTGCATGGGGTGTGTGGGGTGCAGGTCTGACGGAGTGTGTTTGTGTGCAGTGTGTGGGGTGCAGGTCTGACAGGGAGTGTGTTTGTGTGTGGTATGTGGGGTGCAGGTCTGACAGGGAGTGTGGTGTGTGGGGTGCAGGCCTGATAGGGAGTATGTTTGTGTGTGGTATGTGGGGTGCAGGTCTGACAGGGAGTGTGTTTGTGTGCGGTGTGTGGGGTGCAGGTCTGATGGGAGTGTGTTTGTGTGTGATATGTGGGGTGCAGGTCTGACAGAGTGTATGTGTGGCATGTGGGGTGCAGGTCTGACAGGGAGTTCGTGTTTGTGTGAGGTGTGTGCAGTGCAGGTCAAGGGTCATTCTTTCGCATGTGGGTGTCAGGTGTCCAGAACCCTTTGTCAGAAGGACCTCGCTACCCACTGAGTGAGGGCAGCCTGTGGTCTTACGCTCCCACTCGAGGTTGTTTAGACCTGCAGAGAAATTGCCTCGTAAAGGTTAGAGGAGGGGCTATACCGAAGGGTCGTCCTTGGCTGTGGCCCTCCACCTGGTTAACAGATGTGTGAAATGTGTCCCCAGGCTCCATTGAGGACACCGTATCCAGCTTATTTGGCGAGGAGGATGCGGAGGACGAGGAGCTGGAGGCTGCTGCCAGCCACCTCAACAAGGACTTTTACCGGGAGCTCCTTGGTGATGGCCTGCCCAGCAATTCAGAATCAGCCGGGGGCACGGAGGAGGGGAGCCGGCCCCCTGCCCTGGAGTCCCTGCTCGGGCCCCTGCCCACAGCGGCCAGCCTGGGCATCTCAGAGTCCATCCGAGAGTGTATCTCCTCCCCGAGCCGGGACCCCAGTGAGTGCTGGGGAGGGGGGCCGGAGAAAGGAGGGCTGCTTCAAGTGGAGGGCGGGGAGGGGGCTCTTCAAGTGGAGGGCAGGAGCGGGGCTCTTTGGGTGGGGAGCATCGTAGGTGGAAAGGGTTGCAGCTGGCAGGAGGTCTCAGGGCCTTTCTGAGCCAAGAGGGTGCGTGGTGGGCGGCGGAGGATGTGGAGACACCCCCCTCTTGGCCCTCCCTCCACAGCCAGCTGTTTTTGAGGCATGGTGTTTTAGGACACTGCTGGCCCCCCGCCCCGGGGCACGTGGGGATTAAAGGCTCATGGTGCCAAGCATGGTGCCGAGGGTGGGTGGGGCTGCCCAGCTGGAGCAGTGTGAAGGACTACTTCACAGACCCCAATAACAGAACTGACAGGGTGTGTCACGTGGAGTCTGGGGTGATAGGACTTGATGGAGGTGAGGGGCTGTGGAGAAGAGGGTACCCGGATATCGCACAAGTGGGAGGGCGCAGCCCCTGTGAGAATGGCAGCTCTGCACCTGGGACTGCCCTCGTTGTGCCCTGGCCTGTGGGCGCTGCAATGGGAACCCTTGGCCTCGCCAGCTGCTGTGTCCTCTTACCCCCCGTTTTGTCGGGGCCCAGGATTCCTGGGTCCCCAGTTGAGCTGGGGCCTCCACAGTCCCTTGGTGGCTCTGGTCAGTGCCCTGGCTCCCTCATTCGGGCCATGACATGAGAAGCTCCCCTATGGTAGTTCTCAGGGATGTGGCTTGTCTTGGTGCGTAGCGTTCAGAGGGATTCTGTGGGTGCAAAGAGAGCGGGGCTGGGTGGTAGGAGCCCGTTGGCCGGGAGTATCTGTGAAGTTGGACCAGCCTTCACCCGTTCAGAGGGATTCTGTGGGTGCAAAGAGAGCGGGGCCGTGGCTGCTAGGAGCTCGTTGGCCAGGGGTTATCTGTGAAGTTTGACCAGCCTTCACCCCCATGAGCTGACGGTTGTGCTCCCCTCTAGAAGACACCCTGGAGGATGGTGAACTGGACCTTAGTGGCATCGATGACCTCGAAATTGACAGAGTAAGCTGTTGTCACCCCATGTGCAGTCCGGGGTCAGCTGGGCACGGGGGCGGGGCTGGCCTGTTTGCCCTCCTGAGCCCAGGGCTGCTGCTCCCTGGTGCCTCTCGGGGGCTTGCTGTTTCCCCTGGACACTGGCCACCCCCTGCATGGAGCGCTCTTGTCATTTCCCACCTTGTGGCTTTGCTAGGCCCCTGAGCTCCCTCATCCCAATTTTAGGTCCGGGCAGCCTTAGGCAGTGTGAGCCCCTGGAACCCCTGGGGCCCACACCCCTTCCAGGGCCTTCGCTCTGCAGGGCGGCCTTTACCATTGTACGGGCACATGACTGCCTGGTCCTTCTGCTCAGGACAGTGTCCAGCCACAGCAGGGCACTGCCTCCAAGGCCCAGGCACTCGGGTGACTCGGGCCAGCACTGTGCCTCCAGTTCTTGTCCGCTGTGAGGGAGAAGTCTCTCCAACTCTGTTTAAAGAAGCGTGACCACACATGACCACGGCTGCCTGCTTGTTCCTGAGTGCATTATGGTCTCGTCACTCGCTCGTGTCCCTCACTACCTGGTGGGGCCTTGCGCCCCGATGTGCATTGGGCCCCACCCCAGAGTGCAGCATGGTCTTGGTGCTGAGTGGGCAGGAGGGTGGAGGCCGTACCTTTTCCCATGCTCTGGGGCCAGTGGCCTGCTGCCTCCACCCTGCGCCACGTGAAGGTGTGAGCAGGATCAAGGCTCAGTGTAGGAGGGACCCCAGAACGCCGGTATGTGCCGTGGGGCTGACGTCCTCCCTGTGCCTGCACAGTACATCCTGGACGAGGCGGAGGCCCGCGTGAAGGCCGAGCTATGGATGCGTGAGAACGCAGAGTACCTACGGGAACAGAGGGGTAAGCTCGTGGGCGGGCCCCCTACCATCGGCTGGGGAGGGCCCCCCTGACCTACAGCTCTTGGTCTTTCAGAGAAAGAAGCCAGGATTGCCAAGGAGAAGGAGCTCGGCATCTACAGGGAGCACAGGGTAGAGCCGCCTGCGCCGCTAGTACATCTGTGTCTGCGGGGTGGGAGACCTTCCCCTGGGCCCCTGGGGTGCAGCCCGGGCATCTCTGCTGGCCGAGGACTGCGTCTGGGTGTCTGCAGTCCTGGGAAGGCATAATGTCCCCCAGCCAGGGGACGGGCAAGAGTCTCCAACTGAGGGCTAGGCAGGCAAGGGCCCCAGCGTCCAGGCCACAGGGGTCAGCAGGACATGCTGGCGAGGCAGGACACCTGGGTGTGAGGGGAGTCCTGTGGGTCCTCT
This sequence comes from Elephas maximus indicus, assembly GCF_024166365.1. Lineage (NCBI taxonomy): Eukaryota > Metazoa > Chordata > Mammalia > Proboscidea > Elephantidae > Elephas > Elephas maximus. Next base: position 119,472,389 of record NC_064828.1, on the reverse strand, counting down.
GCTGAGTTGTGAGTTCTGGAAGCTTCTCAAGCCCTGGTGTTCTGTCCAGTGGCACCGAGGGAGCCCAGCCCACCCCCAGCAGCAGGGCCTGCACCCCCTGCAGTCCTTCCTTTTGTGCCCGACACAGCCAAAGAAGTCCTGCAAGAAGCGGGAGCCAATCCAGGCCAGCACGGCGGGCGAGGCCATCGAGAAGATGCTGGAGCAGAAGAAGATCTCCAGCAAGATCAACTACCACGTGCTGCGGGACCTCAACAGCACAGGCGGGGGTGGCCCACCTGGGGAGGATGAGGGGCTGCCGGGGCCGGCCGGTGCTAGGAAGTTGTCACGGAGGAGGACGCCAGCCAGCCGGAGCGCAGCCAACTCTGCCGCCAGCGGGGGGAAGAGGTACTGTGTGGTGGGGATTTCGGGCCCTGGGGGCAGGGGGTCAGGCTTTGGAGTGCCCCCCATAGCCAGGCCCACAGCTGCATGTGCGTGAGAAGGTATCACCCACCTGCGCCTGGGAGGGTGTAGGTGTTGGCTGTGTGAGGCATGGCACCTGACCCCCAGGCCTGGCTAGCGTGTGAGTGTGGGTATCAGCTGAGGGGCTCCTAGGGCCCCGTGTCCTTCCAGGGCCTCCAAGGGGCCGTGTCAGGTGGGGGCTGCATCTACCAGAAGGCGATCAGGCACTCGGAGGGGGGCTCCCCGGGGCCTGCAGGACACCCTTTGTGTGCTGGGGAAGTGGGGAGCGCGGGGGCATGCCTGGGGAGAAGCTCGTCTCTAGGGGCTTCTCTCAGGGTAGCAGTGGACGCAATCAGAGGGGAGTATGTCTTTGGCGCTAGGATGCCTGTGCTTTGCAGCGGAAGGCCCGCATCAGAGCTTGCTCTCTCTGTGCCCCTGGGCCTGATGGCCCTGCCACACCTGGGTCATCCTTGGCTATCCTTATGCCGGCCCAGTGTGCTGCTGGAGGTGCACAAGCTGCTGGCCACACGTGCCAGCCTGGTCTCACCATCCCAGCTGTGGGGCCTTGTTGGCCTGCGAGGTCCTGGAACAGCCCTGGAGGCAGGGGGTGGCACTGCACAGGGCGATTCTGCAATGGCTGCCAGTTTCTTTTGGTGGGGCTGCACCCACCTCCTGTCCTCAGACCGTCACCACGTTCCTGGCACGGCTCATCAGAGAAGGGAAAACTGTTTTAAGTTGCTTGAACATCTTTTCATATGTTTAAAACCCTTTTGTAGCACTTTTTATGTGACTTGGCTACCCAAGTCCTTGCGTATTTTTGCTAGGCTATTGGCCTTGTCATTTTCCCTGTATTTATTGGGGCAGCGGCACAAGCAGGGAGGTGGCTGGTGGGGAGGCCTTGACTCCGCTCCGAACACCCCGTGTTCTGGGGACAGCCGCCAGCTCTAGACCTCCTCCACCTGCCCTGGCCCTGGACTCACAGGGTGGCTTTGGCAGTGAGGGGCCTTACCCAGCACCATTCCTGAGACCCTTTGGGTTCTGGTTTGGCCTAACGTCACCATCTGTATAGGAAGGGTTTCCCGACTTCTGTCGCGTGGGGCTAGGCCAGGCTGAGTCTGCACGAGGGCCCGCTTGAGACCCAGACGCAGCTGTCTTGGCCAGGCAGGGGATGCCTCCTGTTCAGGGCTACCCGAGCACCCTTGCCTCAGAGCGTGGGAGGTGTGTGTGCATGTGTGTGTGCATGTGTGCGTGTGTGTGTGCGTGCGTGTGAGCGTGCATGGGTACTGCTTCCTGCCTCAGAAACCCATTGATCTTTCTGAGTAGCCGGGATCTGAGTTTGAGTATTTCATGTCCTGGAAGAGGCCTTAGGGCCTGGCGGGAAGTTTCCTTAAAACTAAAGGGGGGCGGCCCCCCATCCAAGTCTCCATGGGTCCTGTCTCCCTCTCTTGCGACTCCTCCCAGATCATCATGGAGCCTCAGAGTCTTCTCAGGCTTGCTTCTGTCCCTCCCGTGCCCTCCACAAGGGGTCTCCTCTGCCTGGCACCTGATACGAGTTGTTATAAGATTCCCAGCCTACAGGCCAGGGGCCACCCACACCCCCCAGAAGGCAAACAGAGGCTTCCCTGGCTCTCCAGGTTGGGGGCCAGTACCCGCACCTCAGTGGGGTCCTGCTGTGGTCAGATGTTTCCAGTTGGAATCTGCACTGGGCACCCGAATGCTGGCCAGGCCAGTGTGCCTGGTCAGACGGGGCATGTTGTCTAGACCGCTGGGTCTTTGGGGACGGGGACAGACTGGGGAGACTTGACAGACCCAACCCCAGATGGCAGCGCCCCACAACCTCAGTGTGGGGCTACGGCAGGACTCTGGCTGCTGTGCTAGGGAGGAGCAGTCTTGGGGCCGGGGTCCCCATGGACTCCAGCATGACTGCTTCCAAATGGGGCCTGCTTCCCAGGGTGTGCCAGGGCCAGTCCTCTCAAGCCAGTAGGAGGAGAAGTATCCTCCCTGGGGGCGGACTGGGGGCTCTTGACCAGCCCCGAGGGAGCAGAGCAGCCCCATGTTAGGTGGGATCCCACGTGAGCACCCTTGTGGACCAGGGCTCCTCGGTAGTATGTGGTGCACTGGGTGGATGGCACCGGGGTCTGAGCAGTGGTGGCCGGTGCTGTCCTCTCTGGTCTGCCAGCAGGGAGACGGAGGGCATAGGATGGGGCTGTGGCCCCCCTTGCCCCCAACCCTCTGTCCTGTCCACCAGTGACAAACCCTGGAGGGAGCGATGCAGGTTAGCTCTGAGGGCCCTGCAGACAAGGGAGCCGACTATGGGCTGGGTCCCCAGAGTGGCTCCTGAAAGTGAGGGGGCTGCTGGAGCTCTGAGGTGGGCCCCCCGCCCCAGTTCCAGGTTCTGGGTGGCCCTGTCTCTTGTGAACAGTCTGTATGCCTGCAGGGTCTGGACCCCGAGGCAGGGTGCTGCAGGCTGCGGGGGCAGACTCCGAGGAAGGGGGGTGTTGGTAGAAGTAGGGGTGGCAGGTGCCGTGGGGGGACGTTCAGGCCTCTCTGGCCAAGGGGAGCAAATAAATGTCTTAAAAAGCTCCTCTCCCTTCAGACATGGATTGGACTGGACAACGGGTTGGAGAGGGATGCTGGTGAGGAGTGAGCTTCTTGGATCAGGTGGACACTTGAAACTATGTTGGCATCTCCTGCCTGGAGGGGAGATGAGAGGGTGGAGGGGGTTAGAAGCTGGTGAAATGGACACGAAAAGAGAGAGTGGAGGGAGAGAGCGGCTGTCTCATTAGGGGGAGAGTAATTGGGAGTTTTTTAACCAAGGTGTATACGGGTTTTTGTGTGAGAGACTGACTTGTAAACTTTCACTTAAAGCACAATAAAAATTATTTAAAAAAAAAAAAACCCAGAACAAAAACAAACCAAAAAAAAGGCTCCTCTCCTCCTGTGGCATTACCAGTGGGAGGTGCGAGGGGGTGGACTGAACGGGACCCAAGAAGGGGTTCCACACAGGGCCGCTGCCATGCCCTCCACGTACTTCCTAGAAGTGGGGTGGCAGGGAGCCCACTGCTGGGGCCTTGGCCCACAGGGTCAGGGGCTTGAGATGTCACAGTTCAGCATACCACGGCCAGAGGTAGCCAGGCGGGGTGTCTTGGCTCTAATTCTTTATTGTTCTTCAGGTATTTATGAGCGTGCATTGACCCTGCCCCAGGTGTCATTCGTTTGGCTGGCGTGGTGGTTTAAGTGAGATTTGAATTAGCTGCCAGTACAGAAAATCAGAAGCTTTCATAGAAAACTCAGGATTTCCCGTTTCATTGGGTAAACTGGAACATCTCGTAACATTGGCAGCTACTCTGAGGTCTGCACCCCCCATGCTCCCCGCCCACCATCCCCAGTGTCCCTGCCTTCCCCGGTGCCCTCTGCGCCCCCACCCTATGGCAGCCCAAGTGTCTCACTGTGTGAGGGTGACCCCGCCCCCTGGCCCTGTGCCCCCCTTGGAGGCACTCCTCCTGGGCATAGGGAGCCCGGTTATGGAACACCCATCGCCACATTGTTGGGAAAGGTGAAAGATAGGAGGTGACTAACCACCCACCCACAAGGGCATGAGGAGCTGTCGGCTGCAGTGCTGAGCGGGTTGGACAGAACACGCATGAACGTGTGTAGGACCCTGTCAGACAAGATCCCTGGCAAGAACGTAGGGTAGGGCTGAGGGGCTGCAGGCAGGAGCCTCAGGACACCGGGGCTGGATAAGCTGGGGTCATAGGCCACAAGGACGTGCTAGGGGCCCGTGGTTGGAGGGTGTGTGATGGTCCAGGGACTTAAGGGCAGGAGGGTAAGTGGGACCAGGGTAGGGTGGGCAGGCCATCCCTCAGAGCAGGCATGCAGGGGTACTAAAGGGTTTAAGCCAGGGGTAGCCTGACTGGATCCGTGCCACGCAATGACACTAGGGGCTGAGAGCAGCCAGGAGGGCTCGGCCACCTCCAGGGAGCGAGGACAGACTGTCGTGGATGGACTAGAGATATTGGGGATCAAGGGGCCTTGTGACTGAGGGCAACACGGCAGTGGGGGGAGGGGTGAAAGTGGAGCCATCACTTGAGAGGCGGTGGGGAAGGCACTGGGCCCGGGCAGGGTCACATGGAGTGGCGGCTGATGGCACCAGCATGGTTCTGGAGTGACATCTTTGGAGATAGTGGCACTCACATGGTGCTCCATGCCACCAGGACAGTGCTGGGTGGGAACACGGGGTGGGCACCAGGTCCTCCCCACCAGCCCCAAGAGTGCCCTCCTGCACCCAAGTGCGTGTGCTGTGGGAGTATCTGCTGCCTGGGGCCTCCCGCACGGCCGTGCAATGGGGCATGTGTTTAGCGTCCTGTCATTGTGCCCTGGCATTGAGGCCTTGCCTGTGCTTCCTTTCAGGTTGAGGCCTCTGGTGTCTGCCCAGCCAGCCAAGAAGGCGGCCCTCAGAGAGGTGTGTTGTCGGGGGTGGGCGGGGCCGTGGTCTGGGCAGCTCCCCGACCCTGGGGCTATCCACATCTGGTGGGCTGAGGAGAGTAGGCCCTGGCAAAGAGGGCTGCAACCCCTCCTGGCTCCACAGGAGCAGGGGGGCAGGAATGTGGCCAGGAATGACAAGGGACCCGAGCCCATGCCCTCCCTGTTGGGCCTTGGTGGCAGCCACCACGTGTGCCCAGCACTGGAGGACAGCAGCAGGCAGCTGGAGCCCAGGGCTGGAGCGGGCAGGGTGGGCTCCCTGAGGTGGTCAGGGTGGGCAGCCGTGCTCCACACAGTGCCTTCAAAAGTGGGGTAGACAGGGTTTGGACTGGAATAGGGGATGGAAAATGATAACGGCGAAGAACGAGCTTCTGGAATCAAGTGGACACATGAGACTCTGTTGGCATCTCCTGTCTGGAGGAGAAATGAGAGGGCAGAGGGGGTCAGAAGCTGCCCGAATGGACACGAGGAGAAAGAGTGAAGAACTGTGCTATCTCATTAGAGGGAGAGCAATTAGGAGTGTATGTCAAGGTGTATGTAAATTTTTGTGTGAGAGACTGACCTGATTTGTAAACTTTCACTTAAAGCACGATAAAAATTAATAAAAAAAAAAGAGTGGGGTAGGGGGCGGCCGGGCCTGACAGCTGTCCCACAGTGCACTTCCCCTGTTCCAGGCCATGGTCTCCAGCCCCCCGGCCCCTGGTGCTGAGCCTGTGAGGCCGGCAGCCGTTGTGGTGGAGAGCGGGCCAGTGTCTTATCACCCCGACGAGGATGTGGACGAGGATGACGCCGAGGAGGAGGAGGGCGAACCCTGCGTGAGCGCCCTGCAGATGATGGGTAGCAATGGTGGGTGGGTGGGTCGGGTGGGCTGGGGGCCGAGGGAGGAGGGCAGCCACCACCTGCCCTGGAAGGAAACTCTGAATTGGTGTGGGGTGGGCCCCCAAGGAGGGGGAGGGAGGAATCCTTGGGGTGGGGAGGGTGGGATTGGGGGGGACGTGGGGAAGGAGGGGAAGTGGGCAGGGAGACGGGAGGGGAGCCCAGGGGCAGGGGGCTGGGAGGGGTGAGGGGAGCGCTGGGCTGCTCTTTCCCCTGACGTGACTGTCCCCTGTGCTCTGCAGATTATGGTTGTGACGGTGACGACGATGACGGCTATTGACATGGGTCCCACACTTGGGCCGGCTGCACTTGGCAGTGGACATGGCTTCGGTCTGCAGAACATCCATGGCTCCCAGGCAGGGTGGGCAAGAGACTCGGTGACAAGAGGCGGCATCTGCCCTGGCCCACCCATAGCCATGTGGCCTTTGTGGTAGTTTCCTGTTGGGATCATGTTTTGAGCAATGTAAGGAGCATTTCCACCCAGCAGGGAAGCTGGACCAATGTCTTCCTGTGTCTGGTCACTCTTGCCTGCACACCGGCCTCAGGTCTGCCCTCGGATCACTGACCATCACTCTTGGGCCCGAGCATAGGAGGTCACCATTGTCCTAGAGTGGAGTGGGGTTGGCCTGTCCCTTAGCCCTGCACCCTGCCCTCGGCCCTGCCACCCCCCAGCCCCGCGCCCTGATCTCAGTCCCACACAGCAACTGGTGGAGGGTGCTCTGTGCACCTCCACCTCCTGGCCAGGTCCCAAGAAACTGGCACTCAGGGTGCCTATCAGGCAAGGCAGTGGGTACTTGGTGGACAGCCAGCTATCTGTGGTGAGCTCGGTGGGGCCAAGTGGTCCCCCAGATCTGGGAGCCTCGCTGGTCCAGAGCCGTGTGGCCCCAAGGGGAAGCTGCAGGGCCTAGGAGGGTGGATCGCAGGCACCCTTTGCCCCTCACGCTGCAGCCCCTCTCCAGGCCCCTAGCCTTCAAGTGGGGCAACACCCCTGCCACCTCAAGGCCCACTCGCAGCTGTGAGGGCCACAGTGTACAGTCCAGATATACGTCTGCCCCAGGAGCCCCAAGGCTGCCCAGCCTCCTGCCACACCTGGGCAGAGTGTGGACTGAGTCCGGTCCAGCACCACTTGCTCTGCGGACTCGGGCTCCGAGGCCATCAGGAGGTACGCACTGTGGCCCCACTGCCCTGGAGCACAGCCCCCGGGGGGACGCCACACGCAGCTCGTACAACATCTCAGGTGGCCCCAGAGCCAGAGAGGCAAAGAGCACTGGGCACATTCTCTGATCTGGGATCAGGCCCAGCTTCCGTGAAGGGAGGCCAGGCAGGCACCCCGAGCCTGGTGCGTTGCTCCTGATGGTTCTCACCCCAAGCTGCCCCTGGGGGCTCAAGGAGTGGGGCAGCACCCACTTGGGGCAGTGTTGGCCTTGGTGGGGGGCTGGCCATCTTACCCACCACCCTGGCCCTCAGAGGACCGCCCCTCCCAGGGCACTGGACACAAGTGGGGGAGCTGTATGCAGGCCATGCTCTTTGCCACCTGGCCGCCGAGTCTGCACCTGTAGCCAGCAGGCCTGGGACTCCTGGGAGGCTCTGGGAAGGACAGTTTTAGTGAGTCGTGGTCAGCTGAGGCTCTGTGGTTCCTGTGAGCCAGGCTGCCCCCATGGTGTTGGTGGGGGCAGGCTGCCTGTCTTCATAGTGCCCTGTGAGACATGTGGTCAGTGCACCTGGGTCTGGTCAGGGTGTATGGTGAGGGCTCAGATGCACTCTGCAGACCCTTCCCTAGCCCTGTTGGCAGCCTTTCCCATAGGGAGGTCCCTGCCTGCTGTCTGGCCAGTCCCTGCTCCAGCACAGCCTAGGGACCTGACTCCATGTCTCAGGTGCAGCCCTGGGCCGCCATCTGGTGGGGCATCTTGGTGTTCGCTGTGTAAATGAGGCCCTGGGAGCCCCAAGGCAGCCTAAATGGGTGAGCACCTGTTGCTGTGTCCTCCTGGGCGGGGCGCAGGGAGACAGACATAGGCTGCCATGGCAGTTGGGGGAGCCCCGGGAGGAGGTGACGGCTGGATGACAAGGGGGTGTGAAGGGGTGTAGAGTGGTGTGTAGGCATGTGAGCGGGCAGCGGTCAGGCTCCAGTGCGGAGGCCTCAACGTGGGCAGAGGAGCTCGGGTGTGAAGAGATGGGCCAGCGGTGACAGGGCTGGCAGGGCTGGCGGCTCAGGGCAAAGGTGGGGGTGGGTGTGTAGGGGCATTTGGGGAAAAGTTGGCAGAACTGGCCATTGGATTGGTGTGGGGAGTGCAGGAAAGACCAGACTCAAGGACACTCCTAGGGTTTTGTCTTGAGCAGCTGGGGGAGACTGCCATTTCCTGAGCTGGGGTATGTGGTGGTGGGGGGGGTGCTGATGTGTCTGTGCCAGGCCTGCTGGCCGTGTGGGCAGAGGTGAAAAGGCCAAGTTGTGCAGGGTGAAGGGAGCTACAGATGCCTGGGGGCTGTACGTGGATGTCTGGACTAGGGCTGGTGGCTTCACAGTTCCGTGGGGTGGCTCCATCCAGGGCGTCATAGGGGTGAGTGCAGGGAGTGGGGGGGGGAGGGGCAGTGGGTGCACTGTTGCAGAGCCTGGGGTAGATGCCGGTGGCCAGGACAGGACGCGGAATGACTGCCTCGACACACGGGGTCTGGATGGACAGGTGGGGAGGAGAAGGGGCCCAGAGCAGACGTCAAAACCCCAAGGCATCACCACCGTCCCCAGGCGTGCAGGGATGTGTGGGCCCCAGGGGCTGCACAGGTCTTCATCCATCCCACAGGTGGCTTTGGGGCCCATGTGCATGCCCCCACATGGAGGATGACCACAGCCAGCTGTGATCTCTGCATTGGCCTAAGTCCCACTGGAACTTGTTCAGAGCGGGCAAGTACAGGGCACCTACCCCCTTGGCCCTGCAGCCTGCTCTGAATTGGCGGCTCCTGGGCAGCCAGTCCTGGAACAGAGGGAGAGCCCCCCAGCTCCTGTAGCCACATCCCTTTGTTGCAGCTCTGTCATCTAGTTGTCCCTGTATAATGCTGAGTTCCAGGCTGGGCCACCTGCCTTGCATAGCTAGCAGACGGGAGCCCCCTCCCAGCCTCTGCCCACATGAAGTGGAGGCTGATGGGCTGGGATCAGGCCTGGGCGGAGAGTGGTGGGGGGATGCCAGCTGCCTGGGAGAAGGTGGACGTGGGGGCCTACCCTGGGTCTCCAAGGATGCCACCAGGCACCAGCTGACCACCTAAGGAGGCTTCGTCACTGCCAGAGATGTGCTCAGCAGTCCTGGGGGCGTCCAGGGTTTTGCCAGGACATGTGCCCACCTTCAGAGGGGACTCTGGGCACAGATGGGTCATCCCACCTAGGGGAGGGACTTGTTCTGGGGAGTGTCCTTGCTGGGCGTCAGGGGAGGGCAAAGGGTCTGCTCAAGGCGCGGCTGCTGGCCTGGGCGTCAGGTGCATTGGCACTGCTCCTTGGGGCAGCTGGGCCAGGCCAGCATGTTGGACCAGGAGGGCCCTTGTGAGCAGGCAGGTCCCCCCTTGAAACCTGAAATCTGACCTTTTATCCCAGGGTGAGCAAGCCCTATCCCTAGGGTTGCCTGCCTGGCCCACCAGCCCTGACCTCACTGCCTGCCCCAGCCAGCAGGTGGGCCACCACAGCAGCCCCTCCATATGCACACTTATAGGTACTGACCACAGCCCACAGAGGACTGGGGCCCTGACCCCTCCTACCCTCTACCTGTGGCCTAGGCCGAGTGTAGGGGCGCCGGCTGGCAGGTGGGGTTTGCCCACAGGTACAGCCCATGGCCCAGCTGCTCTGCCTCCCCACTGGCCTGAGCTGCTGCCCCCTCCCCCTAGGTCAGGAGATGGGAAGGGGGGCTTCCACAGTGAAGTTCCTCGGCAGGAGCTAATGCCTGTGTATGCACCCCTACATGTGCAGTGTGGGGTGTCCCTGTGTGTCTCTGTCCTGGCATGCGATGTGCTGTGGGGTGAGCTTGGATTTAGATCTGTATCCTGTGCGGAACGAGGTGGGGGACCCCAGTTGCTCCCCAATGGGCCCTGGGCTAGAACTGCAGAGCCTGGCAGATGTGGCCCCAGCCTAGGTGCCCACGCTGTCGTGAGTGTCCCCCCCCCCATCAGAGCTTCCCTCTGAGAATCCCTGAGGGTGGCCCCGAGGCCCATGCAGGCCATGGTGGAGTCTCGGTCACTGTTCCCCAGACACCCTGACCTCCATCCCGTGCCCTCAGGCAGTGGGAGGCCGGCACTTGTCCTGCAGTTCTGTGCAGTCCCAGTCGTCACTATTCGGGAACATGGAGTCATCCCACGTAGGGGAGGGGCTTGTTCTGGGGGAGTGCCCTTGTTCAGTGGGTGCTCACGGTGGGTGAGCTGGCTGTTTGGGCCCAGGGCCAGGTGCAGGCCTGGCCACGCGTGGAGCCTTCTCATCCCGTCCTTCCTGGAGCCCTGCGTTGGTGGCAGCCCACGGGGCAGAGTCCACAGAGAGGCTTGAATGAGGGAGGTCCTCTCTGTATCTGACTCAGGCAGCCACTCCAGAGAGCCATCCCCACTGGCTGTCCCTGACAGTCACTCCCGTCCGCACTCTGCTGCCACCCAGTCACCAGTGGCCTCAAGGTCCTTTCAACTTTGTCCACCTTGAGCTGGCTGTCTGCCGCCCTGCCCATTCAGCAGCTCTGTGGGCACCAGCCCCACCATGCTCTGAGCCTGGCCTGTGCTCCTGCCTCTTCCAGTGCTGACTACCTCCTGGGTCTGCTCCCCACCTGTCCCACTCATGCCACCTAAATGGGGTTGCAGATAGGACCCCTGGAAGGTAGGGTGCCCCTCCCTGGAGGAGAAGTAGATGCTGGAAAGCCCTGAAGACAAAGGTCTACTAAAGTCTTGTCTGGACTTAGTCAAGCCTGCCCCCACAGGCACCTCCAGGTCTGAGTCCAAACCTAAGCCATGCCAAGTCCCCCTGGGGCCTCATAGCGGGCAGCACCACCCTCCACTGGCAAGGTCAGAAGTGCGTGGCGCCTGCCTTAGCCCTATGCAGTTAGCAGTCCCTTGGCCTCCTCTTCCTACCATGCCCTGGTCTGTGGGGCAGCAGCGCCTCTCCTGTCCACTTACCCCAGCTGCACCTGTGGGGTGGGGATGGGGCTGCCCTGCAGAGTTGTGCAGTCGTGCTAGACGCTGAGCTCTGGGTCCACTCGGGCACGGCCGGCCACATCAGAGACTCAGCCTCACTGGAGGTGCGTTGGCATTTGCCACTTGAGCTGCCCCAGCAGAGGCCACGCTCAGGCGGCACTACCGGGAAAGGGGCAGATGAACGCACACCGCCGCCACCGCCACCCTCTAGGAGGGCACATGCCCCGAGACAGGTCCCGGTTCTCTGCTCCCTAACACTTCGTGGAACCCAATGTTCCGGAATAGTGAAGATTTGGACTGCACGGAACCGCAGGATGAGTGCCAGCCTCCATCTGCGTCCCCGACAGGCCCACTCGCTTTTTATGACAAGTTCTTCCCAGATTGTCCTGGGGCACGCGCTGGGGCTGCCCCGCCTGGGGGAACCCTGGACTTCTGCGGCACCCACCTGGCTGAGAAGGGCGGGGCCGGGGAGCGAATCGGCTCCCGCCCCCACAGGCATCAAGGCTGCCCCCGTTTCTTAGAGGGCTGAGGACCCCCTCGCCCCACAGGACCGTAGAGACGGGCACGAGGGGCGCCCATCGCCGCGGGATGGACAAAGAGGACAGAATCCTGGGGCCGCCGTTGGCCGGGGATCCAAGCATCCTGCCCCGCCTGCGCTGCCCGGATCCCCCGCGCCTCGAGGGGCTTAAGAAGCCCTGCTCTCCGCCTGGCACCCCTGGACCCGCATCGGCCGGGCTGGACCCCAACCCCCACCCTCCACGACTCTTGTCCTGCCCTGATTTCCCCTCCGCGCCCAGCATCGGCCCTCCCGCCGCGACCCTTTCGTGCTGCCCCCCTTCCTGCCGCAAGGCCCCCAGCCCACGGCCCCCTCCCCAAGCCCGCAGTGACCGTTCCTTCGTGCGCGCCGCCAGCTCGTGGGGCCCAGGCGCGCCCGGCGCATCCCTAGAGCCCTTGGGGCCCAGAGCGACGCCGGGCCCCCACCGCTGCCGGCGACCCGGAGACCAGGGGCCTTGACCCCGACGCGGCCCGGCCCCACTCGCCGCTCACCGGGGCTGCAGGCCCAGGCCGGGGCAGCAGGGGGCGCCCCAGGACTAACTGGCCCTGGTAGGGGCGGCTGAGGGCAGAACCGGGGCGGGGCCGCAGCTCCTGGAGCATCCCCTCCGGGGCACTACGGGACCCCCATCCCGGTCCAGGTGCGCCTGCCCTGGGCCAACATCCTCCGGGTTTCTGAGCTGTCTGCACCCACGGGGACTGCTGCTTCAGAGGGACACGGCCCCTTGGTGAACACCTAGAGGAGTCAGTGGGGTCCTGTGGTGGGCGCCTCCCGGCGACCGTGGGCTTCTAGGAGCAGCTCCTGACTGTGGAGAAGGAGCGTTCCCGTTAACCCGGTGCAAGCGACTCTGTCTCCCCCACCCCCGCGGGCCTCGCCCATTCCGGCGCCGTGCGCGGGGCCCAACTGACCAGCCTCTCTGTCGCGCCGTCCGCGCCTACGTGCCTGCAGGGCTGGCCGGTCCCTGGAGGGGCCTGGGCCCCGGCCAGGCTGGCAAGGGGTGGGGGCCTCAAGGCAGGGTCCAAGGCTGCAGTCAGCACCCGAGGCTGCCCAGGCCCTTCAAAGGCAAAGTGGAGGCTCTTTATGGTTTTCCTGTCGGGAGAGGAAGTCATTGTCCCCACACAATGGGGCCAGTGAGGGCAGGGGCTCCCGCTGGTGGGACCCTGACCCTGCTCTCAACCCTGACCTCAACCTACATTTCAACCCTGATGCCAACAATCCCCTCCCCGACCTTGATCTTGACTGACCCTGAACCCTAACCTCAACCCTGATCCTCACGTCGACCTTGACCCTGACCATGACCTTGACCCTGACCATGACCTTGACCCGGATTAATCACTGACATTCACTTTGCAGCCTCCTCTGTCACCGACACCCCACCTGCTTGTGTGGGGGCTGGGGTACCAGGGAGCAGCCATGACCGAGAGAGAGGACCCCTGGGCAGCACCAAGGGGCCTTCCTGGAGGAGGTGCCCTGCAGCCCAGGCCAGTCTGCAGGCAACTGAGTAGTGGGGCTGGGAGCATGAATTATCCATTACAGATGCAAGCTGCTCTGGCCACAGGCAGAAAAGCTGGGCCCAGAGTCAGGCCAAGGGGAGACACCTCGATCCAGGCAGAAGGCAACACACACCTGGCCACACACCAGGCAGAGGCAGCGCCCGCTCTAACAGACAATGTGGGGACCATCCTTTTCTTGGCCGCTGAGGAGCCCTTGCTCCACTCATGCAGGGATTAGGGTGAGTCATGACGTTGTTTGCCTGATGTGTGCCTTGGTGGGGGCCTGGGAAAAGGAGCCCTGGCATATCTCAGAGGGGTGGCCACTATGGCCCATGTCCCGGCCTCAGCAGTACAGTGAATGGGGCAGCTGAGAGATGCCCCCAGGCAGGACGGCATGGATCAGCAGAGCCGTCAGGCTTCAGTGGGGTCAGCAGTGTCCAGGCAGGGCCTGACTTCAGGGGGGCACAGGTGGCAGAGGTGGGCACGATGGACCAGAAGTGCCCCCACCCAACCTCACATAGGACCCGCCGGACACGTGCACACATACACACAAGGCACACGACCTGGCAGCAGGAAGCAGGGGTGAGGGAAGCGAGGAGGTGAGGCTGCCCCAAGCGAGGGCCTGAGCAGACAGGTAGTGTGGCGGTCACTTAGGGGTGGGAAAGCCATTGAAAGGGCAGGTGGCGGTGGACCAGGAGTCGGACTTGTCCTGCTAGTTGGGAGGCAACAGGATGGAAGAGTCGGAGGGGAAGGCGCGTGGGGGGTGGAAATCCGGGACGCACCAGTCTGTGGGTGGCATTCAATGAGCCCTCGGAGCTCTGGGCAGGGGTGCTGTTCAGAGACAAATTCATTACCCTCGGTCCCTGCCGGCCTGGCCAACACGGGGGTTGGAGGGTGGTGGTCACATGATCCATGCACACGCGGGCGCGCACGGCGCACAGGCCACGGACTACCGCCCCCATCCACCCTGCGGGTTCTGGGAGCCGACCAAGGGGCGGCTAGGTGACAGCCGCAGGCAGCCCCGCAAGGACGGCCTTGTGGGCGGGGCGGGGGGCTGAGCAGTCCGCCGGCCTGCGTGTGCGCGCGCCTGCGTGTGCGCGCGGAGCCCCCAGCTCTGTGCGCGCCGGCCTGCGTGTGCACGTGGAGCCCGCACTTAAGTGTGTGCGTGGAGGTCCCACCCCCCGCGGCTGCGTGTTCGTGAATGTGGGGTTGGTTGGTACCTTGCGGGGGGCCGGCTCAAACCTGCCTGAGCTCCAGAGACGCGGATGCATTTCCGCTGTAGGAAGGATCCTACTGGGGACAGCCGGTTCCTTTGCCCCTTACCTCCTCTGCCATATGCGCGGGGTGGTCACAGGGCGGGGGCACCCGAGGGGGAGCACTGAGGCCCTCTGCGTCCTCCCCAACTTCTGCTCCCAGGCGCGTAGAGCAGGGTGCACTGGGGAGAGGGTGGGCTCCGGCTCCGCGGATGGGAAGTAGGCTCTGGGTTCTTGCTGAGGGTCCCGTATAGCTTGGAGACAAGCTCTTAAGAGTGGGACATCTGTGATAGGGCGCGGGAGAACCCTGGGGAGGCCTCAGGGTGGGGGCTGTGTGGAAGTTAGGCCAGGAGGGCTTCCCAGAGGAGGGGTCCACGCTGGGACCTGCAGGAGAAGGAGGAGCAGGCCCGGCCGCCATAAGGCATAGAAGGTTCTAGGCTTACGGAAGAGGCAGGGGTCCAGGTGAAAGAGGGCATGAGGGCAGGGCAGTTAGAGCTGGTGGTGGCGGCGGAGAGGAGAGGTGGGCCGGGCCCATCCTGACGACCTCAGAGGGTGGAGGGTCCTCCTTACAGACAGGAGACGCCAGCCCCAGGTGAGGAGCAAGGCCTCTACTGCAGAGGCGGGCAGAGCTGAAGGTGTGCTCGACCCTGCCGGACCGCAGCCCTGCAGGACAGGCACAAGAAGTGGGGGTGCCTGAGCCCTGCTGGCTGGCCGGGGGAGGAGGGAGGGCGAAGACTGCTGAGCTGGACCCTAAAAGATGGGAAAGATGTCGCTGGGTAGAGGATGGGCCAGGCAGGGAGGGACATCAGCTGGCGCCAGGGCCTCGCTGCCCGAAGGAGGCGGTGGGCTTGGCTGAGCGCCAGGTCCGGCTCCTAAGATTGAGGGTCGGAGCAGCCATGCTTCGGGAAGGGGGATGAGGGTCCCCAGGCGGGCTCCATGAGTCACCAGGACGGTGTCCGGCGCCGCGGGTACCAGGCGCGCTAGCCGCAGGAAGCGGCGAGGGCTGATAAAGGGCGGGGGTCGGAAGGCGGCCCAGCCTAGGCTTCCTGCGGCCACTGGCCGGCGCGGCGGGCGACATTTGCCCAGCGGGCTCCAGGGTCTGCGGCCGCAGGGCCGCTCCCAGAACAACGCAGCCGCGCGTTCCCGTGACCGTCTGGCCGCGCCTGTGGGGGCGTGGTGCGGGACGTCAGCGCCGGGTGGGGTGCGGGCGCTCCCGCAGCAAGGACACTTGCGGCCCGAGGCCGAGAAGGGCAGAGGAGGGTAGTCCGAGCAAGGACACGGCCAGCACCAGGACGGGGAGTGGGGGTGGGAGAGGGTGTGCAGGCCGAGTGGGGCCAATTCGTTGTTGAGTATCTGGGACTCCTTGTGCTACAGACGGGGTCCACGGTTACCTAGGAAATGGGGGTCTCTTGGGTGGAGCAGGAAGATAGTGGGGGGGCCGCCAGGCTCCTCCGAGGGCGTGGCCCCGGTATGCTGCCAGCAGGCGCCCAGGAGGCTCAGGTGGCTTCACCACCCTGCTCTCCAGCTCCAGTTCTGCAAGTACCCCCATAACGCAACATCTCTGTGCCCCAGGACTTCTGCCATCCATGGGCACAGCCTCCCAATCACCATCAGGGCCGCCGACCTTCGCATCACAACCCACTGCCTCCAGCTGTCCTGCCATCACCAGGGACATCCTTGGTTACCTCACCCCACCCAACATCTGGGGACTTGGACTCCTCCACAGCCACACCCCATCGCCATCAGGACAGGGTCTCCCCTGAACTCGACTGTTCCCCCAGTTGCCCCTGCACCTGCTGCTCCTCGGCTTCCTGTGGCTTTCCTCTGCCTCCTCCTCCCCCGGCAATGCCAATACAAGGGCCATCTCCTCCAAGGAGCCTTCCTTCCTACCCCTGCCCCCATAGCTGGGTCAAGGTCCTCTTTCCTGTTGCCTGCAAGTGTCCCTCTGCCCTGACTCAGCCACCCTGTGTCATCCCTGCCCTGGGGGGGGTGCCCATCAGGTAAGGGGGAGGGAGAGGCTGCAGCTGGCCCAGAGGTTGCATCAGGAAGTGCTAGCTGAGCTGAAGGTGGGTCCGACCCAGCAGGAGGCTGTGTCAGCCTGAGCTCCAGGCTCCTTCCAGGCCCCAGCCCTGCCCTAGGTCTCCTGATGTCCAGCTCAAAGCTGGCTGCAAGAAGACAGAGCCTGCCTCAGTTCATCCCACACCTCTAGGTCTTGCAAACCTGCTGCAAAAGACCTCTTTAAACCTCTAAAAACGCAAAGATGTCACTTGGATGACTAAGGTGTGCCTGACCTAAGCCATGGCCTTTTCAGTCACCTCACATGTATGTGAAAGCTGAACAATGAGAAAAGAAGACAGAAAATTGGCACATTTGAACCCTGACGTTGGCAAAGAATACTGATGATACTACGGAATCCAGAAGAACAAACAAATGAGTCTTAGAAGAAATACAACCGGAATGCCCCTTGGAATCGAGGATGGTGAGACTCTGGCTCACTTACTTTGAACCCATCATCAGGAAAAGACCAGTTGCTAGAACAGGACATCATGGTTGGTAGAGGGTCAGGGAAACTGAGGGCAACCCTCAATGAAATGGATTGACACAACTGCAACAGTGGCCTCAAACATGTGGGGTATTTCATTGCTGTACATAAGGTCACTATGAGGCGGAGTGCACTCCATGACAACTCACAACAAATAAGTCTTGCCCCCCCACCCAGCCCCCAGCCCTTTCCAGACTTCTCCAGCCTGTTCCCCCCACCCCCGTGGATTTCTAATCCTGGGGCAGCCAGGCCCTGAGCTTCTCCTGGAAGACACTGGGACACCGCCCCCAACACATAGATCCTGGTGGCTAGTCCTAATTACTGCTCTGCAGAAGAGGCCCCCAGGGTTAGGGGCGGGGTGGGGTGCACCTGGGCCCTCCCAGGCAGCACAGTGCTGACTCCAGACCTCGGCTTATCACTCAGGCCTGGTGTGGGGGCCCACTCCCCACTTGGAGCTCACTCTTGTGCCCAGCTGTGTTGAGGGCCTCAGGAGGAAGGGGCTCCCAGTGGGGAGAGCACTTGGGAACCTGGAAATGTGAGCCCTATGTTGCCCCCCGGCGCCCCCTGGGAGCTTTCAGAGATTCCGGGGGAGCAGGAGCGTCACCCTTTCCCTCCTGCCGGCCCTGCTCGGGGCCCAGGGATCCAGGGTCAGGAGTGGGGCTACTCTGTCCCAGCAGATTTCCCCAGCGGGCGCGCAGCCCCTTGCTGTCCCTGGGGCGCCCTGGGCCAGTGCGCTCAAGGCTCGGGCAGAGCTTCGGGTCAGACCCCAGCATCGCCCGCCCCCGCCGTCATTCAAACAAGGCGAAGGAAGCGCAACAAAGCGCTGATCTCTCCCACGGTGACGTCTGGTGCTTTTTTGGGGAGCGCTTTCCAAAGCGTGGCTGCTCTCGCCGGCGCGGGGGCCCGGCCGGCGGTCAGGGGTCCGACAGCCGAGGCTGAGCGGGGTGGGGGCGTCCCGGGGGCGGGGCCAGCTCGAGGGGCGGGGCGGGCGCCGGCTCCCCATTGGCCCGGGAAGGCCGGGCGGGGCCGCAGCGCCCCCCGATCCCAGCCGCGGGGCTCGGAGCCTGGAGCCGGGAGCGCAGCGCGGCCGGGCCACCCGCACCGGCTCTTATCAGCGCGGGCAGCTGGCGGCCGGCCCCTCCGCGGAGCGCCCGGCCCAATTCAATGGCCATTGTCCGCCGGCCCCTTTGTTCGGGAGGCGGCCACTTCCTGCAGGAACCGAGCTGGGGCGGCGGGCAGGAAACGCCCCGAGCTGCGGCCAGACGCGGAGGCCGGAGCCCCAGCGCGGGGCCAGAGGGAAGGGGGCTGCCTTGGGGCTCCCCGGGCCGGGTGTGAGTCAAAGGTCAGCGAGCTGAGACGTCGGGAGGACGTCCTGGAGGAGGGAGCGGAGCTGGGCTCCGTTGGCCACTCTGCAGGGTGGGCGGGAAGAGCCAGAAGGGGCCCTCCTGTAGGGTCACTATGAGTCGGAATCGACTGGACAGCGATGGTTTGGTTTTTGAGGGAGCGATGGTGGGGGTAGGGCTCACGAGATCAGAGCCCGTAGGGCTGGAGGGGCGGCGGAGGGGGAGGAAGACCCTCAGCCGGGAATGTGCCCCCCAGGTCTGTGTCCTCTCCCTCCATCCTCGCGGGGTGGGGTGGGGTGGGGCGGTGATAGGGTCACAGAGAACAGCATTAGGCAGGGCTCAAGTTCCAGGCATGGAAACCCGGCTCCCAGCGCCTAAGTACGGAGGAGCTGAGGGCTGGGCCAGGGTAGGGGACCGCCGTGCCCAAGGGCGAGTTTGGAGACAGGGCGCTGACCGCCAGATCCCACCCTGCCCCTCTGTCCCCTCTGCTTTATCACTCCCCCTCCCCCTGGGGAGTGATTGGTCGGTCTGGGTCACGCGTTCATCCACAGCTGGGAATGTAACAGAGGTGGGGGGCCGGCCCCAAGACCACAGCTCACCAGTCCTCAAGAAGGTGCAGAGGCCTCAAAGCCAGCGGGAGCTCAGTGGCCTCTCCCCGCTGACTCCCTGCTGCCCTGGAACCTCTTGCCAACCCCCATAAAAAAAAAAAAAAAAAACCCATGCACCCTGCAAAATCCGACTCTGACTCAGTTCCTGGGCTGGAAAACAAACCGCCAGGGGTATTTCAAATAGAAGAATTTAATTCAAGGAGTTGTCATTCGTTTCCTACTGCTGGTGAGACAAAACACCACACACCGGGCGGCTTAAAACAACAAAGCTTTTTCTCACAGTTCTGGGGGCCAGAAGTCCAAAATCAGGTGTCAGCAGGGCTGCGCTCCCTCTGAAGCCTCTAGGGAAGGAGCCTTCCTCGCAGCTTCCAGCTTCTGGTGGCTGCTGGCAGTTCCTGGTGTTCCTGGGCTTATGGACACATCACTCCAGTCTGCCTCTATTGTCACATGGCCATCCTGTGTGTCCCCTCTGTATGAGGCCCCCACTCAGATGGGATCAGGACCCACCCTCCTCCAGTGTGACCTCACGTGAACTGACAACTTCTTCAAAGACCCTCTTTCCAGGCAAGGTCATGTTCCCAGGTGGAGGGGTTACAACCTCAATACATCTCTTTGGGGGACACAATGCAACCCATAACAAGGGTAGGAGGAGCCCAAAGAGGACAGCCAGGTGACCCAGAAATTGGATGCCACAGGAAGCTGCCACCACCCTGGGCTGGAGGAGCACAGGGGAGGTTACCCAGAGCCCACGATGGCTGGGTCCTTACGAGGCCGGCCTCTGGACGGAGCTCCCATGCTGGAGCCTAGCAGCCCGTTCCCACAGATGTCACCACAGCCTGCTCCACTGACGTTGCCTCCATCTCCAGGGGCGCTGCCCAAAAGGGAAAACCTGGCTTCCTTGCCCCCTCCACCGCCTGTCCACAACTTCCAGAGGTAGAGCCTATGAGGGCGCCAGCCAGCAAGGGGTCTGGGAAGCAGGGTGGGCAGGGTCCCCAGCAGCCAAGAGGAGGGTCTCAGGGGGTGAGTGCAGTGAGACCTATGACCCCTCTGCCACACCGGGCTGATCCGAAACTGGGAACCTCACTTGGCACCCCACCACAGGTACCCCTACCCCATTCCTCACCATAGTTCTGCCCCAGCTCCCACCACGCAGCAGTGGGCCCCAGGAATCTCCTGCCCCCCCGAGCCTCCCAGTCATAAAGTGGGGGTTTATGCAGGTGACACAGGTGATGAGACAGAGCACACAGCTCAGTATCCAGTACTCAGGGGCATTTAAAATGCACAGGGCAGCAAGTGCTCCCAAAGGGGCCTGGTGTCCACAGGGAAACAGTGGAAGCTGGACCTGCACCAGGGCATCCAGAACACCCCCTCCCCAGGAAGGGAGCCCCTGGCATGAGGAGCTGGGCTCCCAGGAGGACAGGTGGAAGGTAGTGAGGACCCAAACTGGACCCCCTGTGTGAATCCAGGTCCTCTGAGAGGCAGGTAAGGAAGAGAGTTGGGGAAACACCTGTGAAGGGTAAGGGGGCCAGAGGATACAGGGTGATCCTGGGAACAGGCTGTGTGTGTCCACAAAGCAGGGCAGTCCCCCTCCATGCTTGGGCCCCGAGGGGTGGGACATGCACTTCCTGGTGATGGAAGAAAGGGGTGAGTGTGGTGAGAACGCAGAAGTCAGAGGGCTGAGGGTGTCTGGTGAGCCGCAGCCAGGGTCTGGCCCAGGGGGCACCAAGAGGTGAGAGGTCACGAGGGGCCTGGCTACAGAGGCTAGGGTGTGGGCAGCCTGGGAGTACTGAGGCTGGAATACAGAGCTCATGACCAGAAGGCGGACCACCAGGTGGAGGGATTCTCCCAGCATGCACTGGGAAGGGACCAAGAGACAGCAGCCTGTGACAGTTTAGAGAGAAGGTTGCAGAGAAGCCTCAGAGCCCTTATTTCCCAGGAGGAAACCCATGTGGGTGTGGCCCAGGCCCCTCCCCATCACCCTCTTTCCACAAGCGGGTGCCCATGTAAAATGTCCTCTCCCTGTGGCCCAGCCCTCACCCCTCTTCTCCAGAAGATAAGAATCCAAGGGGTGCCCTCAAGGTCCCCCACCCCATTCCATCCACACACCCCCACACTCCTGCACTGTGAGGAACTGTCTTCTCCACCCTCAACCTGCCCAGACTTCCCCTGGGCTCTAGGTCTGACCGCCTGGGCTATTCAGGACTTCCGACATGCAGGGCCCACCTCAAAATCACCCAGCCCAGCCTCTCCATGTACAGGGATGCCCCTCACCCCCAGACCTCTGCTCACCCTCCAGCCAGACTGTGGTCTCCATGCTCCCTCTGCCCTGTGCCCACAGCCACCCTCACCAGGCCCTCCTTGGTGCCCAAACCAACATCCTGTCCTCGATGGCTTGGAGCAGTGATCCACTGAGCACTCAGCCCCCAGCCCAGGCCCCCTCCTCCAGGAAGCCCCCCTGCTGTCTCCCAGCCCTGTGGATGCTGTTATGGCCCCTCTGCCCAGGGTCAGGCTGCGGGTATAGGAGCCGCAGCTGGGAGGCGGGAACCTTGGGGCCCGCAGTGGGGGTGAGGGGCCCTCGGCGCCCAGCCAGGCAGCCCCTGGCTCTGTGGGAGGGCCGGCATGAATCACTCCGCAGCACAGCCACAAACGCAGGAAACGCCATTCTCTTAAACGCTATTTTCTCTCGCAGGAGGGAAAGTTTGTCCCACGAAGGGCATTGTTCCCCAGGCGAGCACCTTCCGGGGGGGCGGCTGTGAGCTAGGCCCGGGTTTGTGCGTTCCTGGGGCCCTGGGCTGAGCCGCTTCCCTTCGAGACCCAGGGGCGCCTGGAGGGTGGGAATGGGGGGGCTTGGTAACGCCCGCACACCCACAGGTGGGTGCCCGGCAGGAGCCCAGGTACGCGTGGCTTTGGAGCCCACGGGCTAGGTAGGCCAGAATGGGGATGACTCTCCTTTTGCCTGGAGCAGGAGTCCTTGTTTGTGCTGCCCCCACCCATTCCCCATGCCAGGAGAGCCACTCAGAGCCCAGCCCCAACCACACCTGCTCCCTCCTCTTCTGCCCCCTACTGCCCCCCACACCCAGCCCTCTGGACCCCTCAGTTCCACCTGTAGGCCCGGGATTCTCGAGGACTAGAAGGTCCCTCCCCAACAAGGCTCACGACCCCCACTCAGTACGGCTCTGAACCTGCCCGGCATCTCTGTGCTGGGGAGACTCGGCCAGGTTGGGGACGGTGGTGGCCCCCACTGACCACACCCTCACCTCAGCCTGCTTCCTCCAGGCCCCTGCCTGCTACCGGAGGCTTGGTGTCAGGCAGCCAGGGAGGGCAGGCTGGCCGGATGAAAGCCCTGAGCCCTGAACCCCAGGGGCCCACACAGTGAGAGCCTGGAGGCTGCCCCAGCAGGGGTGCCTGGGGGAGGGCAAGTTAGTGGATTAAGTGAGCCAGTCCCACTCTCTGTGACTGGGGGAGAGAGGCTTCTAAACCCATACACAGACACACATGCACCATACAGAGACAACACTGAGGGGTACACTTATAGTCATGCACTCATACAGAGGTACGCACAGACCTACACTCACACACACACACTCAGACGCACTCGCAGGGGCAGATACACAGACCAAGGCTTACACACACTCATACAGAGGCACGCACACAGACACACAGACCTACACTTAACACTCATACACAGGTGCACACGCACAGACCTACACACTCAGAGGCACGCTCCCCACTGCAACAGAAATCCCAGAAGGCTTTGGCTGCTCTGTCGCTGCACTCGCCCCCACTCCCCCTTGTGCCAAGAACCGTGCCGGCACATAGCAGATGCTTGCCAAATATTTGTTGAATGGGTGAACTGATTCACAACAAAACCCTTGATGCTGCCAACATGGTGAGGGGTGGAGAGAGTCTGTTGAAAGAACAGAGGAAGATGGATCATGCTTTGAGACATGTCTTGTTCAGGTATTGACCTGTTTTATCAGAAGAGGAAATAAGGCAAAATGAGTCTTAGTAAGCTATGTGTAACTACCAAAAGAATTTAAAAAATTGTAATTTTCAAAAGGGCAAATGAAAATTTTACTTATCTGTCATGGATTCAATTATGTCCCCCAAAAAATGTGTGTATCAACTTGGTTAGGCCTTGATTCCCAGTATTGTGTGGTTGTCCTCCATTTTGGGATTGTAATTTTATGTTGAGAGGATTAGGGTGGGATTGTAACACCAACCTTACCGAGGTCACCTCGCTGGTCCAAGGTAAAGGGAGTTTCCCTGGGGTGTGGCCTGCACCAACTTTTATCTCTCAAGAGATGAAAGGGAGGTAAGCAGAGAGTTGGGGACCTCACACCCCCAAGAAAGCTGCACGGGGAACAGTGTGTCCTTTGGACACGGGGTTCCTGCGCCTGAGAAGCTCCTCAACCATGGGAAGATTGAGGACAAGGATGTTCCTCCAGAGCCGACAGAGAGAGAAAGCCTTCCCCTGGAGCTGACGCCCTGAATTTGGACTTGTAACCTACTAGACTGTGAGAAAATGAATTTCTCTTTGTTAAAGCCATCCACGTGTGGTGTTTCTGTTACAGCTGCACTGGGTGACTAAGACATTATCTAACAGAATGTCAGAATGGAGAAAACAAGAAACAAAAAAAGTTCAGTAAACAGAAAATAATATCGCTAAGATAAGTCAGAATACAACAATAATTATAATAAATACAAGCAAGTTAAACTCAATGATCAAAAATCAGAGGCTCAGAGTGGACAAGGAAAAAAATCCCCAAGAACCAGCAATATATTTTCAAAATACACACTTATAACAACAAGACACATCCAACTTGAAAATAACAGATGGAGAACTATAATCCAAAGAAAGCTGGGGTATTTTAATAAACAAAACCATTGATTTTAAGGCAACGTCATCATAAAAGACAGAGAGAGTTACCACATAGTCAATGGGATGAACAGTAGATCAAGAAAACAGGACACACATACAACTAGAAACAGCCTCAGAGATGTAAAGTAACAGATGACAGACAACACCTGACCCAACAACTGCAGCTGCAGGTGGAAACACTCCAGCTCCTCTCCTGACAGCTCAACATCCACAAGCAAAGATGTGGACAATCTGGAGAACTCATCAAGCAGAGAATACACACTCCTTCCCAGCACAAATGGAACATTCTGCAAACGGACATAGATTAAGTCCCAAAGGAGGCCTCAGAATGGCTTGAAACTTGGAAGCAGCCACACTGGAGGCAAAACAGACAATGAAGCAACATCTGCAAAGCTCTGAAGCAAAGTGATTTCCTACCTAGAATTCTATACGCAGCCAAGCTATCATTCAAATATGAGGGTGTAGTGAAGACGCCTCAGATGTGCAAGGTGCACCTTTTCTCAAGAAGCTACTGGAGGATGTGCTCCATCAAAATGAGAGTGTAAACCAGGAAAGAAGTCCAGCATTTGAATCCCTAACACAGGAGCAAGGGAAAGTGAGTCCCCAGGGGGCTGTGAAGGGAGATGTTCAGAGGGCAGGTGCCCTAAGGAGAGGCTGCCGTCCAGGTAAGGCAGTGTGACACAAGAGATGGCACCTCTGGGTCCCCCAGGAGTATCTGCTTTGATGCCTGATTGCTAGAGAGGCCCTGGTGGGCTTAGAAGCAGAAATGCAGAGCAGCCCGTCCCCCGACCACATCTCTGAGACAGGCCCTGACTGTGGGAATGTGCCTACCCACAGACACCTCAAACTACCTCTTGTAAACACTCAGGAGGGCTCTGCTCAGCTTCTCCTGGAGCTTTGGCTGACACAGGGAGGCTGAACTGACTGGCAACTTGTCAAAACAGAGTATACAGTTCAGGGTCATACACACAGGTGCTAAAGGGGTTCAGAAAAGCCAGGGAAGGGCCTACAAAAAGCCTGAGAGGAAGTGATTTGATGGGGGGAGGGGAGGGAGAGTGATCCAGGGGGGAGACCCCAGGCAGCTTCTCAGGCACTGGAAATGTGGTATTTCTCAAGCTGGCTGCTGAGTGTCTATTTTAAGATTATTCTTTTAAAAACTGTGCATCATACAAATACATATGAGTTGGAATTGACAAGTTTTTTTTTTTAATGTAAGTATGACACATTTCAGAACTTGAACACTTGGTCAATAGTGCCCGTTCAACTGTGTGTTTGAACTGTGTGTGACTGAATCATGGGTTCCCAGAATATGCGCTGGAATCCTAACCCCTATACCTGTGGGTATAATCTCGTCTGGAAATAAGGTTTTCTGAGTTACGTTAGTGAGGTTCCATCGGTGGGGAGTGTGCACTAAACAGAATCCTTCTGAGCTGTAAGAAGCAGTATAGACAGAGACAAGGAAGCACAGAGGGAAGAGTCTCCACATGAAGACCGCCAAGGAAAGAAGGAATGCCGGGGCTACACAGACGGAGACAAGGACCTCCCTCAGAGCCCACCGAGAGAGCCTTCCCCTAGAGCCAGTGCTCTAGCCAGCGAATTTGGACTTTTAGCCTCTTGAACTGTTAGAAAATAAGTTCCTGTTTGTTAAAACCACCCACTTGTGGCATTTCTGTTACAGCAGCACAAGGTGACTAAGCACCCTTCACATAAGCAGAAATTTGACAGAAATCTGGCAGAAATCTGACAGAAGACAGGGTGGCACCCACTGTGCACCCAAACAACGACAGGCACGGGATTAGCCTGCAGGGAACACACAAAGCCCTCTGGAGAACAACAGACACAGGCAGCATGGGGAACACAAGGAGACATGCTGTGTCTGGGTGCTGGACCCAACACATCCGTAAACCCAACACAATTCCAATTGATATTCCAGCTGTGATTTTAAAGAACCTTCAATTTTGTTCTAAAATTTGAAAGGAAAAATGAAGGTCAAGAATAAATAAGTTAATTTTACGGGGGGAAAACAGCAAAGGGGGTACTTGCCCGCCCAGGTATGAAACCGTAGCAGTAAAACTGGGTGATGCGTCACAGGGATTGAGAAAGCAACCCCTGAGGTAGAACAGAAAGCTTAAAAACAGACGCTTGGCTATCTGAGGGCCCCGTCTTCTCGGGGGAACTTCAGGGCTTGGGGAGACCCTGACTGGGGTGGCCAGATGCCCTGGGCTGAGCTCAGTGGACAAATGATTTATGTAGCTCAGGCAAGAGGACAGAGGGCTCCTCCCTGGAGATATCAAAAGGGTGCAGGGAAAAGCCCCCCTGCCCCACAGAGGAACTTGGGGGAACCACAACAAAGAGGCTGGTTTGACCTCAAGGTGCAGTCTACCCACGACAACCCAGCCTACACACAGCCGAAGCTTCTGGTCCAAGACCAAAACAAGAAGGGCCTCCATTTTTTTTTTCTCTCTTCTGGAATCAAAGGAAACGGAGACAATGAGCTTGGACCAGGAAAAAAAACAACGATAACATCCTCTAAGAGCTAAGAGATCGCATCCGTGAAACAATGACACGATGCTATAGACAAACGTGGGACATGAGTGAACACTAGAAGATTGAAGATATGATGGCAGAAATAGAAAAAATAGATGCACTGGAAGAAAAAGTTGAGAAACTCTCCACAGAGTCAAACTTAAGGACAAAGAGATAAAAATAAGAGAGAAGTTAAAAAAAAAATTAGAAGCTCAATCCACAAAACCCAACATCCAACTAGGAGCAGCTCTAGAGAGAAGAAAGAAAACGGAGAACGTTATAGAACAGCAACACGAGAAAGTTTCCTACATGGAGGGGCACATGTTTCCAGATAGAAAAGGTCACCACATACCTGGCCTCATGAATGAGAAAGACCCAATTTCAGGACCTGAAGTCAGGGTCCAAATACTTCCAGAGGGAAAAGATGGTCCCCACAAAGGGTATTGGATGGGAAAAACTGGCCAGGATAGAGGTCGTCATCGGTCAAGGCCTTCAGTGCACTGAGGGAAAATGGTTTTCAAACTCAAATAACCATCCAGCTGATCAAGCAAGCATAAGGTAGCAGTGGCTTTTCCACACACACAAGGTCTCAACCAATGGGCCTTCACGAAACCTCTCTCCCTTCACGAAACCTCTCTCCCTTCACGAAACCTCTCTC
Source organism: Elephas maximus indicus (assembly GCF_024166365.1). Classification (NCBI taxonomy): domain Eukaryota; kingdom Metazoa; phylum Chordata; class Mammalia; order Proboscidea; family Elephantidae; genus Elephas; species Elephas maximus. The sequence continues at coordinate 119,445,590 of NC_064828.1, read as the reverse complement.
CCTTCACGAAACCTCTCTCCCTTCACGAAACCTCTCTCCCTTCACGAAACCTCTCTCGGATGAAGAGGATGTGAGCCATTGAAGTGAGAGGGTGCGCCCAGGAAGAGGAAGCTGTGGGACCAGACATCGGGGATGGAACCTGGGAGAGACATAGGGAATTTCCTGGAGGTGGAGGAGGAGCGCCCAGTCATGAGGCAGGAGGGCAGAGGGCCCCAGAGGGCTGCTGGCACGAAAGAACAAGTTCTAGAACAATCCCACGCCTCTGACCCAGCAGGAAGGGGCACCAAGGGGGAGTTTATGGAACTGCAGAAGACCATGATAGAAGGTATCAACAGGTACATAGAAAATAAGGGAAAAAAAGGCAACTATTAAATCAGGAAAATTACCCGTGAAAGGAAATGTAGGCCCAGTGCATTTTTTTCTTATAATGAAAAAAAAAAAATTTTTTTTTCAGTTTCATTGTAGTAAAATATATGTAAGATAATATTTGCCACTTTAAGAGTACAATTCAGTGACGTTCATTACATTGACCGTGTTGGGCAACCACCACTGTGTATCTCCAGAATGTTTCACCCCCTGAACAGAAACTCAGCACCCCTTCAGAAATAAATCCCGCTCTCCCCTCCTCCCAGCCCCTGGTAACCACTAATAAACTTCTGTTTCTATGAATTTGCCTATTCTAGGTATTTCATGTAAGTGGGATCATACAATACTTATCCTTTTGTGTCTGGCTTATTTCACTGAGCATGTTCTCAAGGTCCAAGCACGCTGTAGTGCGTGTCAGAACCTCACTCCTCTTTATAAAAAAATGAGTTATATTCCACCGTATCGATAAACCACGCTTTGTTTATCCACTCATCTGTTTGGACACTTGAGTTTTTCCATCACTTGGTTATTGTGAATAATGCTGCAATAAACACTGATGTGCGAACACCTGTTTGAATCCCTGCTTTCAAGCCTTCTGGGTTTATACCTGGGGTCACATGGCAATTCTGGGTTTATGGGTTTTCCGCAGCAACTGCACCGCTGCATGTTTTAAACCAACCAAACAAAAAAAACCCACTGCTGTTGAGTTGATTCTGACTCATAGTGACCGTATAGGACAGAGTGCCTCGTGGATTCGAACTGCAGACCTTTTGGTTAGCAGCTGTAGCTCTTAACCACTATGCCACCAGCGTTTCCACATCTTTTAAAGGCATGAAAATTCTGCAAACTACATTGCAAGTGACCTTAGCTGGTATCCGTGTGAAAATGTTATTTTTCCCCCAAATGTGAATTCAAAGGATCTCTGTGGAGCTGCTGGTTCACCTGATGCTCTGAGCTGAAGTTCCCACTCGGGCAGGCCCAACAGGTGGGGCAAAGGGCCCAAAGCAGGTGGCTGGAGAAGGTGGCCCCCGTAAACACGGTGTGGCAGTGTGGCAGCAGCATCTGACCTCCTCTAACACCACGAGGGGGAGAATCACCATCAGTCAGATGCTGGTTCCTACAGGCTGAGGTCAGACATGCCTCCTCTCTCCGCCATCTTTACCAATTCTGACACCAGCCACCCCTCCCACGGCACTCTCTACTTCTCTGCTGGATTCCATAATTTATTGCAAAAGCCACACAGAACTCACAGACAATACTCATGATTATGGGGCTTATTAGGGAAGCAACAGTTTCCAATTCAGGTTCAGAAAAATTCAGGATACAGTTCTTCCATCAGGACAGCCTCTTCTCAGCTGTGCCCTTAGGCACACCTCTCTGACCCCTCGGTCTCTGCCCTGCTCAGGCAAGTGTTACAAAGCTCTTTTAGCTCTGCTGATAGGTGTCTGGAAGCACTCCACTCTGCAGGTAAGCCTCGGCCCGGAGGGCTCGGCTCTCTCACTCTGGTTTGGTGAGCCTAGCTCCTCCACCAGGTGCCAAGAGGTACCCACTCTACCAGGAAGTCTCCTGCTCTCTCGCTCCATGGGTCAGCACACCCACAGTAACCTCCTTGCTCAGTGGGCCTGGAAGCCCACTATGCTGTCCCCTGCCAGTCTCCTGGTTCGGCTGCCTCTGCTGCCGCCATTTGTCTCTGCCACTGCTTCTTGCTCTCTCTCCCTCTGTGTCTCCTGGGTCCAGGAGATCTCAGCACAGGGATCCCATGTCTAATGGACACACTCCACTTCTAGCTCTTCTTTCTTGGTGGTGGTAAGCCATCCCCTGCTCTGGGATTGACCACTCTTTTAAGCAGAATGGCAAAACTGATCAATCTCCTTGTTAGGGTTTCATACATGTTATTTGCATGGTCCTACCCCCACAAAAGAAACCCTGGTGGTGTAGTGGTGAGGTGCTACAGCTGCTAACCAAAAGGTCAGCAGTGCGAATCTGCCAGGCGCTCCTTGGAAACTCTACAGGGCAGTTCTACTCTGTCTTATAGGGTCGCTATAAGTGGCAATCGACTGGACCGCAGTGGGTTAGGTTAGGCGCCATGTGCATTATTAGCTACTCAATGGGGGGGCGGGGACCACAACCACCTCATCTGCATAGCTCCACCCAGTTACTTATGGGAGTTACAAAGACTATTGTATTGCTAGAAGGGCCATGTTAAGTAATTCACTGCACCACACCCCTCAGCCAGGTGCTGACACTGCCATGCCGCCTCTGCCTGTGATTTGTCCTCATTTTTCAGGCAACCACAGGCAGGAAGTGGCCTGGGCTCATCCCTGTGCCTGGCTCTCAGGCAGCACGGCTAAGTCCTGTGTTGGGTGCAACAAAGGACCTCAAAGTGAGGGCTTTAAACTACAGAAGCTTGTTCTCTCTGTTCCAGAGGCCGGAAGTCCAAAATCAAGGTGTCAGTGGGGTTAGCTTCTTTTGTGAGGCTCTGAGGGAAAACAGTTTGTGCCTCTCCCAGCCTCTGGTGACTGCAGGCAACCCCTGCAAAGGCCCTCCAGCAGGTGGTCACTCTGGCCCCGAGGACACTGGCTGGCCTGGGCAAGGGTGGGGAGGACAGCCCCTCACAGAGTTACAAGGGTGACAACTAGTCTTTAGTGATGGCCCCAATGAACCATGCTTCCAGTGTTCCCACTCTGTGTAGTCCCCTCCTTGTGGACCTAGAACAGCCTAGGGCTTTCTGACCAACAAGTAGCTTGCAGCTCTGCCTGGGCCTACTGGATATGCCGTCTGAAGTGGTGGGGGGCAGCTGCCATGGAGTAAGTCTGACTACTCTGAGACGCCATATAGTGAGGAAGCCCAGGCCACCCACATGGTGAGGCCATGTGCAGCGCAGTGGCTGGCCAGCCCCAGCTTTTCCAGCCACCAACTGGAGGCACCAGAAATGGGGTGGGGACGTCCACCCTGTTTAGCCTTCAGATCACGCCAGCCCCCAAGAGAGAACTGCCTAAGTGGGCTGGAACCATCCACAGACTGAGAGGAGCTGCTCGAAACCACTGAGATTTGGAGCGGTCTGCTACACAGCACTGGATAACTGGCACATGGGTGACAGTCACAGCCACATGGCCAGTCCCACCTGGGCTGTCTCCCTGTGGCCACAGTTCAGACAGCATGGTCAGTCAAGGCTCAGAGACCACAGGCCCCAGTTTCTAAACGTCACTTTCACCTGTCACTGGGGAGACAAGGAAACCCTGGTGGTCGGTGGTTAACAGCTACAGCTGCTAACCAAAGAGTCTGCAGTTCGAATCCACTAGGGGCTCCTTGGGAACTCTGTGGGGGCAGTTCTACTCTGTCCTACACGGTCGCTATGAGTTGGGGTTGTAGATGGCAGTGAGTTCTTTTTGGGAAGACAAAGGTGACACCCCCTCCCTGCCACCCCCCAGCTGCCGAACCTCCAACCCTCCACACCACGAAGCCCTCTCCTTCCCACCCAAGAAATTCCAAGTCCCACCCAAATATGGCCCGATCGCTCCTCCGACCCCGCCCCCTCTCTCGCTTGCCCGCCCGCCGCCACCGACGTGGGCTCGTCCGCAGCCCCGCAGACGCCGGTCCGGTCCCACGACCCGCAGCCGAAGGCCATCTGAGGGGACCCCTACTCCGCCCTCCGCGCGACGCCCACGCCACTGGGCGCGACTCCCCGGGGCGGCGGCCCAGAGGACCACGGGGCGCCCTCACCTGCGCCCTCACCTGCGCCCTCACCTGCGCCCTCACCTGCGCCCTCACCTGCGCGGCTCCCCGAGGCACCGGCCTGCGCGCGCAGCGCCCCGCCTCCCGGGCGCCCCGCTCCCGCCGCGCATGCCCAGAGGCCACCGGTCCCGCGCGTCCGCCAGCCGGCTCGTTCACGCCTCGGCTCCGCGTCGGCCCGGCCAGGCCCTGCCCAGGGCTCGCCGCCATGGAGAGGATCGAGGGGGCGGCCGTGAGCCGCTGCGCCGACTCGCCTTACCTGCGGCCGCTCACGCTGCACTACCGCCAGGTGAGCCCGCGAAATCGCCCACGGCGCGCTCCTTCCGCGTCTCCGCCCTCCCCAGCGTCGCCCCGCCCACCGCCCCCGCCCACCGCCCCGCCCACCGCCCCGCCCACCGCCCCGCCCCGCCCCGCCCGCGGCCCCGCCCGCCCCGCCCACGGCCCCGCCCGCCCCGCCCCGCCCACGGCCCCGTCGCCCCGGCCCCCACCGGCCCCCGCGAGCGTGGGTCTCTGCGAGCTGCCCCGCCTCTGGCCTCTGGGTCGCGGGTTCGCGGACAGGTTGAGCGCCCAGGCCGGGAGGGCCCAAAAGACGGAGCACTGCCCGTCCTCCAAGCGGGTTTGCCGAGCCCGGCCCTCCCTGGTGCAGTGGAACTTAGCCGGCGCCCTGGGGATCAAGGAAGGCTTCTCGGAGGTGGTGGCCTCGTTGCTGCGACTTGAAGGAGGAGATAGATGGGCGGCGGAGGACGAGTTCTAGGAGGCCGCGAGGGAGGAGGCAGGAGAGAGAGCTGGGTGGGGACCGGAGGGCCGCCCGCGGGGGTCCTGGCTGCGGGCCAGTAAGGTGGGCTTCTTCCTGGGGATATGGGGTCTCCCCTTACCTGTCGAAGGCTGTCCAAGTGCAGCCCTTCCGCCGGGCGGGCGTCTCGTCCCTCCGCACCCCGTTTCCCCTTGAGAGCAGGGCCAGGAGCGCCTGGTGGGCGTACACCGAGCTGCCGTCTCCCTCTCCCCACCCAGGCCAGCGAGCCTGGCCCCCTCCCCCTGAGCTTCTGCAGGGGGGCTTTGTGCTCGGCCTCGCACCTGCGCTGCCTGCCCCCTGCTGTTTCCGCTCCGTGCGCAGCTTCACCTGCCCCCAGCCAGCGCTTCCTGCTGGGGTTCCTTGTCGCGGTCAGGGGAGCCTGCCCTCCTGGCTGTGGTCACCCTGCCCTGTGCCTAGAGTGCCCCGTCCCTTTCCTCCTCTCCAGGCCCCTTCCCTTCCCTTGGACAGCTTCTGCTGAAGTGCCCCTTCCCCGTTCCCCCCCCCCCCCACCCCAGAGAGGCCAAGCAGCCCCTCATCTCCCCTCTGGTGGTCGTCCTCCTGGAGACCACAGGATGACTGGGAAGTCAAACCCTGGGATGAGCCCAGGTTGGTGGCTGTCAAGGGCAATACAGGGCCAGTCGTGAGACTGAGAGGGCTCACTACTCATTTCCCTGGTGCTGGCCCAGGGTCGGGAAGCTGATGGATGTGGGAATTCCGGCTTTAGCTGCACAGCCCCGGAAGGGGGCTCATCTGTCACTGAGCAGGTGGCAGGCTGTGGTGGGTGTGGGCTGGGGACCTGGGCTGGGGCAAGGGCGCATCAGCCCCTATCAGACAATGGCAGGGGACCTACCAAGTCTCTGAGGGGGACACGGCTGTGATCATACCCCAGCTCTGCCCCATTCTGCTCCCCCTGCCCCAGAGAGCCTGACTACTGGGCTGGGGGTCCTGTGGGAGCCAGGCCCCGGGACCTTCCCCTGCACCCCACCTTGGCGGCACTTACGAACAGATCTTGATGACCAGCAGATGTCAAGGGGTGGGGGAGCAGGATGAGGGGTGTGAGGGGGTGTGAATGGGGGCCAGCTTCCCTGGACCCGTCCTGGGGTGGCTGGCCCCATAGTGGATGCTGGGCAGGCCTGGGCTCGCCTGCTAGGTGGCACCTCACAATGGCCTGTGGGCAGCCTGACTTGTGTGCCACAGGACACCCAACCCCATGGAAACCGAGGCCGCCGCACCTCCTCACCTGCTGCCTCCTGGCCAAGCTCAGACCAGCCTTCCCACCTGCCCTGGAGCTGCTTCTGGGCCCTGCCTGTATACTGCCCCACCTGCAAGTCTTGGCAGCCACCTCCTCCAGGAAGCCCTCACCAAGCTCCTGTCCCTTTAGCATCCTCCCTTTTCTGAGCCTGGCTGTATTTCCTGTATGTCCTGCTCAGGTCCAGGTACCTTTCACGGCCTGGCCCCTCCTCCACCTGGACAGAGCCCAGGGTAGGGCCAGCTGCTCGCCAGGGCCTGGAGGCTGCCCAAGTGACTGGGTGGTAGATGGGCCACTGGACACTGGAGGTGTGCCTCCACAGGGCGGGACCTCAGGGAGCCCAGGCCCAACCCTATCAGCAGAGATCCCTTGGGGAAGGGGTCGGGGCTGGGTAGAATGGCCCCTCCTTGCTGCAGCCCCAAGCCTGGCCTCAGTGACCCCATGCCCACCCAGCTGGCGGGTTCTGGGCCCCTCATGTCTCTGCTTGCAGCAGCCCTATTCGTGTCTGTCCTGGCTGCCCACAGTGGGCCCGGCCCAGGCCCAGGCCCCTGCCCTGTACTGTCCTCTTTGCTCCCTGGATGCAGTCTGGGTCCTGGGAGCCCTGCCAACATATGGGGCCCAGGGTGGGGGGGTGTGGCTTGGTAGAGGGAAGTGGGTCTGGCCAGGTCAGGCTGCGTGGATTTCAGCATAGGACAGGGACACACAAGAGATGGCCCAAGACAGAAACCAAGTGGCGATCCCTCGCCTCTGGCCCCCAGACTCTCAGTGTCCAGTCACAGCATTGAACCACCTAGCACTGCAGTACGATCTTCATCTGCTTGGGTTCCACCACCCCAGCCGATCCTGGGGGTGGTACCCTTTTAAGGGTGCTCCTTGGAAACTCTATGGGGCAGTTCTACCCTGCCCTATGGGGTCGCTATGAGTCGGAATCGACTCGATGGCAGCAGGTTTTAGCTTACCATGTCTGGTGCTTACCACATTTGGTGATAGCATACACCTCTTTGCAGCCCCATGTGCTCAGCCCCACGTCCTGCACTGGGGCACTGGGCAGTGGTTCATGTTGTGTCTGGGATGCCTTTTCTGCCCTTTGCCCTGGTTTTCTGCCTTATCCCTCCTGGGGTCAGGCCATCCTTGACCTCCCCGCCCAGCCCAGGCTGTTTCCCCCCTCCTACCCACTGCATCTCCCAGTTCCTGATGGGCCCAGCCTGTGAGTGGGTCTCCCTGGTTAGGAGCCACCGCAGCTTGATCCGTTCAGTCTTCCCAGCTCCCAGGAGCATCCTCTGCACTGTGCTGCCTGCCCTGCGGCCCACCCTGTGCCTGTCCGGCACCTGCTTTGACTGCTGCCTGGTGGCTGGCCCTGACTGCTGCTCCGCCTCTTTCAGAATGGCACCCAGAAGTCGTGGGACTTCATGAAGACGCATGACAGGTGAGGGCCCAGCCTGGCCTGGCTGCCCAGGGGCACAATGGGGCCTGGAGGAGGAAGTCCCGTCCCTGCCCCAGCCTTTCTGGGTCCCTCATGTCTCTGGACCTCCACAGCTTTCCTGTCCCTGAAGGGTCAGCTCTGAGGCCATGGAGGCTGTGTCTGAGCTATGGCGGTGGGCAGGCCCTTTGGAGCTAGCTGTCCTGGTACCCTTGCCCACAGCATCATGGGTCTGGCTAGATGGGCCGTGGCTCCAGGAGTGTGGCCGGTGAGCAGCTGGCTGCAGAGGCCACGTGTCTTGTCAGTCAACTGGCCTCAGCTGCCGACATGCCACTCCTGACCTGTCCAGCTGCCCCACGTGTCCTTCTCCCCACCTCACCCCAGCCAGCTGGGTCCTGGCTCTGACCATGAGCCTGGCAAGCTCTGGCCCTGCCTGGGACTCAATTTCCCCATCAGAGCAAGGGGCCCACCTTTTCCAGGCTGTTGGAGAGGGGAGACAAGGAGGCCGAGAACAGGATGGGAACCAGGGCTCCGGGAGGAAGGGGGTTGTGTCTGTGCTGAGCAGACACCTGCCCCCACCCCCCGCAGCGTGGCCATCCTCATGTTCAACTCGTCCAGGAGGTGCCTGGTGTTGGTGAAGCAGTTCCGGCCAGGTGAGGCTGCCTGGGGTGCAGAATGAGACCATCTGCAGGGCCATCACCCCCACACCACCCACCTGGCTCCTTTGGTCCCCAGGGTCTGAGTGCAAACATGGGGAGGGGGCACCAGGGGGGGCTCCAAAAGGGGGTCTGGCCCAGGCCAGCCAGTAAGAGTGGATCACATAGGGGTGCTCTCCCTCCCCCTATCCAGCTGTGTACGCGGGCGAGGTGGAACGCCGCTTCCCAGGGTCCCTGGCAGCCATAGACCAGGACGCGCCCCAGGGGCTGCTGCCCGCTCTGCCCGGCTCTGTGGGGGTGACGTACGAGCTGTGTGCAGGCCTTGTGGACCAGTCGGGGCTGTCGCTGGAGGAGGTGGCCTGCAAGGAAGCCTGGGAGGAGTGCGGCTACCGGCTGGCCCCCTCTGACCTGCGCCGAGTTGCCGTGTACAAGTGAGTCGGGGCTGGGTGTTCAGGCTTGCAGTTGGAGGCACAGGGGCCATTCAGCATGGCCCAGGGGACAGAACGGGCTGCTGGTAAGGGAGGGAGCGCCTCGTCCCTCGGGATGTGCAAGCAGGCAGATTGCTTCTCGACTGTGGGCTTGAGAGAGTTGGATGGTGGCAGGCACCACCGATCATAAGCCAGGCCGGAACTGGGGCCTCTGGGACTCCTTCTAGAGCATGCTGGGCCCCGTGCCCCCCTCCCTGTGGCCCCCAGCCACGTGGGGCCAGGCTCCGGGTGGCAGGTGCTGCCGACAGATGCCTCCACTTCCTGAAGGATTAAGCACCCGGGCTGGGGGTGGGGGTGAGTCAGATCTGGTCTCAGATGGCAGTGGCTCAGGAGCAGTGGAAAGGGGCTAAGCCCTGGATTGGGTGGGGTGGGAGGCTCCAGGTCTGTTGGAGGGTGAGAGCCAGGTTTTTGGGGTTGCCTCACCAGAGCCCAGGTTTTGCCCCCTTGTGACCCACCGGCTGGGCTGCCTTCCCAGAACAGAGGGTATGGGGCTAGTGACTAGACTCTGGGCACACCTGGTTCTCTGATCCCATCCCCTGCCCAGGGCTGCTATGATGGGTCCCTAGCCCCAGGTGAGGTCAGGCCCTGGGCACACCTGGCTCTCAGTGATGCCATCCCCTGCCCAGGGCTGCTATGATGAGTCCCTGGCCCCAGGTGAGGCCGGGCCCTGGCCACACCTGGCTCTCAGTGATGCCATCCCCTGCCCAGGGCTGCTATGATGGGTCCCTGGCCCCAGGTGAGGTCGGGTACTTCTGCCACCTCTCACCGCCCAGCGTGGGAGCCTCTCATTGTTGGGCACTGACCCTCCTGCCCCAGCAGCCCCAAGGGCCTCGCCAGGGTGTACCCAGGCCTGCAGAGTCCTCAGAGTCCCATTTAGAAGGCAGACTTTTCATCCCAGAGGGCTGAGTGTCCTGGGTGTGTGGAGGGCAGGCCTCAGTGGTTTTCTAGCATTTCCCTGAGCAACGGGGTGGGGGCGGGGGGGGAGGTGGGGCAGGAAGAGGTCCGAGGGGCCTGACTGGTGGTAGGCCACGGGGAGGGCAAGTATGGAAGCAGGCTGGCTTGGGAGGAGGCTGGCATCCTTCTGGAGGTGGTGGGACTGGGCTGAGTCCTGACAGAGGGACTTGTGGGGCAGAGGCTCCCGGGCAAGTGGCCTAGCAGCCCTGAGGTAGGGTGGCTGTGCAGGCAAGGCCTGTGGGCTGTTGCCCAGTCTGAGGGCACTGACGAGCCATGGAGGACTCTGAGCAACCTGCTCCGTCTTGCATGTTGAAGAGGAAGGTGTGACTGGAGGGGGCGGAGTGGAGGTCAGGATAGCAGGCCCTGCAGGGTCTGACAGGTGGCCTGGGAGGTGAGCCAGGTTGTTGTCGTTAGGTGCCGTTGAATCGGTTCCGACTCATAGTGACCCCGTGCACAACAGAACGAAACACTGCCTGGTCCTGCGCCATCCTTACAATCGTTGTTATGGTTGAGCTCATTGTTGGCAGCCACTGTGTCAATCCACCTCGTTGAGGGTCTTCCTTTTTTCCACTGACCCTGTACTCTGCCAAGCATGATGTCCTTCTCCAGGGACTGATCCCTCCTGACAACACGTCCAAAGTATGTAAGAGGCAATCTCGCCATCCTTGCCTCTAAGGAGCATCCTGGTTGTACTTCTTCTAAGACAGATTTGTTCATTCTTTTGGCAGTCCATGGTATATTCAATATTCTTCGCCAACACCACAATTCAGAGGCGTCAATTCTTCTTTGGTCTTCCTTATTCATAGTCCAGCTTTCACATGCATATGAGGCCATTGAAAATACCATATTTTGGGTCAGGTGCACCTTAGTCTTCTGGGTGACATCTTTGCTCTTCAACACTTTAAAGAGGTCCTTTGCAGCAGATTTGCACAATGCAATGCGTCTTTTGATTTCTTGACTGCTGCTTCCATGGCTGTTGATTGTGGATCCAAGTAAAATGAAATCATTGGCAACTTCAATCTTTTCTCCGTTTATCATGATGTTGCTCATTGGTCCAGTTGTGAGGATTTTTGTTTTCTTTATGTTGAGGCGTAATCCATACTGAAGGCTGTGGTCTTTGATCTTCATTAGTAAGTACTTCAAGTCCTCTTCACTTTCAGCAAGCAAGGTTGTGTCATCTGCATAATGCAGGTTGTTAATGAGTCCTCCTCCAGTCCTGATGGCCCGATCTTCTTCATATAGTCCAGGTTACTTATCTGCTATTCCCAGGTGATAAGACCCAGGGAGGCTGAGGGTGTCATCGGAGAGCTGGCAGCAGAGCGTGTGCTTTAGCTGAGGTTGGGACGAGACCCGGGGAGAGGGCAGTACCCACTGCCCGGCCTTCTTGACCTGGGCCGAAGGCCAGGCCTCTCCTTCACCAGGCAGCGGAAACCGGGCCTGGAAGTCCCATAGACTGCCGCAGCCATCAAAGGCACAGGCCAGGGTCGCCGCCGGAAATGGGCCATCAGGAAGGGGTCAGCAGGAGATAAGGGGCTGGAGGTGGCAGAGGAAGCAGCTGGGGCAAGGTTGGCCTGGGGTGGGACTCCTCCCCAAGAGGGCTGGTGTGGGGAGGCCTGAGGAGTAGGGGTGGAAGGTGGCCAGTTCTGCTCTATGCCTCTGTGTGCCCGGCACGTCTTCTCCACCCCCAGGCCTCTCACTGGCCTGGACTCACTCTAGCCGGCTTCCCTCCTGGGGTGACCCCAGCCTCCCACACCTGGGCATCAACCCATGGTGCTCCTCTCATTTCCACCTTTTCCTAAACCCACACCTGGCACCTCCACTGCCCCCACCCCAGCGGCCCACAATCACCTTGGCTGCCTGCTCCTCCTCTCTGCCCATGCCAGTCTGGGCCACTGACCTCTGGCTGGTGCCTGCCCTCCCTCTGCCCCACCTGTGGCTACTACCCACTGAAGGAGAGGACTCCCTCACACCTCTCTTCAGCCTAGAACCAGTGGGCACCCAGCCTGGCCCTTGGGCCTGCACATGCTTAGTTCAGCTGCCCTCACCATCACCCACTCCTGCCGATATCACCCTACCCCAGTCTGCAGGCATGGCTACCTGAGCACACGCCCTTCCCTGGCCTGGAACTTGCACCTGCGGGGCCTGTGTGCGGAGTTCCCACTGGCCCAGGTACGCCAGGCCTCCAGGTTTGTCCCTCTTCCCAGCTAGCCTGGGAGCCCTGGGTGCAGGTGAAAGGCCCTGCTGAGGAAAGGGAGACCTGGCCGAGAGCACAGCCTGAGCAAAGGTACAGGGCCTGTATCAGCCAGCTGACCCACACAACAGATTGCCACAAACTTGGCAGCTTAAGACCACGTGCGTTTATAGTCTGTCTCTGTGCATCAAGAGTCTGGCACAGGCTCGCTGGGGCCTGCTCAGGCCATGATCATTGTTTTGGCTGCAATCTCATCTGAGGCTCGAGGTTCTTTTCCAAACTCATGCAGTTGTGATGGAATTCAGTTCCTAGTGGCTGTGTGACAGGTCCTTGTTTCCTTGCTGGCTGTTAGCTGGGGACCCTCTTAGCTCCTTGAGGCCGCCCTTGAGTCTTTCCCATGGGGTCTCCTCACAGGTCCCCCCACAACATGGCTGTTTGCTTTCTCTTCCAGGCCAGCGTAAGAATCTCTCTGACTCCCTCCATCCGTACTCCTCTTTTAAAGCCCATTTGATTATGTCAGGCCCACCCAGAGTAATCTTTCTTTTCATTAACTCAAAATCAACTGATTAGGGTCCTTAAGTACATCTGCAAAACGCTTTCACCTTTGTCATATAACATAACTTGATTGCGGGATGATACCCACCGCCTCCCCAGGTTTCGCCCACATTGGAGGGGTGGGGGATTATACAGGGCATGTACCCCAGGGGTGGGAAGCTGGGGGTGGTATCAGAATCCTGCCTACCACAGGGCTAAGAGGAGTGGAAGGGAGAGGATGGGTTGGGAGGGCTGTGGAAGGGATTGGGGGTTGGGGCCACCATGGGTGGCTGAGCAGACGCTGTCTTGTCCTGTAGGTCTGGTGTGGGGCTGACCAGCTCCAACCAGACCATGTTCTACACGGAGGTGACCGACGCCCAGCGTGGTGGCCCAGGTGGGGGCCTGGTGGAAGAAGGTGAGCTTATAGAGGTCGTGCACCTGCCCCTGGACGGCGCCCAGGCCTTTGCGGACGACCCAGATGTCCCTAAGACCCTTGGCGTCATCTTTGGTATCTTCTGGTTCCTCAGCCGTGTGGCACCTGGCCTGGGGGCCCAGTGAGACTCCAGGGGTTGCTGTCCTGCAGACCCAATAAAGGCCATGCAGCCCCAGCCTCTGACCACTGGCCTGAGCTCTGCGACTTGGTGGGGGAGATGTCGGGGGGATGGGCAACAGCGAGTCTTTCTGAGATATGCTTGGGGAGTGACAGGATCTCCTTGAAAACCCCCCAGCTCCATGGAGCAGAAGCTTTAGGACAGCTGGCGGAGGGAGCAGGTCTTGCTGGGGCAGCCCGGGGAGAATTGGGGACCGGTCTTGGGATTACAGCTGGAGGCAGGGGCAGCCGGGCCTCCTTTTGGGGCAGGGAGAGGCAGGGACTGTGGCTCGGCCAGGCCAGGTGCCCAAGGAGGGCCCGCTGGTCACTGGACCACAGAATGAGCTGTGGCCACGGAGCAGTGGCTGAGCCAGCTAACGGGAAGGGAGGGATGCTGGGAGGTGAGGACAGAAATTCAGGCCACATGTTCCACCCACCTTGGCTGGGGCTGAGTAGCCCCTCCCTGCCCCCTGGATCTCCCAAGGGGGTTGAGATGGGCCCCACTCCACTGGCAGAAATGTCTTGGCAGGTGTGTTTTGAGAGGAGAGGCCATGGCAGTGCAAGTTCCAGGGCCAGGGTGGGGGTTCCAAAGAGTGTCCCCTTGATGGCAGGGATCTTGGTGACAGCCCAGGCCCATGGCCCAGGTGCTCTCCTGATTCCCTGGCCAGCCCAGGGCTGTGGGCAGGGACTATTGGGCCCCAGCACCGGGGTTCCCTGGCCTGTGTGCACCACAACCCTGCTCCCTGACCTCTCTAGAGGCTGGGGCTGTCTGCACGACCCTCGGGCACTTGGGGTCCCAGGAGACCCTGGTGCCAGATGCACAGGCAGGGCCATAGGTGTCCGAGCGGGTGGATGGGCCCACTCGAGTAGCACCACCTGTATGCAAATGCCGGCTGGGACCCAGGTGGGGCCTTCTGGGAGCCCAGCCAGGAGAGGGACATGAATGCTGGGGAGAGGGGCCCTCGGGGGTAGGGGGGCGGTGTGTGTCCAGGGGGCAGGCAGGGCTGGGCCGAGTTGGGGGCCTGAGGAGGACCCCAGACAAAGGAGACCCCCACACATTTGAGGAATGAGTTACAGACCAGGGACATCCACCTTGCCTCCCTCACATGCCAGCCTGCCTGATGCCCCATTGGAAGCCCGCTGCCCCTGGGGGTGGGGGGCTCTGAGGTGCCCTGGGGAGGGTGCGGGTGCTGGCTGTAGACTGGCGGGGTTGGACAGGGCACCTGGACCTGGGTCCAGTCCAGCCCGCCTCACTGCTCTGCAGCGGATAGGGAAGGTCAGCAGGCACCAACGCCGCCCAGCCTAATGGAGCTGGCATCGATTTCCTGGCACTTAGGGGGGGCTGTAACCGGAAACTCCCCTCCCTGGCCGCTATATTTAGCCCCACAGGACAGGGCGGAAGCACCACTCACTCTGGCGCTCAGCTGTCTCTGTCCAAACCCCGGACAGGTTGCTCCACAGGCTGGTCCCTAGAAGTCCCTGGTGAGGCTGAAGCCCCCTGGCCAGGCAGGGTGGCCCCACCCTGTACCTTGTCCAGCAAGAGCTGAGCACCCACCTCAGAGCTTACCCCACCCCCTGGCCCTGGAAAGATCAGAGAGGGAGCCCCCCAGCCTGGCAGAGGAGCTGTGAAGAGAGTCACACACAGGGTGCCGTCACCCCTGGCATTTCTGGCCCAAGAAGGCCCTCCCCAGGAGGGACAAGGCACTCCCCAGGGTGGGCATGGCTGTCTTTCTGACCTAAGCCTCAACCGGCACCATTAGGTCTGGGGCGTGGCCCTAACAGACAGGAGGGGGAGGGGCCTGTGAGGGGGGCATCTGTGCCGTGCAAGTGACATCCTGGACAGGGAGGCAGGGACCCCATCTAGTGAGTACAAACCATGCTGGATCTGCTGGTCCCTGCCCTGATGCCCACCCAGCTGCTCTGGGCAGGCCCGCAGGGAGGGATGGCAGGTCGAGCAGGCAGTCTCAAGATAGGGTGAGCATCTTGCCAGGCACCTGAAAGTCGAGACAATTCTGAGCAGGAGCCTCAGTCTGCCCTTCTCAGTCGGTTACTCTTCGGTATGAACTAGTCTGCTTGGTCCTCTTCTCCAGAGACCCAGGAGTTGGGAGCTGAATGAAGGAGGGGCAGATGGGGCAGGGTGTTGTTCTGAGAATTCCATCTTTCATGTGGAGTTACCCCTCCTCACTGCCTCCCCAGCCAGGGCCCCCTCACCTGCACTACAGCAGTAGCTGCAGACCTTGCCCCTCCTGTTCCTCCTCCCCAAGCAGCCACGATGTGTGAGACTGGTCCACGAGGCCCAGCGTCGTCTCACCTGTGCCCCTCACTTCCTCTGGCCACTGGGTCCTCTCACAGGCCCCAGGGCTTCTGCACAGGCTGTCTCTACTGCAAGGACTTGCCTCTCTGGGCCAACTCTTGCTGCCCTCTGAGTCTCAGCAGACAGGCCTCCACACCTCGAGTCTCGTTTCTGCCTCATTCATTGCCCAGGTACTCTGTCCACCCCTGGGTGGGTGGGCAGGGGCTGCGTCTGCATGTTCACTGCTTGGCTGAGTGCCCGGCAGAGTCACCCAGGGCCTCCTGGAGGGTGGGCTTCAGAGCTGCCACAGTGAGGGTGGGTAGGGACTGACTGGGCTCTGGAGCAGGGAATGGGGGAGCTCCTCTCTTCCCTTAGGGCCTCCCTAAGAACCTGCAGCCCAGAGCAAAGGGGAGGTGGCTTCTCAGCGAGCCCCACCGCAGGCGGTAGCCCCAGCCGCCTGCAGGACAGGGAACAGACACCTCAGCACAGGCTGATGTGCCCTTATTCGGTGGGGGTCCCTGTGTGTGGCATGCCTGGCTCATATCCTGCCCCCACCCAGCACACGCATCTCTCAGCTTGTGGGGCTCAGGTGGGGGTGGGCGGTCTCCCTGAGGGAACAGAGCCAGCCTGAGGTGGGATGGGGACACTGGCCCACACCTTCAGGGGCTCTAGCTGCTCCTAAAGGCCTGGATCCTGCATGGGGCTGCTAAAGAGGGGGCAGGTAAGCCGGGTGGGCTCACTGACATCCCTGGCTAGGGACCCCGCCCAGTGGAGGGAGGCGATGTCTGGGGACAAGGAGGGCGACCAGGTAGCAGCAGCGGCACAGAGGTGGCGCGTGTGGGGACCTGGCTACCAGGCAGGAGTCCCCCCCCCACCCCCGAACGGGCCAGGGCAGTTTGGCCACCAAGGGACCCACCGCCGGCCTTTATCCCCCGCTGTCCTCCCCAGCCCGGGCTCCAGCCTGGGCGTCCCTCGAGGGCCTGGCCTGGCCACCCCCGCGCCAGCGCCCAGCCAGGCGCACAACCTGAGCCCAGGAGCATTTGTTGACTCGCCTCTCCACAGGCGCCGGTGTGGGCGGGAGGGAAGGGGCGTCAGAGGCGAGCAGCGCCCCCTGCGGCCGATGTGGTGGCGGCAAGGGCGGAGGGAAGGGGGCGCGCATGGGGGCTGGGCCCAGCTCGGGTCCCTGGCCGCGCCGCGCCGCCCCGCCTGGGGACCCGGGCCCTGACTTGCGAGGGAGGCGACATCCTCTCTGGGACAGCGGGTGTGCGCTGGTGGCGCACGGATGGAGGGGAGCGGGGCGGCAACCTCAGCGGGCGCCCCACCCCGGCTCCCGGACACCGGCGGCAGAGGTACCGAGAGCCGCCCGCCCGCCGGACCCCTGGGAGGAGGCGCGGGCGGTGCGCGCGGGGCCGGGCGCGGAGAGGCGGCGCCCTCCGCCGCCTTTAAAGCCCGGGAGCCGCGGCCCCCCCCCCCGCGGCGAGGCCCCGCCCCCTCATGCATATGCAGGTCCGCGGGTGACGAATGGGCGAGCGAGCTGTCAGTCTCGTCCCGAACTTGTTGGCTGCGGGAGCCGGGAGCGCGGGCGCGCAGAGCCGAGGCCGGGACCCGCCGCCGCCGCCGCCGCCGCCGCTGCCGCCGCCGCCGCCGCCGCCGGAGAGCCGGGCAACCTCGGCCAGAGCCGCGCCGCGCTGCACGCCCGCCCGCCCGCCGGGCCGCTCTCCCGGCTGCGCTCAGACCCCGCCCGCCGCCGCCGCCTCTGCCGCTGCCGGCGCTCGGAGGGCGGGCAGGCGGGCGCAGCGGAGGCCGGGCGCGGGCGGCCGGGGCCGGGCGGCGGCGGCGGGGCCGGCGGGCGGCGGGCTGGGCGGGCCGGGCGGGCCGAGGCGGCGATGCGGGCTCCGGGCCGGGGGCGTCTGCCCGGGTGGCTGCTGCTGCTGCTGGCGCTGTGGGTGCAGGTGAGGAGGGCGCAGCAGCGAGGGCGGCGGGACGGGGCGCGCGGCAGCCCCTCGGGGCGGTGGTGCGTCGCGGGCCCGGCGGGCAGCGCTGCAGAGCCCTCGAGGCTGGAGCCGCGGGGCTGGGGCCGGCGGGGCTGGGGCTGGCGGGGTGGGGCGGCGTTTCCGGGCCGGGCGGGCCCGCTCCCGCCGCGACCCCGGCCCGCGCCTCCCGCTGCTCCGCGCTGCCTTATTTTTAGGCGGCGCGGCCCATGGGCTATTTCGAGCTGCAGCTGAGCGCGCTGCGGAACGTGAACGGGGAGCTGCTGAACGGCGCCTGCTGTGACGGCGACGGCCGGACGACGCGCGCGGGGAGCTGCGGCCACGACGAGTGCGACACGTACGTGCGCGTGTGCCTGAAGGAGTACCAGGCCAAGGTGACGCCCACGGGGCCCTGCAGCTACGGCCACGGCGCCACGCCCGTGCTGGGCGGCAACTCCTTCTACCTGCCCCCAGCGGGGGACCGGGCGCGGGCGCGGGCCAGAGCCGGCGGCGACCGCGACCCGGGCCTCGTTGTCATCCCCTTCCAGTTCGCCTGGCCGGTACGTGTGCGCCTCCCTCCGCCGCCCCCACCCCTCCCCACGGCTCGGGGCCTCCCGGGGCTCCGCAGGCCCGCCGGGATGGGTCCCGCGCCCCGCGCCTGCCCGTTTCCTCCGTGGCCGCCCGGGTCGGGACCGGCTCTGCGGCCGCGGCCCCTGCGTGCGGAGCGCGCTCTCCAGGCGGGGCGGGGCCGGCAGAGGGCGCCGCGCGGCGGCCGACCCCGAGCGTGTGCTTTGTGGGCCCCCTCTCCGCCAAGGCCACGTGGGCGCGCGTGTGCCGCGGTGGGGACCCGGCGCTGGGGGCCCTCGCGGGGCCTCAGGTGACGGCCGCGGCGTGTGCCTGCGCCGCCCCGCGCGTGTCTCTCTGGGCGGGGAGGCGCGGCCGGGCGCCTGGGGCGCGGGCAAGCGGCGCAGGCATGTGCGCTGCTCGTGCTGGGGCTGGTCCAGGGCAGGCCCTGGCGGAGCCGCCCAGTGCCCGCGGCCAGTCTGAGCCCGCCCGCCGCTTCCTGGATGCCCGGGGGATGGGGGGGCCGGCGGGCTCTGTGAATTCTGGGCTCAGGAGGGCCTGGTGTGTGTGCTGGCAGAAGCCGCAGGCCACCCAGGAACCCCCAGGGGAAGAGATGCTGGGCCCTGATGTTGGGAGCAGGCCATGGCTCTGTCATCGCTCTGTGACATCTCTGTGTTGCTTGTTGGCTTTTTGGTTGGTTTGTTCCTTTTAGGGAGGTGGCTAAGTCAAGGGGTCTGCCATCTCCCTAGGTAGGGAAGAGAGGTGGCCACTCAGGCAGGAGCCCTGGGCCTGGGCGTGCTGGGACGATGCACCCTCAGAAAGAGGGGGCTGCCTTGGCCAGCAGACAGGGGACCAAGACCTGGTGCCTGACTTGGTTCTGTTCTGAAGTGGGGCCTGGGCGGGGCACTCCCTCACTGTGTGGCAGGGTGGACTGTAGGACTGGACTGGGCGGTAGGAGTGTGAGGCAACCCCAGGAAGTGGGACCCCAGTGTGGAGGAACAGCTCAGGATGCTGGACAGGCCTGGGGAGTGGCCAAGGGCACTGGTGATGGGCTTCTGTAGTTGTGAGCCAGAGCTGTGAGTAGAAGTGGCTAGACCAAGGTACTCCGCAGTGATCCAGGGGACTGGCCTTCTGACCTGCAGCTTCTGGCTGGCCCAGGCTGCAGGCTGCACCAGGAGCCTGTCCACCTGGTGTTCTGGTCCTGAAGGAGCTGAAGGTTTGGCGTCTGGCTCAGAGTTGGGCCAGTAGGACCTGCCCTGTTGGGGGCTGCCCCTGCCCCACCCTTGCTCCAAGCCCTGGGCTGGCAGCTTCTCCCAGGCCTGGGCTGGGCCTCCCTTGATGGCCCATCCTCGCCCTCCTGTCCCCCCTGCCCCCTGTCCTCATGTCCCGGTGAATTTGGGCCTCCCAGTGGGGAAAGCGTCCCAGCTTGGGACAGAGCAGGCATGGGAGGCTGGCCCCAGGTGGTTGTTTCGTCCCAGCCCCCGCACTCCTACAGCCGGCAGAGCGGGCAGGTCTGTGCAGGGCTCTCAGCCTGTCATCTGTGATTGGGCCTGTGCCAGCGAGGCTCCAAATCGCTACCTGAGGGTGTGTTTTCTGCTCAAGTTGGCAGCCGTGGGCGTGGGGGCAGGGCAGCCTGGAGGAATGCGGCGGGCCGGCGCGTGTCCCTTGTGGCCCTCGCCCCACTGGCCGGCTGTCGGCGGGCGGGACAGGGCAGGCCCTGCCTTCCCGTGAGCCTTGGGGTGCCGGGTCCCAGCCAACTTCCCTCCTTCCCCCTGTTCCTGACTGGGGACCTCCAATGCCACGGCCGGGGGCGGGGCAGGTGGCTGCCCCCCACGTGGCGGGCCAGGGCCCCCAGGACAGCGGCGTTGAGGGCAGCTTGATCTCTCTCCTGCTGGCTGGCCTCGAGGGTGGAGCTCGTGTGGAGATGCCAGCACCCCCACAGCCCAGCTCCGTGCTGTGAGCAGGGGTGTGCTCAGAATTGGGCCCACCTGGAGGAGCAGGCACTGTGCCCCTCAGTAGGTAGGGTGGGTGGGCTCCTGTCCAGGACTAGCTGGGATCCTTGGAGCACCATACAGGGAGAGGCGGGAGGAAGGCCTTGAAGGTGCTGGTGATGGGAGGGTGTGGGCCCTGGGAGTCAGGGGAACTGAAGTTCGGCCTGAACTCTCCCTTGGTGTGGACAGGGTGTGGTTCTAAGGTGGGATGAGGCCGGGGGATCACATTTTTGGAGATGGGTCTGGAGAACCTGGGCAGACCCTCTTCCGGACAGCTCCCGGGACTGAGATCCTGGGTACCTTCTTTGGGGTCTGTGGAGCAGGGTGGGAAGCAGGGGTGGGAGCTGATGCAATGCTTGAGGTCTGCTGATCTGGAGTCTCAGCTTGGCTTTCCCCCATCACTTCTCCTCCCCCACCAGCTACCAAAGTCCCTGAGGGATTAAAGGGGCTGGGAGAAGGCTGGGGGCAGGACAGCCCACTGAGGGAACAAGGCACCGGGGTGGCTGGGGTGCCTGTGGCCGGTGAGGGCCACCTGAGTGCCCAGGGGCTGGGTTGTGAGGCACCACCCCCTCTGCTTCCCGCCCTCCAAAAGGGAGCTGTGGTATGGGCATCCCTGTCCCCCGCCCTACCCTCATCCCTAGTTCCAGGGCCTTCCCCACCCTGCAGGGCCACCCCTTGCTTCTAGAACATCTCCCCGACTCTCTCTCTTGTCTTCTTGGGATGGACTGTGTTTCTCGGCTGGCTGCAACTCCCGTCAGCCCTAAGGGGCTCCAGTTGGCCTGATGAGATTCTAGGAGAGGACTATGACCTGTGGCCCCCACCCTGCGAGGGGGTCTTGTTGAAGGAGTCAAGGAGTGGGGTGGGTGTAGACAGGTCTGCGTGTGAGTTCACTGATGCTGCCTGTTCCCACCTCCCCAGCCCTGGCCAGGAGTCCAGCAGCTGGGTCTTAGGGTAGGTAGTGCCCCACTCTGTATCCCACTGTGTGCCCCACTCTGTATCCCACTGTGTGCCCCACCCTGTGCCCCACTCTGTATCCCACTGTGTGCCCCACCCTGAGCCCCACTCTGTATCTCACTGTGTGCCCCACCCTGAGCCCCACTCTGCATCCCACTGTGTGCCCCACCCTGAGCCCCACACTGTATCCTACTGTGTGGCCCACTCTGCGCCCCGCTGTGTATCCCACTGTGTGCCCCACACTGATCCCCACTCTGTATCCCACTGTGTGCCCCACACTGATCCCCACTGTGTACCCCTCTGTGTGCCCCACACTGATCCCCACTCTGTATCCCACTGTGTGCCCCACCCTGAGACCCACTCTGTATCCCACTGTGTGCCCCACCCTGAGCCCCACTCTGTATTCCACTGTGTGCCCCACCCTGAGACCCACTCTGTATTCCACTATGTGCCCCACCCTGAGCCCCACTCTGTATCCCACTGTGTGCCCCACCCTGATCCCCACTCTGTATCCCACTGTGTGCCCCACACTGATCCCACTGTGTATCCCACTGTGTGCCCCAATCTGTACCCCACTGTGTGTACCACCCTGAGCCCCACTCTGTATTTCACTGTGTGCCCCACCCTGAGCCCTGATCTGTATCCCACTGTGTGCCCCAATCTGTATCCCACTGTGTGCCCCACCCTGTGCCCCACTCTGTATCCCACTGTGTGCCCCATCCTGAGCCCCACTCTGTATTCCACTATGTGCCCTATCCTGAACCCCATACTGCATTCCACTGTGTGCCCCACCTTGAGCCCCACTCTGTATTCCACTGTGTGCCCCACCCTGAGCACCACTCTGTATTCCACCGTGTGCCCCACCCTGAGCCCCACTCTATATCCCACCGTGTGCCCCACCCTGAGCCCCACTCTGTATCCCACTGTGTGCCCCACCCTGAGCCCCACTCTATATCCCACTGTGTGCCCCACCCTGAGCCCCACTCCATATCCCACTGTGTGCCCAACCCTGATCCCCACTCCATATCCCACTGTGTGCCCCACCCTGAGCCCCGCTCCGTATCCCACTGTGTGCCCCACCCTGAGCCCCGCTCCGTATCCCACTGTGTGCCTCACTCAGAGCCCTGCTCCGTATCCCACTGTGTGCCCCACCCTGAGCCCCGCTCCGTATCCCACTCTATGCCCCACCCTGAGCCCCGCTCTGTATCCCACTGTGTGCCCCACCCTGAGCCCCGCTCTGTATCCCACTCTGTGCCCCACCCTGAGCCCCACTCTGTATCCCACTGTGTGCCCCACCCTGAGCCCCACTCTGCATCCCACTGTGTGCCCCACCCTGAGCCCCACACTGTATCCTACTGTGTGGCCCACTCTGCGCCCCGCTGTGTATCCCACTGTGTGCCCCACACTGATCCCCACTCTGTATCCCACTGTGTGCCCCACACTGATCCCCACTGTGTACCCCTCTGTGTGCCCCACACTGATCCCCACTCTGTATCCCACTGTGTGCCCCACACTGATCCCCACTCTGTATCCCACTGTGTGCCCCACCCTGAGCCCCACTCTGTATTCCACTGTGTGCCCCACCCTGAGACCCACTCTGTATTCCACTATGTGCCCCACCCTGAGCCCCACTCTGTATCCCACTGTGTGCCCCACCCTGATCCCCACTCTGTATCCCACTGTGTGCCCCACACTGATCCCACTGTGTATCCCACTGTGTGCCCCAATCTGTACCCCACTGTGTGTACCACCCTGAGCCCCACTCTGTATTTCACTGTGTGCCCCACCCTGAGCCCTGATCTGTATCCCACTGTGTGCCCCAATCTGTATCCCACTGTGTGCCCCACCCTGTGCCCCACTCTGTATCCCACTGTGTGCCCCATCCTGAGCCCCACTCTGTATTCCACTATGTGCCCTATCCTGAACCCCATACTGCATTCCACTGTGTGCCCCACCTTGAGCCCCACTCTGTATTCCACTGTGTGCCCCACCCTGAGCACCACTCTGTATTCCACCGTGTGCCCCACCCTGAGCCCCACTCTATATCCCACCGTGTGCCCCACCCTGAGCCCCACTCTGTATCCCACTGTGTGCCCCACCATGAGCCCCACTCTGTATCCCACTGTGTGCCCCACCCTGAGCCCCACTCCATATCCCACTGTGTGCCCAACCCTGATCCCCACTCCATATCCCACTGTGTGCCCCACCCTGAGCCCCGCTCCGTATCCCACTGTGTGCCTCACTCAGAGCCCTGCTCCGTATCCCACTGTGTGCCCCACCCTTAGCCCCGCTCCGTATCCCACTCTATGCCCCACCCTGAGCCCCGCTCTGTATCCCACTGTGTGCCCCACCCTGAGCCCCGCTCTGTATCCCACTCTGTGCCCCACCCTGAGCCCCACTCTGTATCCCACTGTGTGCCCCACCCTGAGCCCCCTCTGCACCCCTCCACCTACCCAAACATGGTAGCCTTGCTGAAGATTTTGGTGTGGGGGTGAGGTGGGGTCATTGATGCCACGCAAAGTAGGAATCCTGGGAGCGGGGGGAGAGGCCATATGTGGCCAGTGGAGGGTTTGGAAATGGGCTGAGAGGGCTTTGTCCTGGGCCTTGTAGGGGTGGATTGGGGCAGTGAGGTGACAGGGAGGGGGGTTGATGGAAGGTTTGCAGCAGGGGCCAGTGGGAAGGGGTAGTGGCTCTCAGAAACCAGCTGGGGCCTCTCTGGGCTGGCTGGATGGGGGCAGACTAGGCCAATGACGGGGGGAGGCTGGGTGGGCCAGGTTGGGGGCCTGACCTGGAGGTACCAGTATGATATTGCTGGGTTTGGGGGGAAGCAGGATCGCTACTCCCCAGATCTCAGACCTGAGCCTGGATCCTTATCCCCAGACCCTAGATCTGAACCAGGATCTCTGTCCCCAAACCCCAGGCCCAAGCCTGGGTTCCTATCTCCGTGTCCAAGCTGGGGGTCCCTGTCCCCCAAGCCTTAGCCGGGGACCCTATCCTCTGATTCCAGGCCCAAAATGGACCACTATCCCCTGAGCCTGAGTCCCTAACCTCCAACTCCAGGTCCAAAGTAGGTCCTTAACTCCTGAGGCTGGGTGCCTATCTGCCAAGCCAAGGGTCCCTATCCCCCGAGCTGCAGGCTCTATTCCCCAAGGCAGTGTCCCTATACACACCCTCTCCCAGCTAGGGTCCCTATCCCCTGAGCTGGAGTCCCTATCCTTTGAGCCAGGGTCCCTATCCCATGAGCTAGGCTGAGCTGGGCTTGACAAATGAATGAGTCCTGGGCTTTGCTGCAGCGATCCTGGAGGCACTGTGTGTGCAGGTGTTGGGGACCCTGGGCTGAGCTTTCTCCATAGTGGGCTGGCTGTAGTGGAGAGGGTGGTGGGCGAGAGGAGGGGCAGACGAGGCGCTGGCTTGTCCGTGGTCCTGAGTGCAGGCATCTGGGTGCCTGTGTGGGCTGTGCCTGCGGTTGGCTCCTCTTGCTGTGTCCCTGGGCCCAGCACCTGGGGGGCGCCCCCACCCCCTTGGTGACAATGGCAACAGAGGCCTGGGCCTCCGAGGCTCGAATTTCAGGAAATGTATCTGGACTTGGATCTGGCGCTGGCACCAGCCCTGCGCTCCATGGGGGGCTGGTGGCTTGTCAGGGATGCGGCAGCAGAGGAAGGCCGGAGCTCGTGGTCCTTGGGCAGCAGGCTCTCCTGGGCCCCGAGGTGTCCGAGGAGTCTAAGGCTGTGGGGGTGGCACAGCTGGTCCCCATGTCATTTCCACGTGTTTGAGCTGCTGCCCCCATTATCCTCAGAGGAGAGGTTTTACACCCAGCATCGGGGGTCTAGGCTGGGGAGGAGGCGGAGGGGTCAGAGTGGGAGTCGGCTGAGATAGGAGTGGGTCCAGGCAGCTTACTGGAGGAGGGTGGGCTTGGCCTCCAGGGACTGAGGCCTTGCAGCTGGACGGGGCCTTCTGAGGCAGGGCTGGCTGGCGGTTGGACAGCCCAGAGGCTGGCCTGGGAGGAATCGGAGTTCTTGCCTCTTGCTTGCTAGGGAACCCAATTGTGCATGGAGGTGCCTGAGCTGCCCCCAGTCCGCCACCCTTATCACCCCCATTGCTCCTGTGGCCCTGAGACCTCCTGCCCCTATCACCCCCACAGGCCCCCAGCCCTGTCTTGGAGTGGCAGAATAGCCTCCCAGCCCTCCAGTCTTGTAGGGATTTGAATTGAGGAAGCTTTTCCCTGACCTGGAAACCCTGGTGGTGTAGTGGTTAAGTACTACGATTGCTAACCAAAGGCTGGCAGTTCGAATCCACCAGGCGTTCCTTGGAAACTCTATGGGGCAGTTCTAGTCTATCCTATAGAGCCGCTATGAGTCGGAATTGACTTGATGGCAGTGGGTTTGGTCTTTTTTTTTCCGTCTGGCCCAGGACTCTGAAAGCTGGAAGGGCGGGGGGAGAAGCAGCCACTTGCAGAGGAACAGCCTGTGTCCTGGAGAGGGGGTGGCAGGCCCCAGGGGTAGTGCTGGCCCAGGACTGGGGGAGGGAGGGAGACCAGGGCACCTGGTGGCAGCGGGCAGACACAGTTGGGGTACAGTGCCGCCCGCCTGCTGGCTCAGGTTCTCTCTGGATGACCTCCTACCGTCCAGGTGTGAGGAGCCCAGCTGGTGGGCGGTGGGGCTCTTGTGGGTGGGTGGGAGGTGCATGTCCCTGCGGGAGCAGGTAACCGGAGCCCCGTGCTCTGATGAAGGTGGTGGTAATCCTACCTGTGAGGCTGGCGTGGGGTTTCCTGGGAGCCGGGAGGCACTCCCTGCTGGCCCCAGAGCCCAGGAGTGGCCGTACAGGGTGATGTGGCCTGTGCTGCCCTGTAGGCTGGGACCCTGGGCTGGAGCTGCCTGTGCCTGGTGTGGCCAGGCCCTGGCAGTGGGCGCCACCTGAAGCCATGCCCCCGGCCCCCTCCCCACATGCCCTACCCCCTCGGAGCCTTTTCCCACCCATGCAGCAGCCCTTGGCCCTCCAGGAGCTGACCCAATTCTTCTGCCCTGTGTCCCACACACCCCCAGCCATGTGGGCCCCCTCACTGTTCCTCATCGCCATCTCCGGGCCTTGGCAATGCCACTCCTCCTGGTTGGGGCCCCTGGAAGCCACGCTGCTTCCTCCACCCTCTGCAGCCTTACGTCTACCAGCCTATCCTTAGGCCCCCCTGCTCCTCATCAGAATGGCCTCCACCTTGGGCTCTCCATTGAACCCTGCTGACTCAGGACACTCCACAGCCCCCTCCTCACTTACCCTGAGTGCCGTGAGGCAGAGGCTGTCTTCAGTGACTGAGCAGTGCCTGGCGCACATTGGTGGCCTAGTCGGGGGCAGTAGTGGATATGGGACAGGGGAGTGGATTTAAAGGAGTGAGTTGAGAGGCCTGGAGAGAGAAGGGGGTAGAGAATGGCGCCCAAGTCCAGCCTGTTTTCTGCGTGAGTGGTGGGACTGGTGGGTGGGGGTCTGTGGGTCATCCGCAGGGGCTGAGCTCAGAGGAGGTGTGGGGTGGCCCCTGGGTCGCCAGTGTAGATATGGTGGTGAGTGAAGCCGAGGAGGCCTGTTGTGGGCCTGAGGGAGGAGGTGCATCTGGAGGTGGGGGTTGGGGGTCAGGGTCCCTAAGGGCTGGGTCTGAGGTCAGAGCCTGTAGGGGTAGCAGGACAGTGGTTTGGGAGTAGAGGCTGTGGTGCAGGGGCCCACCTGTCCTCAGGCTGGTGGTGGCTGGGCAGGGGGACTGCTGGCAGGCAGTGAGTGGGCTGGGGGCTAGCAGGGGCGCAGCCCTGGCTAGGGAGAATGGCTTCAGGGGCTGAAATGACGGGGGCATGCGGCGGGGGGGTCTGGCCTCGCCCAGATGCCCCTAAGGCATCGTCCCCCTGGGCTGGCCAGGCTGCCAGCCCCCGAGGTGGCCCAAACCAGCCCTGCGCATGACCCCCAGCCATGGGTGGTGGCTCAGCCCCAGGCTGCTGCCCCTCCTGCCATCCGTGTGCGTCTGTGAGAAACGGGGGCTCCAAGGCCAGCAGGCTCAGGTTACCTTGCTGGCGGACAGGCGGGCCCTGCGGTTGCTCAGGCGACAGGCTGACAGCATCACCACATCACAGCCACCCGGGACACAAGAGCCATATGGTCCTGGGAGGGAGGGGTGGCCTGTCCTGGCCTTAGTTTCCCCCATGTGTACCACACAGGCCCCTCCCTGCCTCCTTCCTGTTCTCGGGGCCAAGGGGCAGCTGGAGTGTGCTGGGGCATTTGTCTCTCTCTGGGGCTGGGAGCAGGACCTGGTATTGCCCACCAGGAATCAGACCCCAGCCAGGCTGTGGGGGTTCCCACTTGGCACCCTCTGGTCCCAGGCCTTCCACCTGACCCTGGCTGCACCCGTGCCTGCCTCTACCTGCCCACTTCTCTGCCTGGTTCTCTCTCTGGCTCATGGCTGGCCTGCCTGGGGTGCTGGGCCCCAAGGGAGAGTAGGCCCCCTGAGCCCACAAGGCCTGGGGATGTGGCCTCCCTCCTCTGTGCTGAGGGCTCATTAGCTGCTACCATTGGTGGGTTCTCCAAGGAGACTTGGTCTGAGGGGATGAGAACGGGGTCCTTGGCTGGTAAGAGGGACCTGAGCGCTGACAGACTCAGGGAACAGAGTTGGAACCACTGGGGAGGGGGAAGCTGGGTCCAGGGATATGGCAGTGCTCCACTGAGTGCCTGCCCTCCATAGTTCTGGCAGGCAGGTGAGGGCCTTGGGCATCTGATTGGCCCCCTCACTGTGTCCACAGCGCTCCTTCACCCTCATTGTGGAGGCCTGGGACTGGGACAATGACACCAACCCGGATGGTGAGTAAAGCCTGAGGGGGTTGGGGGGTGCCAGCAGGGCCTCCCTCAGGGCACAGGGAGGCTGACTCACCTTGGCCTCGGCCTCAGGGACTCATGTTGCTGGGCTCCTGGTCCGCTGGGAGGACAAAGGCCCCTGTGCTATGAAACTTCCTTTACCTGGGGAGCTTGAGCGCTCTTTCCCTTTTCACCCTGGCTGCCAGGAAGCTGTGCCACATTTGAGTGTTGCAGAGCTGTGCATGTACCATCCTCCTGGTCCTGTGTTCGTTTGTGTTGTTGTCTCGTCACCTACTGTTGATGAGCCAATTCCGACTCATAGGCAGCCTATAGATCCTATAGAACAGAGTAGAACTGCCCTATAGAGTTTCCAAGGAGCGCCTGGTGGATTCCAACTTTTGGTTCGCAGCCGTAGATCTAAACCACTATGCCACCAGCGTTTCCATTCTCTTGTCGGGTATGTTCTTTTGGACCCGTGTCAGTGCCACAATGTAGTGGGGCCCTCTTGAGGGGCTCTCTCTGGCTTTGTGGCCCCCCTCTCGGCCCCCTGTCCTGAAATATGGGCCCTGGTGGACCACTCCTTGAGGCTGTCTGGCATGCCTGTGCACAGGGGAAGTTCAGAGAGTGGGGCCAAGGGGATGTTCTGGAGGTTTGGGGGCCTCAGGGATACCTGGGAAGATGACTGCAGGCAGAGGGACCAGCATAGGCAAAGGTCCTGAGGCAAAAGTGAGCCTTGTCTGTTTGGGGAGCATCACAGGGCCTATGTGGTAGTGGTCAGATCCCAGAGGCCTTGGGGCCACCGTGAGGATGCTGGCCTTTTCTCTGGGGTGGGGTTGCCTGAGCCACCATGTGGAGAGTAGACCTTAGGGCCAGGGTGGGAGTGGTGAGGAGGCCCCTGTGAACGCAGGTGAGCAGGGGCCTAGACCTGAGGAGGGCTCTGGAGGAGGTGAGAGGGGCCCGGATTCTGGCTGTTCCTCAGGGTAGAGGGACAGTGTGTTGGTGATAGAGAGTGGTCAGGGATGGCCTGGGTGCCCAGCAGGATGGAGACAGGGTAGGGGCACAGGTTTGGCCATGCAGCACTGGAGATGCCCGCAAGCCACCCGTGGATAGACGGGCACTGAGTCAGGCCAAGCCCTGGGGCCCACCAGTGTTCTGGCTGGGGAGGCACGGGGGGGCCAGGTAGGAAGGAGTGGCTGGGGGCCAGGAGAGGTGCCCAAGGCAGGAGATGTTCCTGGGAGGGGGTGCTGGGGACAGGACGGGCAGGCCGGCGCTGGAGAAGTATCCCTGGCACTCATCAAGGTCACTGAGGGCCTGGACAAGGACAGGGTTGCCAAGGCCGGGGGATCGAGGGGAGTGGGCAGGAAACCGGGAAGGGAAGGAGGCCTGCTCCTGAGAGTCCACCAGCCTTTTATTAAGGAAAACTCCAGGCCTATACAAAGGTGGGGAGGGTGTCATGGCTCCCACGGCCCAGTAGCAGGTCACTTCGCGGAGAGCCCTACCTGTCCTATCTCGGATCCAAGGCTGTCCTGGGGTGCAAGGGGCCTGTTTCAGATGGGGCGGTAGCGGATGGGCACTGATGGGGTGACCACATAGACAGGGAGTTGCAGTGTGGGGGAGTGGGCAACTGGAGTGACAGCCCCATGCAGGCGAGAGGTGTGCATGGTGCCCAAGTGGGGGGCAGTGGTGGGCCCAGGAGCTCGCTGAAGGGGGAAGCAGTCTTGGTGGAGGGTAAGGGAGATGCAGCAGAGGGCGAGGACATGATGGGTGCCCCGCGATTGCCTGGTGTCACCGTGGCTGCTTATGTAGAGATCTGAGGTGGCCCAGCTTTATAGTGCTGTCTCTATGGCCTTGGTGGCTGCAGAGCACAGAGGCAAGAGAGGACAGACAGCCCAGGCTGCCTGCAGTCAGGGAGGCTGGGAGGGTGGAGAACGCACAGGTGGTAGGCCTCGGCTGCTCCGTCTGGCTGGCTCCAGGGTGGGCCTCCCTTCTGCTGTCAGCCCCACTGGGACCCCTTGTCCCACCCATGAGTGGGGGGTAGGGAGGGCTTCTGTACCCTTAGTCTGGCTCTGTGGGGGTGCTGTGGGGGCTGGGAAGAATTCGTGTGGGTGGTGGTACCTGCGCCAGCCCCAGCCTGGCACTCAGAGCGGTGAGTGGGCCTCAGTGGGCACAGGGAAGAAAGGACTGAGGCTGCGGGGGTGCTAGAAAAGATGGTCAGCTCTGGGACTGTATCCAGATGGGGAGAGGGGTGGCGGTCTTGGCCCAAGGGGCCCCTGACCCCAATTAGGAGAGCTTGGCACTGTTTCCCCCACCTTGTCCCCCCAGGCCCTTCTGGCTCCTCCAGGCCCCACTGTGGCTCAGCTCTGCTCTCCCAGCGGCCCCTGCTTGCAGGCCACCCAGGCCCCCCCATCTGCATTGTGATTGGGGGCTGGACAGCTGGGCACCCCTAGACCCTGCAGCTGTCTTGCTAGTGTCCCAGGCTGCCTGCTCCTGCTGTCCCTGGAGGCTCCATGGCTGGGCTCCTTGGGCCTGTGGGTGCCCAGTGGAGCCGGCCCGGTGGGCTCAGGGTGGGCCTGGAGTGGGCAGGCCTGGCAGGCTGACTCTCCTGCCCCCCAAGAGGAGCTGCTGATTGAGCGGGTGTCACACGCGGGCATGATCAACCCTGAGGACCGCTGGAAGAGCCTGCACTTCAGCGGCCACGTGGCCCACCTGGAGCTGCAGATTCGGGTCCGCTGTGATGAGAACTACTACAGTGCCACCTGCAACAAGTTCTGTCGGCCCCGCAATGACTTCTTTGGTCATTATACCTGCGACCAGTATGGCAACAAGGCCTGCATGGATGGATGGATGGGCAAGGAGTGTGAGGAAGGTGAGGGGCCATGGTGGCAGTGCCCATGCCGGGCTTGCTCCGCAGTGGCTCACGGCCCGTGGCAGCATCCACGCCTGGTCCACTGGGGCATACTGTGGCCCTCGGCTGCAGCAGTTCCTCTCTCTGTTCACAGCTGTGTGCAGGCAAGGATGCAACCTGCTCCACGGGGGATGTAGCCTGCCGGGGGAGTGCAGGTGGGTGCTGGCGTCCATACCCCCCATGCCCTTGAATCCCAGTGGGACCTGCACTTAATGGTGCCATCAGGTCCACTCACGGGTGCTGCACAGGAGCGGGTGCTCAGTTTGGGAGCCCGGAGGTTTATAGTCATCATCGTGAGTGTGTCTAATGGTGATAGCGAAAAGAACAGCCAGGCAGGGGCGTGGAGGATTCAGGGAGGGTCACACCACTCCAGGACGTTTGGCAGAGACTGGGAGGCCTTGAGGCCCCAAAGGACGTACAGGGCATCCCAGCAAGGAGGGGGCTGCAGAGACCCCTGGAGGCATGTGCAAGACCAGGGCTCCGGGACATACTCTATTCAAGTGAGAGAAGGGGTGTGCTGGAGGGCTTAGAGGCAGAGAGGAGGGCGCTGCTGTGAGGGTCCAGTGAGCTGAACCAGTGGAAGGTGGAAGGTTGGGCGGGTCCTGCATTCTGGGGTGGAGCTGAGGGATTTGGGGATGGATTCGATGTTGTGTGCTGTCAAATCAATTCTGACTCACAGCCATTCTATAGGACAGAGTAGAATTGCCCCATGGGGTTTCCAAGGCTGTCGTCTTTATGGAAGCAGACTGCCACGTCTTTTTCCTGCAGAGAACTTGGTGGGTTTGAACCGTGGACCTTTTGTTTAGCAGTCAAGTGCTTGACCACTGTGACACTATAGGGCCACTGTGAGAATCAATTCAATGGCAACAGGATTTGATGTAGGGATGAGAGAAAGAGGCAGGGGTCAAGGAGGACCCCCAGCCTTTTAGTCAGAGCTGCTGACGAGAGGAGCTGCCATGACTGAGTGAGAAGGCCATGGGAGGGGCAGGCTAGGAGAGGAGAAAGAGTTAATTTTGGAAGTGACGTCTGCACAGCCTCTTTGGCACCCTGGGAGACGCTGAGAAAGGGGTGGGTTATGAGGAGAGGCTGGCCCTGGACACACTGGGCACCTTTGGCGTGCAGTGGTGTTGAAGCCCCGTTGCTGGGGCAGACGGAGAGGGGAAGCCAGGGAGCATGCCTGGCCTTCTCGGGCTGGTAAATGTGTGCAAATGGCGAAGGGCTACAGGGCTGGAAGAGAAGCAGGGGAGTGAGCAAGCGGTCCTGCAGCCGGTGCCTCGTTCCCAGCAACTCCGCTCTTCCGCAGCTCTGGCTGAAAGGTTTGCGGTCCTCTAGACACGGGGCAGTTCTACTCTGTCCTATAGGGTCGTTATGAGTAGGAATTGACTCTACGGCGCTGGGTCTGGGTAGACACCTGTATCTTCTCATCATCGGAGACCTTGACGTGTTTTGGTGGAGGGTGGGGCAAGGAGGGGAGGGGGAGGAGGCAGTGTCATGTTTGATAAGTGGTGGGAGGCAGCTGGAGGGCTTGGGGGAAGGCTGTAGAGCTGAGGCAGGGCGGGCGTAGAGGGTGCCCTGGGAGACCGGGCGTGGTGGGTGTGGGCAGAACCCAGGAACTCCCTTTAGGGTGGGGTTGGATTTTCGGACACTGAGGCAGAGATCAAGCAGCTTGCCCAAGATTGCAGGCAGGGCTAGGGAGCTGGGGGTGGGCGGAGAAATAGCCGGGGAGGGGGAGGACACCAGGGGCCTGGGCGGGCCACCCCCCAGGGCAGGGAGGCGGGCAGGCTGGCAGTGGGCAGGCCTGGCAGGCCGACTCCTCAGCAGAGGGTGAGAGGACCCCACGCGGGGAGATCTGGCCTAAGCTGGGCTTATGTTTTGGGGGACAGGCACCCATACCCTGAGGGGAGAGAGGTGGGTGTGATCTGGGCAGGGCCCTGGTCCCTGGGGCTGGTTCTCTGCTAGGGAGGCCTTCCCCTCTAGCTGCCCTTTGGCATGTGCCATGGGGTGACCATTGCAACTCTGGGCAGACACTGCGAGCCCCCCTCAGTGAACACAGTGGGACAGGGCTTGGCCCCTTCAGTGAACACGGTGGGATGAGGCTTGGCCCACTGCAACCCCCTGGCCCCGTGTGCAGTGTGCCACTTCAGTGGCTGGCCTATGGCAATGGGAGCAGGAATGCCTGGCGCCCCTGCACCATCTGGGGCGGGGGGATTCAGGCCCCCTGCCCTGCTCCTTGCTGGCTGGGCAGGGAGACGAGGGCAGGAGCCTGGGAGGCTAGGCCTGATGAGGAGGGGGATTTCAGAGTGTAGGTGAGCCCCCGCCCACCATCTCCCTGGCCCAGTGGGCGAGGCCCAGCTGCTGCTGGGCTCTGGTTTCAGCGCCACCGGATGCCGAGGAGATGGCCCTGCCTTCCTGCTGCTGGAGCCGCTGGCGGGGAAGTCGGGGAAATGAGCCGGCTTGGCTGCCCCACCCCGGGTTGTGAGCACGCCCTTGGGACCCTAGGGGCCTGGGCTCCATTGCTGGGTGACCCGAGGTGTGTCATGGCCCCTCCCTGTGCCTCCGTCGCCCCACCTGTCACCTGGAGGCAGGATGCCAAGGGAGACACGTGGCCCTCAAAGCATGAGCCACCCTGTAGGTCGGGCTGGGCATCAGAGGGCCATCTCACCAGCCTTGGTTTCCCCATGACCAGGCCCGATGAACCGGGCCGACGTCCCCTCAGTGCCGGCCGTGGGCCTGGAAGGCGGCTCAGGAAGGGCCGTGGCTTTTTCCTTTGACAAAAATAAATTCACGTGGCAGAGGCTGGCGTGGAAGTGACGGTTGTCTGGACGTCATTCCATCCCACAGGACCTGTGTGTTCTGAGCAAGGGGTCCTGGGATCCTGTCCAGGCCTGGGGGAGCCTGCTGGGACACCAGCCTCTCTCCCACAAATGGCAGTGCCTTGAGTCGGCCAGCCCTGCACCCTTTTGGTGGGGGCAGCTAGCCTCCTGCTCACTGCGTGGGTGCAGGCAAGGGTGGGAGGGGGCAGGCACACAATGTGGACCTGTCTGCCCAGCTGCCTGCCGCTCCTCCTGAAAGACTTCCTAGGAGGGACAATGCAAACAGCCTGGGGCAGGGCTGGACCTGGGTGGGGGGTGCAGGCTGGCCCAGAGGATCCTGGTGCCTGGAGCAGAGAGGCCTCTCAGGGTGCGGCTGGAGCGCCCCCTCAGTCCAGAACAGCACTGTGTCTGGTCTCAGGCAGAACTGGCCTGGGGCAGCCTGTAGGCCTTGGTATCCACATCTGTGAAATGGGTCAATTACAGGGCTTTGTTAAGAGAGAGAGACGTTACTGCCCTTGAGTTATGGACGAGGTCACACGCCATGCCTAAGGCCACAAGGCCAGGGCAGGGCCGAGATTCCTCTACAGACACCCTGTGGCCTGCCCAGACCCCAGTGTCGCCTGGCACTGGCAGTACTTGTCCTGTCCAAGCTGATGAGCTCCTCCCTGGGGTCCCGGCAAGACCTTCCTTTCCCGGCGCCTGCTCTTGGGGCCCCAGCTCAGGGTTGAGTCCCAAAATAGTGCAGGGAAGACTGACGGGACAGCTGGGATTGACCGTCCTGCGGCCAGAGGCCGGGAAATGCCCGTGACAGTGCGGCTGCCCAGCGGGGCCATCACCCAGCCTGGCCCGGGGCCCATCCAGTTCAAAGGCCCAGGCCGCCAGCCTGGCTCCCGTGGTGTCCCCTTGCACCCCTGGGCCTCACTGCCTCTCCTTACCCAGGTGCAACTACGGCTGGCAGGGTAAGTTCTGCGATGACTGTGTGCCCTACCCCGGCTGCGTGCACGGCAGCTGTGTGGAACCCTGGCAGTGCACCTGTGAGACCAACTGGGGCGGCCTGCTCTGTGACAAAGGTGGGTGACAGGACGGGTGGGGGGCAATAGGTGAGATGTAGCAGGGCACGAACCTGACTGCCCTCCGCCCCCAGATCTCAACTACTGCGGCAGCCACCACCCCTGCACCAACGGAGGCACCTGTATCAACGTGGAGCCGGACCAGTACCACTGCGCCTGCCCTGATGGGTACTCCGGCAAGAACTGCGAGCGCAGTAAGCACTAGGCGGGTGGGGGGGTCTGCGCCACTGGGCTAAGCCAGGCACGACTCGGGGGGGCTGGGGGGCTGGGGCCCTGGGTGGTGCTGCAGCCACCTGCGCCCCCTCCTTGGTCCTCCCACCCACCACTCTGCTCCCGTCCTCTAGCTGAGCATGCCTGTGCCTCCAACCCCTGTGCCAATGGGGGCTCTTGCCATGAGGTGCCATCCGGCTTCGAGTGCCATTGCCCCTCGGGCTGGAGCGGGCCCACCTGTGCACTGGGTGAGTGCCCTGCGGGTGCCTTCGAGGGAGGCGGGTAGCCAGGAAGGGCCGTGTAGGGGGGGAGTGGAGTGTCTCGGAGGAGAGGATTCTGGGAACATTGTCCTGGGCCAAGGGGTGAGTGGCAGAAGACACAAAGACCCTCAGTACCCACACCCTTCCCTACAAGTGCCACAGGAATCTGGACCTTTGTCCTACGAGGCTGCCGGGCCTGCCTCCCCTTGCCCCCACCCAGAGAACCTAGGGACCTTTCTTAGGCTTGCTCCGGGGCTTGGCCCGCTGAGTGGTCCCGCCCCTAGGAGAGCCTCCCCCGCTTCACTCCTCCTCCCCGCACAGTCACCGTGCTGAGCCCTGTCTCAGCAGCTAGACCCCCCAACCCCGCATCAGCCTCCCCTCGCGGCCCCGCCTCCCTCGCGGCCCCGCCTCCCCGACGGCCCCGCCTCCCTCGCGGCCCCGCCTCCCTCGCGGCCCCTCCTCTGCATGCAGTCCTTCCTCGTTGGCCTCCAGCTCCACGTGGCCCCGCCTCCCCGACGGCCCCGCCTCCCCTCGCCGCCCCGCCTCCCCTCGCGGCCCCACCTCTCACACGGTCCCGCCTCCCCTTGCGGCCCCACCTCCCACGTGCCCCGCCTCCCCCGTGGCCCCGCCTCCGCTCACGGCCCCGCCTCCCACACGGCCCCGCCCCCCCACGAGTCCAGGAGGCCCCACCTCCCTGAGCCCTTGCCTGCGCCTCCACGCCGGTGCCCGCACACGTCTGTCTTCCTCTTCTGCAGATATTGACGAGTGCGCCTCGAACCCATGTGCAGCTGGCGGCACCTGCGTGGACCAGGTCAACGGCTTCGAGTGCATCTGTCCTGAGCAGTGGGTGGGGACCACGTGCCAGCTGGGTAAGGACCCCCGGGGATCCTTGCGTGTGTGCGCTGTGAGCATGCAAGGCTGCTGGTGCTGCTGGTGCTGCTGCGGTGTCGGGGTGCTGGGCTGCGGTGTCGGGGTGCCGCGGGCAGGCCGGCCCAGCCTCTCTCCCTTGTCTTGTCCGCAGACGCCAATGAGTGTGAAGGAAAGCCGTGCCTTAATGCTTTTTCTTGCAAAAACCTGATTGGTGGCTATTACTGTGATTGCATCCCGGGCTGGAAGGGCGCCAACTGCCACATCAGTCAGTATGGGGTGGGGCGCAGGGGGCAGGGCCGGGGCACCAGGATCCTCTGCTTGACCCCATTTCTCTGTCCCCAGACATCAACGATTGTCGTGGGCAGTGTCAGCATGGTGGAACCTGCAAGGTGAGGCAAGGCCAGCTGGCCAGAGGCAGGTGGGGTCTGGCAGGTACGTGAGCCTCATCATTCCTGTCTACCACAGGACCTAGTGAGCGGGTACCAGTGCATGTGCCCTCGGGGCTTTGGCGGTCGGCACTGTGAGCTGGAACACGATGAGTGTGCTAGCGGCCCATGTCATGGTGGTGGCCTCTGTGAGGACCTGGTGGATGGCTTCCGCTGCCACTGCCCCAAGGGCCTCTCTGGGCGCCTCTGCGAGGTGAGGGACACCAGAACAAAGAGACAGGCTGTGTGGGGGCACTGGGGGGCTGGGGGTGGGGTGCTCCTGTCCAGGACTGGGAAAGGGCCTGAGTCTTTGTGTCTGGCTGGGCAGGGCTGGGAGGCAGAAGTCAGTGTCCCCAAGGCCAGGGTCCTCTTATTGTTTGTTATGACAGACCCATTCCTCACGGGCTGGCCAGGACTCTTGAGGAGTCTGCCGGCTGCCCAGGGGCCCCGAAGTCTCACTTCTTCCAGGTGGGCACTTGTCCACTCCTAACCCCCAGGCCCTAGAGGGCAGGCCCAAGGGGCAAGGCCTCTGGAGGCCTGGAGAGGGCTGGGTTGTATCCTGCTGTACAGGGAGGGCCAGGGGGCCTGTGGGTGGGTTGGGTGGGAGGGGGGCTACTGCCCCCTAGCTTCCTGGCACTCTGGGGCAGAGTCCAGTCTCAGGTCTTGGAGCCTTTGGCTGGCTCTGAGTGATTCTGTGGTGGAGGGATCATTGGGAGCTGGCCTTCCTGCCTGCAGGGGACGAGGGCCGGATGCCGCCTGCTGAGGCAGAGGAAGCATGACTGCCCTGGAGGCGTGGACGGTGGGAGGAGGCCTGGGGGCCTGCAGGTGTTTCCGGCCCGCTGACCTTGCCCGGCTGTCTTGGGTGGATAGGTCCGAGGGGCCAGGCTGGCCGGGGCCAGGCCTTGGGGTTCCTAAGGACGTGCCCTTGCCTGGCATGGAGACTGGCCCATCTTCGGACTCCCAGGCTGAGTCCTCATGGACTCTGCAACCCACAGGTGGACATAGACCTGTGTGATCCCAGCCCCTGCCAGAACAGCGCCCGTTGCTACAGCCTGGAGGGTGACTATTACTGCGCCTGTCCTGATGACTTTGGTGGCAAGAACTGCTCTGCCCCCAGGGAGCCGTGCCCCGGGGGGGCCTGCCGAGGTGGGCATGGAGGCCGGGCAGGGTGCGGGGGGCTGGCGGGGCTGGCGGGGCAGGGTGGTCCTTACCCTGCTCGTCCATCTGCGGCAGTGGTCGACGGCTGTGGGTTGGAGGCAGGACCCCGGGTGCCTGGCACTGTGCCCTCCGGTGTGTGTGGCCCCCACGGGCACTGTGTCAGCCAGCCTGATGGCAACTTCTCCTGCATCTGTGACAGCGGTTTCACAGGCACCTACTGCCATGAGAGTGAGTGGGCCGTGGGTGGGGCTGTGGGTGGGGCCGTGGGTGGGGCCGTGGATGGGGGCCGTGGGTGGGGCCGTGGGTGGGGCCCGTGGGTGGGGGCCGTGGATGGGGCCGTGGGTGGGGCCGTGGCTGGGACCGTGGATGGGGGCCGTGGGTGGGGCCGTGGGTGGGGCCCGTGGATGGGGCCGTGGGTGGGGCCCGTGGGTGGGGGCCGTGGGTGGGGCCGTGGCTGGGGGCCGTGGGTGGGGCCGTGGATGGGGCCGTGGCTGGGGGCCGTGGGTGGGGCCGTGGGTGGGGCCGTGGGTGGGGCCGTGGGTGGGGGCCGTGGATGGGGCTGTGGGTGGGGGCTGTTAATGGGGCTGTGGGTGGGGCCTGGACGGGGAGCTTTGGACAGGATGGGGCTGGCCAGGACCCCCGCTCATGCACCGCCTCTTTGTAGACATCGATGACTGTCTGGGCCGGCCCTGCCGCAATGGGGGCACATGCATTGATGAGGTGGATGCCTTCCGCTGTTTCTGCCCCAGTGGCTGGGAGGGCGAGCTCTGTGACACCAGTGAGTGGGCAGCACCCCCGGGATCCCCGGTCCTGTGCTGGGGGCCAGGGAGGTGTGTGCCTGCTGCCTTCCACCCCTGTGTGCCGGGGTGTCACCCCTCACCCCAAGTGGAATCGAGCCCCCACGCCCCCACCAGCCCCACTCCCGTCACCCGCATTCCCTGCCTCCTCCTCTGGCAGCCCTCCCCAAGCTCCACAATCCCTGCTGACCAGCGTGCTCACCCCCAGATCTCAACGACTGCCTTCCTGACCCCTGCCACAGCCGTGGCCGCTGCTACGACCTGGTCAATGATTTCTACTGTGCTTGTGATGACGGCTGGAAGGGCAAGACCTGCCACTCACGTGAGTGCTGCTGCTGCACCCTGAACCCTCTGCCCTGCACCCTCTGCCCCCAGCCCTCCGTCCCGCACCTTCTGCCATTGCTGTGGGGGCACGGTGCAGTCTGCCTGCTCAGGCCCACCCACTGAGCCACCCATGTGCCCACAGGTGAGTTCCAATGTGATGCCTACACCTGCAGCAACGGGGGCACCTGCTATGACAGTGGTGACACCTTCCGCTGTGCCTGTCCCCAAGGCTGGAAGGGTAGCACCTGCAACATTGGTGAGGGGTGCCGGATGGTCCCTACCCACTCCACCCAGCTGCCCCTCCTGTGGACAAGCTGGCTTTGGGCCACACCCACCTCACCCCTCCATGCCCTGGGCTTGTCTGGGTTGGGGTCTGCCCAGGGCCAGTTGAACAGCCTTCTCTCCTTCCTGCTTCCTCCAAGCTGAAAACAGCAGCTGCCTTCCTAACCCCTGCGTGAATGGCGGCACCTGTGTGGGCAGCGGGGACTCCTTCTCCTGCATCTGCCGGGATGGCTGGGAGGGCCGGACCTGCACGCACAGTGAGACTTGAGGCAGGGGAGGCCTGGGGGTGGGGTGTGGGGGTGGGGACTCGTGCCAACCACTGCCAGCCCCTCACCCCAACTAAAGGCCCTTCCGCAGATAGAGCCCAACTCCCTTCCAGACTCAATACTACCTCTCCTCTCCTTTCCACACTGGTCAGGGCCCCTTTCTCCAGGAAGCCCTCCCTGTTCTTTTCTGCCTCTCCTGACCCTATAGCCTGGTTGCGCCAGGCTTGCATTGATGGTACAGGAGTCTGGGACTCTTTGAGGGGTGCTGGCCCCCAGGCCTGGGCACCATGGGGCCTGGACAGGTGGTGGCTTTAATGACTGCTCTCTATTGCTCCCTTCTCGAACCCAGACACCAATGACTGCAACCCACTGCCTTGGTGAGTGGCTGCCGGAGGCTGGGGGGGCCAGGGGCCTGGCTGGCACAGCGGCCCCCACTGACACCCATACTCTCGCCGGCAGCTACAACGGCGGCATCTGCGTTGATGGCATCAACTGGTTCCGCTGCGAGTGTGCACCAGGCTTTGCGGGGCCTGATTGCCGTATCAGTGAGTGGACAGGTCTTCCGTGGTTGGGGGGCCTCGCTGTCCACATTCCTGAGGAGCAGTGTAGCCACAGGCTGGTCCCTTTGATTTCCAAGCCTCAGTTTCCCCACGTGTCTGCCCTGCCAGGCCCCAGAGCACAGTCTGCTGCAGTGAAGAAGGGGGTCCTGCCAACAGGGGCTAGAGCATACAGCCTGCTGTGGCCCATCCATGGCTGTAGGGCTGGTGGGCAGGGTGTCAGCCTACTGTTTGTCCAGCTAACAGGGCCCTTTTCTCCCCTCATCCCACAGCTGGGATGCCACTTGAGGCCTCTGCCCAATGCCCGCCCCGCTCCAGGGCCTTAGGTGCAGGACTGTAGGGCTCTGCTCAGCTGCTTGGGCAGATGGACTGGTAGTCGCAGCCTGGCAGGCTCCTGGTAAACTAAGGCACGAGTGGTCTCTGGCTTGTACCAGGTTCACCTGCTGCCCCCATCCATTTCCTGGGTCTGCGCGCGGCCCCGCCTCTTTGCGGGCTGCTGAGTACCAGGCTTTCCCACAGATATCGATGAGTGCCAGTCCTCGCCCTGCGCCTACGGGGCCACTTGTGTGGATGAGATCAATGGCTACCGCTGCAGCTGCCCACCCGGCCGGTCCGGCCTGCGGTGCCAGGAAGGTAGGCTGTTGGGGGCTGTGCTGGGGAGGGGGTGTGCTGGGTGGAGAGCATGCAGAGCAGCGGGACGCATGCCAGGTGGGGGGGGTGAGCGTTAGGTGGTGGGGTGTGCTAGGTGGAGGGCATGCAGAGCAGCGGGGCGCATGCCAGGTGGGGGGATGCGCATCAGGTGATGGGGGCTGTGCCGGGTGAGGCCGTGCTGGTGCTGCATCCGGCAAGGGCTGTGCAGGGTGGGGATCTGGTCTTCAGGGTCGGCACCCACCACCGGGGTTCCTCTCGCAGTGATCGGGTTCGGGCGGTCCTGCTGGTCCCGGGGCACACCCTTCCCTCATGGGAGCTCCTGGCTGGAGGACTGTAACAGCTGCCGCTGCCTGGACGGCCACCGGGACTGCAGCAAGGTGCGAGGGGCCTCTGCCCTCACCCCACCCACTCTGGATCCCAGGAGGGCAGGTGCCCTGGCGAGAGCCTCCTCAACCTGAGCCTGACCCTATGGTAACCCTGACAACAGGTCCATTGGTCATCCGTAATCCTGACCCTCGTTTGTGGGTGGGGAAACTAAGGCTCAGCCAGACAGATGGCGGCTTAGACTCCAGAGGTTCCTGCCTGGCCTTTCTGGCTCTCCCACTCCCTCGCACCCTCCTGGGGGACATCCCTGCTCAGGTGGAAAGTTCAGCCTGCCTCCCTGGGGCCCTGGGAGAGGAGAGGCGGACAGGACTCTATCACTGACCCTGATGGCATGTGTGTCTCTGTGTGTGTTTGTGGTTCATGTATTTGTACTATGTCCTCGTGTGCCACGTCTGCTCCAGGTGTGGTGTGGGTGGAAGCCCTGCCTGTTGGCCAGCCAGCCCGATACACTGAGTGCCCAGTGCCCACCAGGGCAGCAGTGCCAGAAGGCCCCAGGCCAGTGCCTACAGCCACCCTGCGCAGCCTGGGGGGAGTGTGGCACTGAGGAGCCCCTCTCACCCAGCACGCTCTGCCTGCCGCGCTCTGGCCACCTGGACAACAACTGCGCCCGCCTCACGCTTCACTTCGACCACAACCAGGTGCCCCAGGTGAGTCCTGAGGTTCCTGGCCTTTCTGGGACAGCTTCTCAGGCTGCCTGAGACCTGGTTCCAGCTGCCCCCAGCCAGCTAGGTGGTGGCTCAACACTGGGGGGTCAGACCAGGCCAGGTCGGGGGATGCTTGTGGGTGGGCAGGTGAGGGGCACGTGGGGTCACCCAGTGTGCTGGGTGGGGGCAGCAGAGGGCACCAGGAGGGTGGCAGGGCCCAGGCCACGATTCCTGTTTGCCTGGCCAGTCCTGGGCTGGAGGTGGCTGTGGACCTGCAGCTCTGCTACCCTGGATACTCCTTTCAGGGTCAAACATTCCTCCAACCCCCTGGGGCTTAGGATACAGTGAGGCCCCCGCCTGCCCCCGCATGCCCAGTCAGCCGTATGCCTGTGGTTGGGTGCCTTGGTGCTGCTGCTGCCCAGGACGTCATGGGCAGGAGGGGCTGTCCGGCACCTCAGGCCCGCCTGGCCGCTGCCCTCTGGGGTTCAAGGCCATGTGGGCTGTGGGTGCTGGCTGTGGGTGGAGTCCCCGGGACTCTCCATGGCCTGCTGGTTCTGCCCAGGGTACCACTGTGGGTGCCATCTGTGCCGGGATCCGCTCGCTGCCAGCCACCAGAGCCGTGGCCCGGGACCGCCTGCTGGTGCTGCTGTGTGAGCGGGAGTCCTCGGGGTCCAGCGCCGTGGAGGTGGCTATGGTGAGTGCTGAGGTGGATGGGGCAGTGCCTGGGGTGGCGCCTTGTGTGGTCCCTGGGGCCCTGTTCTATGTACTTCTAGGGAGGTGGAGTGGCATAGCCAGGGAGACACAGGTGTCCATTCTCCATGTGGTACTGCTGGGCAGGGTTTCCAGGGCATTGAGTGCCCAGTGGTGGCATGATGCGGGCAGATGGAGTGGGGAGGAGGGGCAGTGAGAGTCAAGGCCCCAGGCTGTACCCAGCAGGCGTCCATTCACTGACACCAGCCCACATAGCCAGATGGGAAGAATACTGGGCTTGCATTTGGGTGGGGGAACCAGCATGTGGGGGGTCATCCCATCCCTGTCTGCCATGATGGGGGGTATGGAGCAGGGAGTAGGAGGCCCAGAAGGCAGGTGCTGCAGGAGGCGAAGAGGGGTGACATCCGCTGGACCCCAGGCTCCTCCCAAGCCCCACGAAACTCCAGTGCAGTCTCTCAGGGGGCACGGTGTGCTCGAGCAGGGTGCGGGGTGAGCACGGGTACCAGGCTGCCTTGGGTGTGGCCAGTGGCAGCCCTCAGCACTGTGCCCTACTGCAGTCCTTCAGCCCAGCTCGGGACCTGGCCGACAGCAGCCTGATCCAGAGCGCAGCCCACGCCATCGTGGCTGCCATCACGCATCGGGGGAACAGCTCGCTGCTGCTGGCCGTCACTGAGGTCAAGGTGGAGACAGCTATTGTGGGCGGCTCCTCCACAGGTACACCAGCGAGGCGGGGCCTGGGACCCTGGCTGGGGCTGGGATCCTGCTGGGGGCACTGAACCCTGCCGTACTGCTGGTAAAGAGTCCCTCCCAGGCCTCCCCACAAGCCAGGACTCCCCCAGGGGGCATTGACAGCCAGCCAGGCCCCAGCCTCTGCCGTGGGGACGTGCTGGGCCACAGGTACCCAGGCCACATCCTCAGTCGCACCTTCCTGTCTGCAGACCTGCTGGTGCCTGTGCTGTGCAGTGTGTTCAGTGTGCTGTGGCTGGCCTGCATCACCATCTGTGTGTGGTGGACCCGAAAGCGCAGGAAAGAGCGGGAGAGGAGCCGCCTACCGCGCGAGGAGAGCTCCAACAACCAGTGGGCGCCACTCAACCCCATCCGCAACCCTATCGAGCGGCCGGGCAGTGGGGGCCTGGGTGGCGGTGGGGGCCACAAGGATGTGCTTTACCAGTGCAAGAACTTCACGCCACCGTCGCGCAGGGCAGGTGAGGCGCTGCCCGGGCCAGCAGGCCGTGGGGGCGGTGAGGACGAGGAGGATGAGGAGCTGGGCCGAGGCGAGGAGGACTCCCTGGAGGCAGAGAAGTTCCTTTCACACAAATGCACCAAAGACCCAGGCCAAGCGCCAGGGCGGCCAGTGCTCTGGGCCTCGGGCCCAAAAGTGGACAACCGCGCAGTCAGGAGCGTCAATGATACCCGCTTCGCCAACAAGGAGTAGGGCCACCACTGCCACCAGGCGCCGTGGAGGCGAGGCTGTGCGCATAGCGTCTTTATTTTGTGTAAAAAAAAAAAAAAAAAAAAGCAAAAAACAAATGTTTATTTTCTACGTTTCTTTAACCTTGTATAAATTATTCGTAATGGTCGGGTGGCAAGCAACGGAGTATTCTCGGAGAGTTGCTATTTTTGTAAAGTTCCCCTGTGTTGCCCTCACTGGGTGGCAGCACAGGGGGGGTGGCTGTGTTCTCACCAAATCGTATAACGTTTGCTACCAGAGGTTGTACACTGTTTACAGAATCTTCCTTTTTATTCCTCAGTTGGGTTTCTCAGTGGCTCCAGGCTAAAAGGCCAGTGCGGCCCATGGCAGTTGACCAGGTCCGCGTCTGTCAGTGAGGCCTGTGGCAGCCGGTGAGGTCCGTGGCCATCAGTGGCCCTGTGGTGGTTGGCGGGACCCATGGCAGTCGTCAGTGGTCCTGTGGCAGTCAGTGGTCCCGTGGCAGTTGGTGGTCCTGTGGCGGTCCATGGCCCTGTGGCGGTTGGCGGGACCCAT
Organism: Elephas maximus indicus; assembly: GCF_024166365.1. NCBI lineage: Eukaryota > Metazoa > Chordata > Mammalia > Proboscidea > Elephantidae > Elephas > Elephas maximus. The sequence goes on along the minus strand of NC_064828.1, from coordinate 119,401,713 downwards.
GGCAGTCGGTCAGTGGTCCCGTGGCAGTTGGTGGTCCTGTGGTGGTCCATGGCCCTGTGGCAGTTGGCGGGACCCATGGCAGTCGGTCAGTGGTCCCGCGGCAGTTGGTGGTCCTGTGGCGGTCCATGGCACTGTGGCGGTCAGTGCGGCCGCCTCTCCGGCCAGAGCCCTGGAGCCTGCTGCTGTGGCTTCCTCCTCCAGGCACGCTGGCTCCAGAGGCCCCTCAACTGTGCTTCCAGAAGTGCCCTTCCTGCTGCTCTGTCCCCTGCGGGGCAGCGGCAGTACTGAAGCTCCTGACAAGTGCCTTCACACAGACTCTCCCTTGCGACTGTCAGCGTCTGCCGTGGGCACCAGGCCGCTGCCCACCTGCCGGCCCCCGGCCACCCCTCTTCGTGAAAGTGCATTTTTGTAAATATGTACATATTAAATGAATCACTCTGTATATTTGATTTAATAACTTAAATGTTTTGGCCTCCCTCGTTGCTTGGACACTGCTCCTTTTTCTTGGGAATTGCGGTAGGGGCGGGGTGGTGCTGGAGTGCTGAGCCACGCCCAGGTGCTGAGAGGGTGGGACGGTCATGCTGACACCGGAGTCGGCGAGCACATGGCCGTTTTGTGGGGGCTGATGAAGCTCGGGAAAAGCTTTCCTGGGAGCGCGGGGGTGCTGTGCATCAACCCTCCCACTAAAACCACCTAAAAAAAAGCTGTATAAAATAGATTAACAGGGTTTAGCCATGAGATATCAAAAGTTTTAAGGAATTAGCAGGCCAAAGCATGAGTGAATGAAGAGGCATGGAGGCAAACAGCCCCCGGAAGCCGCTGGGGGAGCCGCTTTTGCATCTTACTGATGGGGCAAACTGGCCTGTTGGCTTGGTGGCCTCTGGGGCTGAGGTGTTGAAGGTGAACTCTAAGGCAGCTTGTCACTTCATTCGAGGGGGTCAGGCAGTGGACCGAGTCGAGGAACAAAGCCAAGAACAGGATCTCTAAGGAAAAGGAGAAGAAAGACATGCATGCAGCCTGGGCACGGTGACTGGGTCTGTGAGTTTGCAAAGTTGGGTGAGCTGACCAGCTGGTCACAGCAAAGAGGCTATTCTGGACCACTTACCTTGAGGGTGCTGACGGAGGTGTTGGAGGAAGCGATTTCTGTTGTTACAATTCTCTAGAAAGCTGTGTGAGAGAGCTGCAACTGCAGCAACACCTACCAAGCCATCTTGGGGAAGCCTGCCTGTGTCCCCCATCGGCTCCGCCATCATGGAGAGGACAGAAAGAAGCAGGAGCTGAGAGCAGATCCTCACACAATTAGCTGGACCCCAAAGGTGTGTGACCTCAAGGTAGGGGGAAACCAGAGGCAAACTCTCCTCCCTCCTTGCCCCTCAGGGGTTGCACCAGGCAGATCAGCTGGAAAAGTCTGCCCTTGAGAAGTTATGGTTTGCACCAGATTTGTGTGGACACACAGCTACACCCCCACCATGGGGTTGGCCACAAAAACCTGAAGCCTTGAATTTACTTTTAAATAGTGTTTGCCTAACACGTGGGGCTGTGAGTGCCTGGTAGAATGCAAATCGCTTTCATTCCAGGCCTCTATAATCCTCAGAAATAATTTGTCAGTGAGCAGACCATAGCCAAAACAACCATGCACACAGGGAAACGAGCACCATGAGCAAGAACCTTCAGAAAAGGACCCGAACAGGCATCAGATCTACACTGGAATTATCAGACACAGTTTGCTTGTTGTACTTCAAGAAAGAAAAGACAGGTTTGCAAATACTGACAGGTCCATAGAAAACTTTAATAACAACCTAGCAGATTTGAAAAAGAACCAAGCAGACCTTCTAGAAATGAAAAACATACAATCCATAAACTAAAAACTCAAGGAAAAGTTTAGCAGCTTCTTGAAGACACTGCTGAAGAGAGAATTAGTGAACTAGAAGAAAGGTCAGGAGAAATTACCCAGAATGCAGCCCAGGGAGACAAAAAGAAGGAAAAAATAGAAGAGGGCAGCAGCTGACTGGGGCGGTGGCCCTGATGAGGACTGCCCTGAGGCTGATCAGAGCGGGGTCAGGCTTGGGGGGAGCAGAGAAAGCAGGTGCAGCAAGCAGGACTCGAGATGCTTAAGTCTATTCTGTAGAAAGTGTGATACCGCCTGCCCTTGGGGGATGCCAGCGTGTCTCCCAGATTCTGGGGAAAGCCCCAGAGATCTGTTACCCGCAGGGGGGGCTGGGGTTTTGGGGGCTCACAGGACACAACCGGGCCTCTGCCCTTGCTTAGAGGGGAGGCCAGTGTTGGAGGTGGGAGCAAGTGGCACCTGCAGTGTGTACCTTGCACCAAGTGTGCAGTTGTCTGTGTATATGTGTGTGATGTGTGTGCACATGCATGCATGCATGTGTACAATGTGTACATATCTGAGTATACATGGATGTGTACCTGTGTGGCTGCTCCCCCTAAGCCTACTGTCCAGCCTCACGAGAGTCACAACCTTCCCTTCTGCAGTCTGGGCCCCTGACTCAGGCCCAGCTGAGGGGGGAATTACTGCCTGAACCTGGTGTCCAACTGGGGGGTGGGCTGTCCACACCTTCTCAGTGACAGCCTGGTGCTGGTGTTCACAGCCAGGTGTGTGGTCAAGACTGGGCCTGGCACGTTCTGGGCTCCCATCTCCTGCTCACGTCCCTCCTGGGCAAGGGGACTCCTCCCCAGGTCCAGAGTTGCTGACCCAACCAGCACTCTCAGTGTGGCCAAGTATACCAGCTCAGGCCCTGCAGACTGGACTCACCCTGCTGGCCACTGACTGTGGGGGCCCTGGGCGAGGGTCAGGCCCCAGGAGCCATCCTGCCACCCTGCCCCCAACAGTGCCTGTTCTCCCCTGGGTGGGTGGGCAGGTAATTAGCCCCCGGAGAGGGACAGCTGCTTGGTTAGGAAGTTCAGCAAAAGGAAAAGACACTTGCGGTGCCCCAGCGGGTGGCGCCTGCTGAGGTTGCTGGGCTCTTAGAGGTCCTGGCCAGGCGAGATGAGGCAAGGATGACCCATTGCAACCCACGCCACTGGCCTGGGTGGCAAAACATGTTGCATTGCCTTTTGCTGTGTGGAGTACAGCAAGAATCCATGCTGGTGCCCAGACGTAAAATGACACAAGACCCTGGCATCTGGGCACTTGACCAGCCAGCCCACCAGACACTGCCCTTGGCCCCCGTTGGCCATATGCCCACCAGCCCACCTGCTCTCTGCAAGGCAGCAGGCGCCTCCTCCCGATAGCCTGTCCCACCCCACAACCCTGCCACCACCTCTGCCCCTCTGCTTGTCTCTTCCTCCTGTTTTGGGGCTCTCGAGGAGTGCGGTGGGGCCTGGTCTATGGCAGGTTGGGGGCTGCACCACAGTCCTGGGAAAGCATCAAGCAAGCCTGCGCTCCCTGAGTGTGATGGCGGGGGAACAGAGGCTTCAAGCTGTGGGCTTAGGGCAGGCCAGGTGAGGCCTATGGGCCTGCAGTGTCTCAGGGCGCCTTGTTGGGTTTAGGACCCGAATGCTCTTCAGGTGAGAAAAGATGGTGCTTGGGGCCTGCGGCTATCAGGGCGGGCTGGGGGGCTTCAGATGTGCTGCAGGTGGTCAGGGCATGGGCAGGGGCTGCCATGGAGGTGGGGTGCAGGGCTGGCGTGCTTGGGTTGAGGCGGTTTGGCAAGGGACGGCTAGAGGGGCCAACAGGTGTTGGCCAGGTGGCTCTGGGGATGGGAATCTGAGTGCAGAGGGAACTTCGGAGACCACTGAGGCCCTAGGTGGGTGTCTGGCCGGGGTGTGCTGGGAGGGGAGTGAGGCTGATGTGGCCCTGAGAGTGAACCAGGACCAGCAATGACCTGCTTTCCTGCCTGGTGCAGAGGGACCTGACCACAGCACTGCCGGGTACAGTCAGGGCAGGTACACGCCCCCTGGGAGACGGCTCCCCTCCCCTCTGGCTCCCGGTGTGACCCTTGTTGTCTGGGCAGGGAGCAGTGACTGAGGCTGGATGGAGGCTGCACTGAGGTTGGCTGAGCTGACCCGGCCTGTGACCGTGTCCTGGATGGACGGGGGCTGTGGGCTTGGGAGCAGCTCAGAGACCACCAGGCAGATTCACTGGTTTGCCTGCCAGATCCTGCTCACTGCTTCCTCAGCGCTGGCCCCGGGGACCACGCCAGCTGCTCTGCTTGGTGACAGCTCTGCCTGCCGTGTCTCCGAAGAAACCAGGCCCCGGGGAGCTGGGAGGAGAGTCCCCACAGGAGCTCAGCAGCAGCAGCCAGCCCATTAACCCCTGCAGGCCGGGTGGCAGGTGGGCAAAGTTGGTTTCTCAGCAGCCGCAGGCCCCATTCCAGCTGCCGCAACTTGGCTGGATTGGCCCCTTCCTCACCAGGCCCTGGGCCTGCGTCTTCCAAAGAGCTGGGCTGGCAGGGGCCGTAAAGATGACCCTGGGTGGGGCTGTGGCTCCAAGCATCTGGCTGCGAGGGGCTTGGAGACCACCACACATACAGGGAAACAGGCCAAGGAGGACAAGACCTGCCCTGCAATATTCTCGGTGGTCTCCTGGAAGCCCTCAAAGGAGGGGTTGAAGATTCGGGTCTCAGGAGATGATGACCAAAGAGGTGGCGTTTCTGGGAGGGGCCCCAGGCAGGTGGGAGTGAGGTCTACACACAACCAGTGGCACTGAGGAGCAGTGGGGGAACCTGGAAATGCAGATGGCTGCTGGGGGGCTCATCTGGGTTGGAGGACCCAGTGCTGTAGGCCACTTGTTCTGGTACAGTGTTTAGCAGGGTGTTGATTCGGGAGTGCAGCGCTTGTTGAGGGCATTTCTCGGAAGAAAGAGGCCTGCATGAGGAGGTGAGGTGAGCAGAGCTGGGAGCCCTGGTAGGTCTGCGCTTCGGGCAGCCCTGGGCCGTGTGAGCTCACTCTGAGGGATGGGCCAGCTGCTTCCTGCCCCTGTGGACAGTGTCGGATGGGTGAGGGGCCTGAGCATGGAGTCCAGCTACCTCTCAGGATGCTCAGGACTTGGGCAGGAGCCAACTCTGGGTGGGAGGACAGTGTAGGGGGGGTTCACCTCAGGGAGGAGTCTTCCTTGGCAGAGATGGCCTCCCCTGTCCATAGCCGCCTGGAGCCTCCCCAGGACCCTCTTACACTTCCACCCCACCCTCTCCTTTGGTTACGTTCACCCCCCACACATCTGTGCCAGTCTGTGGGATGACCACGGTTATGATCACACTTCACTTCTGGGACCACGGCAGACAGTGGCTCTGACAGTTGTCAGCCGCCCACCCCCGGCTAGCCCCCCTCCTGTCTCCCCCAGTTGAGGACCTTCTCTTCCCCGAGAAAACGGACATACCCAGAGGAGAGCCCACATTCCTCTACCCCAACCCCATGCTGACTCCACCTGGTCTACATCCCCCCACCCTCCCTTCTGGCAAGGCTGACCAGCCTCCACAAAAGGACCACGTCCTCTCGGTTACTCGGGACCACCGGCCATCAGTCCCATGGCCCTTACCTGAGTTACCCACTTTTCTATCAGCCTCCAAGCTGCTGCTTCTCTTTCTCCCAGGTGAGAGGGGGGAGGGGAGAGACAGAGAGACAGATAGACAGATGGGGCATGGAGAGATAGAGAGACAGGGGTGGAGAGATAAATAAACACAGAGGAGAGAGACAGACACACAGATGGGTGTGGAGAGATAAACAGAGGAGAGACAGAGACAGATGGGCGGAAGGGACAGAACTAGAGAGAAGGTCCTCTCCTGACCATACGTCCTCCTCCAGCTGCTGTCCCTTTCTCTCCTCTCCCTTAAGGCAAATCCCTCAAAAAAGTGCTCCTTCCCACCATCTCCCCCTCCCCCAGGACAGGGAGCCCTGCAAGGGGGGTGATAGTCAGAGAGAGGCACAGTCAGGACCCCAGGGCACCCACCCCGTGGGCCACAGAGAGAATAATTAAGGAAAAGGGCGCTGGAGGAAGTGGAAGTGTGGGACAGAACGGCTTTCTGTAGCCAAAACCTTGATGCCCCGCCAAGCAATCCAGCAGCAGAATGGGAGGGACAGGTAGCCATGCAGAAGCCCAGGCTAGTGCCTTGGCGGTCACGAGGAAGAGTAGAGGCCGAGGGAACATTCCACCTGAAGGGGAACAAGGAGCAGATGGAGGAGAAGCTCTAGTTTACAATGAAGGAAACTTGTCTTGGGCCCAGTGAGGACCCAGCTGCTGTCTGAGAGGCGCACCAAGCCCCCACTGGACGGTGAGAAACCCGCCTCCCCCAGTGAGTCCTGGAGGAGCCCTGGGGCTCTTGCACAAGAGAAAGCCCTACAAAAATGCTTGTAGAAAAGCCCATTCTCTAAAGGAAGCACCAGCTTATGTGGGAGCCCTGTCTGGTGCCTGATGCTATTTCTGGCCATTTTATGTTTCCAGGCAAATGGAAGGAAAGGAGACTTGCCAGGCGAATTGAGAATGAGAGGTCTGGAGGAATGATGGATGGAAGCATCAGAGAGCCAGTGTGCAGGTCTCCACTCTCTTCCTTGCTAGGGCACGTGGAGAGCTGGGCTGCCACCAGATGGAGGTGGCCTGGGGGAGCTGAGCACCCCGTGGAGGCCAGCATCTGGGAAATTCACCTGAACCCACACTGGACTTCGGTGTGAGCAAGAAGTCAACGTTTTTTGTGGGTTAAAGCATGAAGATTATAGGGATGCTTGTTACTGCTGCCTACCTTCTCCTATCCTGACTAATACATTGGTCATTGGACTTCTTATTAGTATTTAGCATAGTCATCTATGGCTATGTAACAATTTACTACAAGCTTAAAAACAAACAACGTTGCCGTTGAGTCAATTCAACTCTCTCTGACATTATAGGACAGAGTAGAATTGCCCCATAGGGCTTCCAAGGTTGTAATATTCACAGAAGCAGACTGCCACATCTTTCTCCTATGGAGTGGGTGGTGGGTTCAAAATGCTGACCTTTCAGTTAACAGCTGAGCATGTAACCACTGTGCCACCAGGGCTCCTTACTCCAAGATTAGTGACTTTAAATGACAAGCATTTATCATTTCACAGTTTCTGAGGGTCAGGAATTCAGGAGCAGTTTAGCTGGGTGATTCTGGCTCAGGGCCTCTCACGGGGTTACAGTCAAGGTATCTGCCAGGGCTGCATCATCTAAAGACTTAATGGGACCGGAGTGTCCACTTCTAAGCTCACTCACATGGCTGTTGGCAGGAGGCCTCAGTTCCTCACAGGGTGGGCCTCTCCGTGGGGCTGCTTGAGTGTCCTCACAACACGGCGGCTGGCTTCCCCCAGAGCAAGTGATCCATGAGAGAGCACGAAGCCGCAACACCTTTTATGACCTACACTTGGAAGTCACATTCCGTCACTTCCACTGCTCTGTTAGAAGCAAGTCACTATATACTTCCCATACTCAAGAGGGGAGGAAGCTAAGCTCTGCCTCCAGGAGGAGGAGTTTTCATGAATGTGTTTTAAAACCCCCACACGCCCCACACCTTGTCCTATGCTGACCAAGGCCCACGGTTGCTGGACTTCTCACCAACAGCACCAGAAGCTCTTGACAACAGAGGAGTGGCTGCAGACTTCTGAGAGAGAAAGAGCAGCATCCAGGAGCCCTGTTCCCAGCAGAGTGAAAGAGGGATGTCTGAGGATGTGTGAGAGTCTGGAGAGTATGCCACTCACCCACTCCAGCTGAGGAAAACAGCCAAGAAAAGACTCGGAGCAAACAGAAGAGACCAGGACAGAGCCCTTGAGATGCAGGAGCTGAAGAGGTGAGAGAGCAGAGAGCTGGGAGTGTGCTCTGCCTGTGTCTCTGCAACCTGTCCTCCTAGACAGAAAAGAGGTGACCGCTGGGACAGGGATGGGGTGCGACTGCCCATCTTGCTGAAGCCCCAGAGCTGAGGACAGTGGGCTCTCAGTTTCCCCACATTTGAGAGACAGGTACCCGACAGCAGGCCTGTTCCTGTCTTACTGATCAGCCAATGAACGCCCTATGGAGCACAACCCATCAGGGGGATGGCACAGGACCTGGTAGTGTTTCGCTCCTCTACGCATGAGGTCACCATGAGTTGAGAATCAACACAACAGCAGCTAACAACATCAAGAAAGCAGGTTGGTGGTTACTAGGGGCTGGGGGAAGGGGAGGGGCAGCTAATGGCCACAGGATTTCTCTTTGGGGTGATAAAAATGTTCTAAAATTGATTGTACTGATAATGGAACAACTCTGTGACTATCCTAAAAACCAATTAATTGTACACATTAACATGGTGAGTTGTATGGTATGCGAATTATATAGCAATAAAGCTCTTACAACCACCCAAAGACTCACTGAAGTAGCTTTTCATCTGAGGATATTTGATCATGATAGGCTTTTATATGACGATGAAACCTGGAATGCAGAAAACCATGTTAAAACTGTCGAGTTACTTTCTTCTCTCAAATGACCTGGGATTCATCTGGGCCCTCGGTGACTTTGCAAGGCCTGGTGTCCCACCCTTATACCCTGTCTTCAGATGACTTCGATGACAACTCTGTGCTCAAGCAGACCTTTTTGGACGCAGACAAACCCATTTCCTTCATGGTCACATTCACAGAGATGCGCTGGGACACAGCTGTGTTCAAACCGGTGGCTATCCTCTGAGGGGCAGGTGCCCCAGTGCCCCGGGTGTTTCCACTTCACGTCTCTGCCTAAGAACTGCGTTTTCTCCTAAGGAGCAGAATATGTGTACACTCGTGGATAAATGTTTAGTTGCCTTTGCACGTTCCTTGCTTTTTGCACACAGGTTGATTCTGATCCTTGACAAACAGTACATGCATTTGTTTAAAATATATAATATGATGTGTTTTGATGTGTGTATAACCCACTGCTTTCCAGCTGGTTCTGACTCAAGCGACCCTACAGGACAGAGTAGAACTGCCCCATAGGTTTTCCACATTATTCTCCCGAAGAGAGCGGCTGGTGGGTTCGAACTGCCGATGTTTCTGTGGGCAGCTGAGCGCTTAGCCACTGCACCACCAGGGCTCCTTTGATGTATGTACACACTTGAAAATGATCAGAAAAATTGAGGTAGTGACCATATTGGTTACCCTCAAAGCTTCCTCATGCCCCTCTATCATCCCTGCCCTCACTTCCTCTGTTCTTCACCCTGGTCCCCAGGTAATCTCTGATTGGCTTTCTGCCTGCATAGATTAGTTTACATTATCTATAATTTATTATAAATGGAATCCTACAATATATACTCTTTCAGCTTGACCTCTTTCACTCGGCATCATCATTTTGAGCTTGACCCCTGTTGTAGTGCATTGTATGGATATACTGCATTTTGTTTATCCATTCATGCTTGTTGGTGGACCTTTAGATTGTTTCCAGTTTTTGGCTATTACAAATAAAGGTGCTATGAACATTCATGTTCAACTATTTATGTGGACATATATTTTCAGTTCTCTTTTGGATATATAACTAGGAGTATAATTGCTGAGTCACGTGAACTCTATGTTAACTTTTAAAAACTGCCCAACTGCAGCTCCTATCTGAGGTGAGATGAGAGGACAGAGGGGGACAGGAGATGGCTAAATGGACACAGGAAATTCGGGGTGGGAAGGAGGGGCATGCTGTTGCATTATAGGGTCACATAACAATGTGTGTATAAATTTTTGTATAAGAAACTAACTTGAACTGTAAACTTTCACTTAGGGCAAAAAAAAAAAAAAACCTGCCCAGCTGCCTTCCAATGAGGCTCCGCCATTGACGACACTTGCCTACAACGGTGCCTAGCAGCCTGAGGGTTTCAGCTGCTCCATGTCCTCTCCAGCCCTTGTTCTAGTCGGGTTTTTACATTTTAGACATTCTACTAGGTGTGTAATGGTAGCTCATTGTGATTTTAATTAATATTTTCCTAATGACTGTCTCATATATTTTGGACATGTTGTCAGGAGGGCTCAGTCCCTGGAGAAGGACATCATGCTTGGTAAAGTAGAGGGTCAGTGAAAAAGAGGAAGACCCTCCATGAGATGGACTGACACAGGGGCTGAAACAATGGGCTCAAGCATAACAACAATCATGACGATGGCACGGGACTGGGCAGTATTTCGTTCTGTTGCACATGGGGTCACTATGAGTTGGAGCCAACTTGACAGCACCTAACAACAACAACAATGACCAGTGATGTTGATCATCTTTTTATGTGCTTATTTGCCCTCCATAAAACCCTGGCAGCACAGTGGTTAAGAGCTACAGCTGCTAACCAAAAAGTCGGCAGTTAGAATCCACCAGGTGCTCCTTGGAAACCCCACCGGGGCAGTTCTACTCTGTCCTATAGGGTTGCAATGAGTTGGAATTGACTTGATGGGAGCAGAGGTTTTATATTTTCTTCAGTGAAGTTTCTGTTCAAACCTTTTGCCCATTTTTTATTGGGTTGTTTGCTTTCTTATTATTAAGTTTTGAGAAATTTTTAAAAATATATTCTGGGTACAAGTTCTTTGATTAGCAAATATTTTCTCCCAGCCTGTGGATAGCCTTCTCACTCTTTCAACAGCCTTCTGAAGAGTCGAAGTTCTTCATTTTAATACAGTCCAATTTAACTTTTTTGTCTATGGATCATGCTTTTGATATGGTAGCTAAAAAATCTTTGCCTAACCCAAAGTCACAAAGATTTCCTCATGTTTTTGAATAGAAATGTTATAGTTTTAGGTTTCATCCTTATATTTGTGATCCATTTTGAGTTAATTTTTGTATATGATGGGTGGTATGGATTGAAGATCATTTTTTTTTTTTTCTGGCTATCCAATTGCTCCAGCACCATTTGTTAAAAAGATTATCCTTCTTACCTGAATTAACTTGACACCTTTATCAAAAATCTTCATGCCAGTATCACGTTGTCTTGGTTACTGTAGTTTTATAGCAAGTCTTGCTATCAGCTGGTGTTAGTGCCCCAACTTCGTTGTTTTCCAAAGTTGTCTTGGCCATTCTAGGTCCTTTGCAGTTCCATATGAATTTTAGAATTAGCTTGTCAGTTTCTACCAAAAAGAAAACTTGCTGGGACTTTTTTTTTTTTCAACTTTTTATTTTGAAATAATTATAAATTCATGAGAATTTGCAAAAGCAGTGCAAGGAGGGCCTGTGTACCCATCACCTGCTTCCCCTGGTGGTGACATCTTACATTCTGTGTTACATCATCAAAACCAGGACATTGGTTGGCATGATGCCTTCAATGGGATGGATTGACACAATCCCCACAATAACGGACTCAAACACACCGACCACCGTGAAGACGGCATAGGACTGGGCAATGCTTTTCCTGTTATACACAAGGTCACCCTGAGTCAGAGAAAACGCGGCAGCGACTAACAACAGCGACAGACCTTAGTCAGAGTCCCCTAATTTCTCAGGCACTCTTTTTTATGTGTCTTTGTGGGTAAGTACAAGCCCCCGGGTGGTACAAACAGTTCACCCTTGACTACTAACCTAAAGGTCGGTGGTTCAGGCCCATACAGTGGTGACATGGAAGAAAGGTCTGGCAATCCGCTTCCATAAAGATTGCAGCCAAGAAAACCCTGTGGAGTTCAGTTCTACTCTGACATATGGGATTGCCATGAGTGGGAATCAACTGGTCAGCAAAGGGTTTGTTGTGCGTGCGCGCGCGTGCGTGTAAGCCTATGACAGGCTATTGCATGTGTAATTTTGTATTGCCACCACCACAATCAAGATCGAGAACAGTTATGTCATCACAAAGATCTGAGCGTTCTCTCCTTTTACAGTCTCCCCTCCCTAACCCCCAACAACCAGTAATCTGTTTCCATCTCTATAATTTTGTCATTTCTAGAATGTTATAGCAATTTAATCATACAGTCTGTAACCTTTTGAGATTGCCTTTCTTCACTCAGCAAAATTCCCTTGGGATCCATCCAAGTTGCTGTGTGTATCAATAGTTCATTACTTTTTATTGCTGAGTAGCATTGCTTTGTATGGGTGCGCCAGAGTTTGACCTTTCACCCTTTGAAGGACATTTGGGTTATTTCCAGTTTTCGGCTGTTACAAATAAAGTCACTTTGGACATTCATGTATTGGTTTTTTTTTAATGAACGTAAGTTTTCATTTCTCTGGGATAAATGCCCAGGAGTTCATACGGTGAGCGTATGTTTAACTTTTTAAGAAACTGTCTGACTGATTTCCAGACTAGCTGTACCATTCCTGCTGGAATTTCGATTGGGATTGTGTTGAAGATACAGAAAAATGGGGAGAGAATCAAGTCTTTGGGCCCATGAATGTGGTATATCTTTCCACGTATTTAGGTCTTCTAAATTTTCTTTCAGTAAAGCTTTGTAGTTGTCAGGCTGATTCAAGAATTTCATATTACATGATGCCTCGGTAAATGGTATTTTTAAAATTTCTATTTCCAATTGTTTGTTGCTAGTATATAAAAATACAATAGATTTTTGTCTAATGACCTTGTATCCTGAAACCTGCTGTTACGGCTTGAATTGTGCCCCCCAAACATATGTTGAAATCCTAATCCCTGTCCCTGTGAATGTGACCTTGTTTGGAAATAGAGTTTTTCTTTTGTTAGCAGTCAAATCATACGAGGTTATACCAGAGTAGAATAGGTCCTAATCTTGTCCCTTCTGAGTCCTATAGAAGGAGAGACACACACAGGGGCAGACAGACGCCATGTGATGCGTTTAGAGGCAGCAGAGGAAGCCACTGGCTGCTGGAAGCCACCAGAAACTAGGAGAAGGCCTGGGACAGAGTCTTCTTTAGAGCCCTCAAAAGGAACCAAGATGGCGGATACCCTGATTTGGACTTCTAGTCTCCACAACTGTGAGGCAATGAGTTTCTCTCTTTTAAAGTCACTTACTTTGCACTATCTGGTGATGGAAGGCAGGCTTAGTTACCTAGGGCTGCTGTAACAAAAATACCACAAGTGGTTGTCTCTAAAGAACAGAAGTGTATTTTCTCACAGTTCAGAAAGCTAGAAGTCCAAATTCAGTGTGTGCCTCTAGAGAGAGTTCCTTCTTGGTCTATTTCAGTTTCTCATAGCAGTAGTCCTTGGAGCTTCTGGGCTTTTGGATGCATCTGCCTCAGCCATCAGAGAGCATCTGTCTCCCCAACCCTGCCGTGTGTGTGTGTGTGCACAGGTGTGTATGTGCCTTTGCCTATTCTGGCCCTTTTATAACTCAGAAGTGATTATGTTTAAGATCCAATCTACACAGGCATGACCTCACGCACATAACAAAAGAAAATCCTATTTCCAAATGGGGTCACTTCCACAGGTACAGAGGCCAGGAATTCAACACATATTTTGGGGAGACACAATTCAATCCATAACAGCCCCAGGAGACTAAGACACTTGCTAAATTCACTTATTTGTTCCCGTTGAGTTTTTTCACAGAACTGGCAAAGCTCCATTGACCATGGAGGTGCCGATTGAATCACCAAACGGATCTGCTCTTTGCTTTCCCAGATGCTCCATTACTGGGCCATAGGGTAAGAACATTTTGAAGGTTGTCGTTAGCTGCTGTCCAGTTGGTCCCCAGTTCCTGGCAGCCCCATGAACAATGGGACTGGGCTGTTGTGATCCATAAAGTTTTCATTGGCTGATTTGCAGAAGGAGGATGCCAGGCCTTTCATCCTAGTCCATCTTAACCTGGAAGCTCTTTTGAAAGCTGTTCAGCATCACAGCAACACGCGAGCCTCCACTGACAGACGGGTGGTGGTTGTGCGTGAGGCGCATTGGCTGGGAGTCGAAGCCGGTTCTCCCACATGGAACACAAGAACTTTAATATGGAACCACCAGGGCCCCAGCATTATGCGTAAGTGCTGTCAGATTGCTCCCCCAAAAAGGTTGCTAACGTATCCCACACTGGGGCATTCTCTCCTCACACCGCCCGACACAGCCTGGAAATCCTGGGCAGAGGGACAGGTTAGCCTGGCTAAACGGCTCAGCTCCTCGTCACAGCTCCATCCTGTGGCTAGTGCCGTAGCATAGGAGTCTCACCCTTTTTTGTGTGGCCTCATGGGCAACTTCTCAGAGTATTAGCTAGTCAAAAAGTGCCTGTGTTGAGTTCCGGTCTATAAGGTACTGAACATCATTCTAAAAGGGGATGTTTGTCCTGTTTTCCAAACATGAGCAGTCAGGACTGTTTTGTGGTTCACCTTTGGACGGGACAGTGTGGTGACTAGTGAGAGCCGAGGAAATTGCTCTTGCCCACCTGGTCCTCATCGCTGCCTGACGTCAGTCACGTTGTTCTTGCCCTTTCAGCTTGATTCCATTCACATTCTGGTCTGTCACTGACCCCTCTGCAGCCGGATCAGTGGCCTTTTTCCTATGAGATTGAAGCATATGAAATGGTCTTTTTAAGGTCAAAACAGCCAAGTATCAGCAGTTTCATAGGTTCAACCTCATGATTTAAGTACAGCTGGTACTCAACACAGATCTTCTCCAGTAGAACTTCCCGATTCCCAGGGCCAGTGGCACTGGCGCGAGACAGCGATGGCCTCCCTCAGGTGGCGTTTCAGAAACGAATCCTTTCTAATCTGGAAAACGAGAGCTAGGAGGTTGGACAAGGCTTGACCCTTCCATGATGTCTACTCTCTTGATGCGTCTCCTCTTCCTACTCCTCCCCATCCCTCCTTCTTCTCCTCAGCTTCCTCCTCTTCCTCTCCTTCTTCTTTCTGGAAATACTAAAACCCTCTGACGATTTTCCATCTTATTCAGATAAAAAGCCAAAGTCCTTACATGGTTGTGGTGGAGTAATTACTTTTGTGTGTGGCCTCTCTAGCCATGGTCTTGTAACTCCCACCCAGGTGACTGTGTGATAGGGTAATTGCGTTCTACCAAGGTGACCGGGCAGTTTTGCCTTAAAAGAGCCGATTTCAGAGCAGAGGAGAGCCAATCACCAAGGAAGGAGAGCCCTGCAGAAGACCCACCAGCAGAGACCCGGCAGCAGGAAATGGTGTGGTGGGCTTCCCAGCCCATGGAGAGAGGAAGCTGAGTGCCTTTGGGCAGAGACTAAAGTCCAAGGAGAGGCGTGCCTGCAAGTGCGGCTGGCAAGAGTCTATCCTGATGGAAGAACTGTATCTTGAGTATTCCTGAGCCTGAATTGTAACTGCCACTTCTCCAATGAACCCCATAATCATGAGTGTGGTCGGCGAGTTCTGTGTGGCCATTGCAATGAGTAATCGAACCCAGCAGAGAAGTAGAGAGTGCTGTGGGAGCAACAATTGGTGTTAGAGTTGGTAAAGGTGGTGGAGAGGAGGCACGCGTCTGACCTTTGCCTCATAGGTAGCAGCCTTGGGCTCCTGATCTTGGTTCTCCCTCCCCCTTGTGGGGTTAGGTGAAGTCAGACACCTTCCCCAAGATGCTGCTCAATGGTCTTACACAACTGGGCTCCCCATTACCCTTCTGCTATCCTTAGTTTTCTCCGCTGCAGCCTCGCCGGCACCATGCCAGCCCCTTGAACAGCCACACACAGGCCTGCCTCAAGGCCTCTGCATCTGCCGACTCTCTGACATCCTTCAAGCCTTCTCTCACTGTTCCTGCACCCCTTCACCCTGCACCCCTCCTCCCTGGCCCTCCTTTGTTTTCTCCGCAGCACGTGTCCCCACATCTTTATTGTCTGTCTCCGTAGAGGAAGGGACTCAGAGTGTTTTTTCAGTGCTCTGGTCCCAGATGTAAACCAGGGCCTGAAATGTTGTAGACAGTCAATATGTATTTCTTGGATGAATGGATGAATATCAAATATCAAATTGAGCTTAAGAAAGTTTTATTTTTGTTATCCCTGTTCTGCTTGTACCCTAAGGGTACGTATAGTGAAACTGTTGGACAATCCAGGATTTCTTGTCCCTGGTTTACTTGGATTTTTTTGTTGTTGTTCTTAGATTTCAATAGCAAGTTTTTGTGTACATGTGTGTGTTTAAAATAAGTTCTAATGGGTGCCCTGACACCTAAATTCTTACATATTTGAAAGAGTAGTATAAAATTCTCGGATCACCACTGTCGTAGATTGAATTATGTCCCCCCAAAATGATACGTGAGCTTGCTTGGAAATAAGGTCTTTCCAGAGGCTACCAGTTAACATGAGGTCATACTAGAGTAGGGTGGGTTCTAGTCCTATCTGAGTGGTGTCCTATAACAGAGGAGAGGAGACACAGAGAGTTAGAAGTAAGATGGCCATGTGAAGGCGGAGCGATGCTGCAGCTGCAAGATGGGGAATGCCTTAGGCCACCAGAAGCCAGGAGAGAGAAAAAACGATCTTCCTGAGAGCCTTCGGAGAGAGCATGGCCCTGCTGACATCTTCAGACTCCTGGCCTCCAGAACTGTGAGAAAATAAACTTCTGTTCTTATAAACCACCCACCTTGTAGTACTTTGTTACAGCAGCTCTAAGAGACTCATACACCCACTGTCCTCAGCATTGAATGTGACTGTGGGGAAGCCTGGGTCAGCCTTTCTCATCCTCCTTGTGGTTAACAGGATCTTCCTGCCTGGATGCCCATAGGATTCACATCAGATGCTGTCTATGGGCACTCAGCCCCATATCAGTCCTTGTACGCTCTCCCTGTCTCACTGGGGCTAGAAGCCTAAAAACTACATTCCCCTACTCCCTTGCCAAATGAGTTCCAGTTAGATTCTGGAACCAGGAGGCACTTGTGTGCAATTAGAATACAGGAGTAAGATAGAAGCTATTCTGCTTTTGATTCTGACAATACCCACAGCAGACACCGTGGACTCCTGTATTGGTGACCACGGCAGCCTTGGCAACTGCAGATAACTGGAGACTCTGCAGTGGCTGCACTGGAGGGAACAGGTCATCAGGAAGGATCAGTCGCTAGAAAAAGGTATCATGGTTGATAAAGTGGAAGGTCAGTGAAGGCAAGGGAGGGTTTCAATGAGATGGGCTGACACAGGGGCTGAAACAATGGACTCAGACATAGCAACAGTCATGAAGATGGCACAGAACTAGCCATCGTTTTGTTCTGTTAGACATAAGGTCTCCAGGAGCTGGAGCCAACTCGATGGCACCCAACGACGATGTACAGCTTCTGACCATCTTGAGCATTCTGCTGTGTTTCTGAGGGGTGGGTTTATTAGTGTGGATGTACCGTGTCAAGAGTAAATACTCTTGAAATGTTGGTGGGGCAGCCAAGCAGCTCTGCAAGGAGGCCACCCCCATGGAAAGCTCCCAGAGAGGGACTAGCATCCCTGTGATATGAATGCATGGGGCTGGTATGATGAACAGGAACGTGTGACCTTGTTTGTACCCCAAGCTGGTGGAACAGGTTCTACCAGTTATCTTTGTCTGTGGTATCTTTTGCTACAAGATATTTTTAATTTTTACAGGGCGAAATCTGTCACTTCATCCATTATGTATGCTGCAAGTATAGAAGTTACAGTTGTTAATGGTCAAATCTGTCCATCATTTTGGGATATATGTTACAAGAAGCAGTTCCCAATTTGTTGTTAGCTGTGGTGTCGTTTGCTGATCAAAAGTTTTAAATTTTTTTGTGTATCATCCTCATCAGCCTTTCTCTCTGCAACTTTCAGGTTTTGTGCCTTGCCTTGTGTGGGAGTTTAGGGGAACCACAAACCATGCCCTTTCTTTTCCTCCCAAGTTTGGGAGCAATGGAGATGTGAGACCCGCAAGCCGAGCTGGTGGAGATGAAAACACTAGTTTAGCGTCTATCAGTGCTGCATGGAGGAGGTGGCTTGGATAAGCCACTTCAGTGGGCTTCCCAGGGCTGGCCTTTCCAACAGACACTCGGTGAAAACTGGAAGGGCCAGTGCAGTGGTGCCTGCCTTTTGCTGCTTCTTTGTTTTCCAGTGACAAGCCCAGGTATGAAGATGTGTGGCTTTTTTGTGGCAGCCATGACAGCGGCCTCAGAGCCTCATCCCTAGACACAAATTTGCTGTCATTTGTTGTTGCTAGTTGCCGTGGAGTTTGCTCCGTCTCATGGCGACCTTATGTGTAACAGAACGAAGTGTTGCCCGGTTTCTCACCGTCCTCATGATCGTTGGTATGTTTGAGTCCATTGTTGCAGCTGTCGTGCCAACCCATCTCACTGAGGGCTTTCTTCGTTTTCAGTGACCCTCTACTTTACCAACCACGATGTCCTGTTCTAGCGATGGTCTTTCCTGATGACATATCCAAAGTAAGTGAGCCAAAGGCAGTGTGGTTCTGAACCCAAATGCAGGGGCAGCATCTTCTGGTTTCCCCAACTTCCTGATTGTGGTAGGGGTGGCAGCTTCCTTCAGAGGTGTATCAGTTATCTTTTTGCTGTATAATAAATTACCCCAAAGCTCAGTGACTTAAGACAACAGCCATTCATTTAGGTCATGATTCCGTGGGTTGACATTTTGGGCTGGGCTCAGCTGGGCAATTTTCTGCAGGTCTTAGGTGGCCTTACTCATGCATCTGTGTTCAGCTAATGGTTCTGCAGCCCGTTGGTGGGTTCACTGGGTTCTGGCTGGTTCCCGATGGCCTCACTCACATGTCTAGCTGGGGTGCCTCAATTCTCCAGTGTCTTAAGACTAACCTAGGCTTGTTCACATGGTGTCAGCTTTCCACCAGGGCAAGAGCAGAAGCTACATGGTCCCTTGAGACCCAGGCTCAGAACATGTACAACTTCCATTCTGATGCACCCTTTTGATCAAAGCTGGTCACCAGGCCAGTCCATATTCAAGGGGCAGTGAAATAGATGCCACTTCCTGAGTAGAGGAGCTGCAAAGAGTTTGTAGTCATTCCCAATCAACCATAGCAGGCCAATTCTACAGTGAAGTTTTGAGGGTCATTTCTCAAGCTCAACCACATGCCTGTCCCTGTGACCCTCACAGTGCTCTTCATTCACTGCATTCAATCCCTTTGTGCTTAAATTCGCCAGGATAGTTGTTTTTGTTATCTACAACTGAATCCTGACTGATACACTATTTGGTACCAGAAGGGATGGCACACAACAGAGCTTCAAGGGTGACAATCTGGGGTAGTTCATACGACACCTCCTGAAGGTCATGAGGACACAGGCACCATTATTAGATGATGGAACTTGGGGGGCCACTGGCACATAGTCTTGGAACTGTTACTTAAATGATCACCTGTGCTCATCTATAGTGAAGCTATGGAAGGTAGGATTTGGGTGACAAACAGCACAGCATGTGGGCATGAAGACCACAAGGACTGTGGGGTGGGTTGGCTGCTTTTAGCGGCACTGGAGAGTGATCAGAGCTTTAGAATTATGGGCTCAGTGCATCGTCAGAGAGCAAGAATATTTCTATAATCACTAGAAGTATTTCTTAAGACTTGATTTGATAAGTCTAAAAATCAGATCTAGAGTATTGCTCTGAGGGTTGCTGAATTACAGCCCAGACTAGATTTACACGCTCTCCAGCTCTCTTATGTGAAACTTAGAGCATCGATGGGGAAAGAGTTGGATCTCAAGAACTGGGATGGAGGGAGACATGTGGGTAATTTTAGATCATCTGAATGCTTGTGCCAAGCAGAAAGAGCCCCTCCTCCCCTGTGTGCTGAGTCTGCTCCTGCCTCGTGTGCAGACCTTGCTGTGACCTCACCTGAAGTGGTTAGTTTGCAAGCAGATGCCGACTTTCTTCATACTCTGCCGCCACCATTACCCTTCATCTCTTCCAAACCTTTAATTAGAATCAGATCCCAGCATGTCCCAGGGGCACGAGCACAAAACCTAAGTTGGGAAAAGAAGGCTTACACATCAAAAGGTTTGCAAGATTTGTCATTTATATTGTTAGAAGATTGGGGTGTGTGGGGGGATGTAGAAAAACAGAAAACATTGTGTGTGTGTGTGTGTGTGTGTGTGTGTGTGTGTGGTTTCTGCAAATGCTAGACCAGGGAAGGAAGAACAAGTTTTAGATCGGACTGAATCTATTGAGACATATATATTTGCCAGAGATCCTGAATTCAGCTTTTTAGCTCAACAAACTGAAAGCATTTCTAACCCTTTCCTTGGTTGGTTGGTGAAACCTGAGCTCAGCGATCACCAGCAATGCACGAGCATGAGATGCTGGAAATGTGTTGGTGTGGTGTAGAGGCAAGAGTCCACAAACCTAAGGAAATAAGAACACTCATCTCCTAACTCTGTCCCCCCAAAAGATCCTGAGGAAGCTCCCCTCACCCAAGCCTTGAGAAATACACAGGTGAGGAGAGCGTGGGCACCCTGGGGCCGCAAGGCACTGTCCTCAAGTGACACGGGGAGATGCTGATACTGAAGTGGGCTCCCAGGCTGCAATGGGGATGAGGGGCACACTTCTTTAAAAAGGGTCAGATAGTAAAGATGAAAGCAAAAATTAATAGATTTTAAAACCAAAAGATCTAATAAATAAACCTAAGAGCTAATTCCTTGGGAATAAAATAATAATAAAATAGAGAAACAGTCCCTGGATGGTGTAAATGGTTAATGTGCTCTGCCGCTTACCAAAAAGTTGGAGGTTTGAGTCCACCCTGAGGCGCCTCGGAAGAAAATCCTGGTGATTTCCTTGCAAAAAACCAGCCACTGAAAACCCTGCGGAGCACAGTTCTACTCTGACACACGTGGGGTCACCATGAGTAGGAGATGACTCTGTGGCAACGGTGTTTTTTTGTTGTTGTTGCTGCAAACAGTGATATGTTACTTCCATCCAATGCTCAGATCTCATTCAAGTTTTGCCCATTGTTCTAATTCTGTCCTTTATAGCCGAGTGACCCAGTCCAGAATTACACATTACAATTAGTTGATGTATCTCTTTAGTCTCCTGTCTGGGCCAGTTCCTTGACTTTCATGTCCTTAACATTTTTGAAGATCAAAGTCCAGTCATTTATAGAATGTTTCTCAACCCTGGTGGCATAGTGGTTAAGTGCTACATCTGCTAACCAAAGGGTGAGCGGTTCGAATCCACCAGGCACTCCTTGGAAACTGTATGGGGCAGTTCTACTCTGTCCTGTAGGGTTGCTATGAGTCAGAATCGACTCGACGGCACTGGGTTTGGTTTTTTTGGTTTCTCAATTTGGATCTGGTGTTTTCTCATTATTAGCTTCAAAATATGCATCGTTGTTAGGAATATCATAGAAATGATGCTGTGTTCTTCTTGGCTTATCCCATCGGGGGACACGCGCCTTCAGTTTGTCCCTTTACCGATGATCTGCACTTTGGTCACTTTATTAGGGTGAAAGTTGCTCTTTCCCCCTTTGTAATTAGTAAGAATTTTGTGGGAAGGTACACTGAGATGATGTAAATATTTCATTCCTTATAAAACATTATTATTTATATCAGCATATATAACTGCTTCTTTCATTATTTGTTTTGTAGCTCAGATTGTCCCAGATTTGGCCACTGGGACAACCGGCTTCTGTGTCCTTTTGACATGTCTGCTTCATTCTGTGAGCACTTCCTTACTGTGTCAAACAAGCTGTTCTATGCTCAAGGACTTCCTCCGGCCCCACATAGTGACTGGTCATTTCCCCATGAATCCTTGGTCTCTCGTAGTGGAGAACAGTATTTCAATGCACAGATTTTAAGTGCACAATTTGATGAGATTTGACAAGCATACACACCCTTGTAATCAGTACTCCAATCAAAATATAAAACATTTCCTTCACTACAGAAAGTTACCTTGCCACTTGCAAGAGCGTCCCTGCCCCACACAGGCAAGAAGCGTTATGACTTCTAACACCACAGGTTCATTTTGCCTGTTCTTGAATTTCATGTGAATGGAATTATGAAGTATACATGATTTTGTGTCTGGCTTTTTAAACTTAATCTAATGTTTTTCATACTTATCTACGTTGTGGCATATATCAGCAGTTCGTGCTTGTTATTGCTGAGTCGTGTTCCATTGTATGAACCTATCACCATTTACCAATTCTCCTGCTGAAGCGTGTTTGGATTCGTTCCAGTTTTTTTGCTGTTATAAATAAAGCTTCTGTAAACATTCTCGTACACTTTGTTGTTGGTATTATGTTTTCATTCTCTGAGGAAAAGAATCTCTGAGGAGTGGAACCACTGGGTCACGGGACAGCATATAATTGCAAAAGTTTTACAAAGTAGTTGTATCATTTTACACTTCTACCAGCAATTTATGAGTTCCAGATGCTCCACGTCCTCTTCTGAAACCGGCCTGAACTTCTGGCAGTTCCCTGTCGATACACTGCTGCAGCCATTTTTGAATGATCTTCAGCAAAATTTTGCTTGCGTGTGATATTGATGATATCGTTCTATAATTTCCACATTCAGTTGGATCACCTTTCTTGGGAATAGGCATAAATAGGGATCTCTTCCAGTCAGTTGGCCAGGAAGCTGTCTTCCATATTTCTTGGCATAGACGAGTGAGCACCTCCAGCGCTGCATCCGTTTCTTGAAACATATCAATTGGTATTCCATCAATTCCTGGAGCCTTGTTTTTGCCCATGCCTGCAGAGCAGCTTGGACTTCTTCCTTCAGTACCATCAGTTCCTGATCATGTGGTACCTCCTGAAATGGTGGAACGTCCACCAATTCCTTTGGTATAATGACTCTGTGTATTCCAGCCGTCTTCTTTTGATGCTTCCTGTGTTGTTTAATATTTTCCTCATAGAATCCTTCAATGTTGCAGCTCGAGGCTTGAGTTTTTTCCTCTGTTCTTTCAGTTTGAGAAATGCCTAGCATTTCTTCCTTTTTGGTTTTCCATCTCCAGCTCTTTGTGCATGTCATTATAATACTTTGTTTTCTAGAGCTGCCCTTTGAAATCTTCTGTTCATCATTTTTTCATTTTGCAGTATATCGACAGGACACTGCCAGAAATTCAAGCCAGATTTAGAAAAGGACGTGGAACCAGGGTATCACTGCTGATGTCAGATGGGTCCTGGCTGAAAGCAAAGAATACCAGAAAGATGTTTAGCTGTGTTTTCTTGACTATGCTAAGGCATTTGACTGTATTGATCATAACAAATTATGGATAGCATTGTGGAGAATGATAATTCTGAAACAACTGTGTTCATGAGGAATCTGTATACGAATCAAGAGGCAGTCGTTTGAATGGAACAAGGGGATACTGCATGGTTTAAATTCAGAAAAGGTGCATGTCATGGTTGTATCTTTTCACCATACACGTTTAATCTGTATGCTGAGCAAATAATCTGAGAAGCTGGACTGTATGAAGAAGAATAGGGCATCAGGATTGGAGGAAGACTCATTAACAACCTGTGTTATGCAGATGACACAACCTTGCTTGCTGCAAGTGAAGAGGACTTGAAGTGCTTACTGATGAAAATCAAAGACCACAGCCTTTAGTACGGATTACACCTCAACATAAAAAAAACAAAAGTCCTCACAACTGGACCAATGAGCAACAGCATGATAAACGGAGAAAAGATTGAAGTTGTCAAGGATTTCATTTTGCTTGGATCCACAATCAACACCCATGGAAGCAGCACTCAAGAAATCAAAAGACACATTGCATTGAGCAAATCGGCTGCAAGAGAGCTCTCTGAAGTGTTAAAAAGCAAAGATGTCACCTTGAAGACTAAAGTGCACCTGACCCAAGCCAGGGGTTTTCAGTCACCTCATAAGCATGAGAAAGCTGCACAATGAATAGGGAAGACTGAAGAAGAGTTGACGCCTTTGAATTGTGGTGCTGGTGAAGAATATTGACTATACCATGGACAGCCAAAAGAACACATAAATCTGTCTTGGAAGAAGTACAGCCAGAATGATCCTTAGAAGCAAGGATGGCGAGACTACGTCTCACGTACTTTGGACATGTTGTCAGGAGGGATCAGTCCCTGGAGAAGGGCAACATGCTTGGTAAAGTAGAGGGTCAGCAAAAAAGAGGAAGACCCTCAAAGAGATGGATTGACACAGTGGCTGCAACAACGGGCTCCAGCATAACGATTGTGAGGACAGCACAGGACCGGGCAGTGTTTCGTTCTGTTGTACATAGGGTCACTATGAGTTGGAACCGACTCAACAGCACATAATAATGACAGCAAAGAGTTGCTCCACAACTTCACAAACATGTGGTATTAGCACCGTTTCTTATTGTAATTATTAAAGTGTATGTGGAATGGTATCTCATTGTGGTCTAAACCACATTTTTCCAGATCTTTAGTTTTCAGTCATTTGACTATGATGTGCCCAGGTGTGGTTCTATTTAAATGTTGTTGTTGTTGTAAGATGCTGCCAAGTTGGTTCTGACTCATATCACCTCTATATACAGAACGAAACACTACTTGGTTCTGTTCCATCCTCACAATCGTTGTTATGCTTGAGCCCACTGTTGCAGCCAGTGTGTCAATTTATCTTGTTGAGTGTCTTCCTCTTTTTTGCTGACCTTTACTTTGGCAAACTTGATGTCTTCCTTCGGGGACTGGTCCTCCCCAATAACGTGTCCAAAGTACGTGAGACAAAGTCTCACTACCCTCACTTCATGGAGCACTCTGGCTGTATTTCTTCCAAGAGAGATTTCTTGGTTCTTTCAGCAGTATATTCAATATTCTTTGCCAACACCATAATTCAAAGGCATCAGTTCTTCTTTGGTCTTCCTTATTCATTGTCCAGCTTTCACATGCACATGAGGCGATTAAAAACATCATGGCTTAGGTAAGGCGCACCTTAGTTGTCAAAGTGACATTTTTCCTTTTTAACACTTTGAAGAGGTCTTTTGCAGCAGATTTGCCCAATACAATACATCGTTTAATTTTCTGACTGCTGGTCCCATGGGCGTTGATTTGGATTCAAGTAAAATGAAATTCTTGACAACCTCGATCTTTTCTCCGTTTATCATGATGTTGCTCATTGGTTCAGTTGTGAGGATTTTTTTTCTATATGTTGAGGTGTAAACTATACTGAAAGCTGTGGTCTTTGATCTTCATCAGTAAGTGCTTTAAGCCCTCTTCACTTTCTGCAAGTAAGGTTGTGTTATCTGCATATCACAGGTTGTTAATGAGTCTTCCACCAATCCTCATGCCATGTTCTTTATGTATTCCAGCTTCTCGAATTATTTGCTCAGCATATAGGTTAAATAAATTTGGTGAAAGGATGCAACCCTGATGCACACCTTCCTTAATTTTAAACCATGCATTATTTCCTGGTTCTGTTTGAATGACTGTCTCGTGGTCCAACTACAGGTTCCACATGAGCACAATTAAGTGTTCTGAAACTCCATTTCTTCACAAAGTTATCCATAACTTGTAATGATCCACACAGTTGAATGCCTTCACATAGTCATTAAAACACAGGTAAACATCTTTCTTGTACTTCCTGCTTTCAGCCAAGATCCGTCTGACATCAGCAATGATATCCCTCATTTCACGCCCTCTTCTAAATCCGGGTTGAATTTCTGGCAGTTCCCAGTTGATGTACTGATACCACCGCTTTTGAAAGATCTTCAGCAAAATTTTACTTGCCTGTGATATTAGTGATATTGTTTGATAATTTCCACATTCTGTTGGATCACCTTTCTTTGGAATAGGCACAAATATGAATCTCTTTCCATTGGTTGGCCAAGTAACTGTCTTCCAAATTTCTTGGCATAGATAAGTGAGTACCTCCAGCACTGCATCTGTTTGTTGAAACATCTCAACTGG
Organism: Elephas maximus indicus; assembly: GCF_024166365.1. Classification (NCBI taxonomy): domain Eukaryota; kingdom Metazoa; phylum Chordata; class Mammalia; order Proboscidea; family Elephantidae; genus Elephas; species Elephas maximus. The sequence continues at coordinate 119,376,173 of NC_064828.1, read as the reverse complement.
TATTCCATCAATTCCTGGAGCCTTGTTTTTCATCAATGCTTCAGTGCAACTTGGGCTTCTTCCTTCAGTGCCATTAGCTCTCGATCATATGCTACCTCTTGAAATGGTTGAAAGCTGGCCAATTCTTTTTGATACAATGACTCTGTGTATTCCTTTGTCTTAGTTATCTAGCGCTGCTATAACAGAAATGTTACAAGTGGATGACTTCAAAAAGAGAGATTAATTCTCTCACAGTCTAGTAGGCTACAAATGCAAATACAGGACATCAGCTCCACGAGAAGGCTTTCTTTTCTCTGTCGGCTGTGGAGGAATGTCCTTGTTATCAATCTTCCCCTGGTCTGGGAGCCTCTCAGTGCAGGAAACTCAGGTCCAAAGGACATATTATGCTTCCAGCATTGCTTTCTTAGTGAGGTTCCCATGTCTCTCTGCTCGCTTCTTTCTTTTATATCTCAAAAGAGATTGGCTCAAGACACAATCCAATGTTGTAGATTGAGTCCTGCCTCATTAACATAACTGCTGCTAATCCCATCTCATCAACATCATAGAGACAGGATTTACAACACATAGGAAGATCACATCAGTTGACAAAATGGTGGACAATCACACAATACTGGGAATCCTGGCCAAATCGATACACATATTTTTGGGGGACACAATTCAATGCATGACATCCTTCCATCTGCTTTTGATGCTTCCTGCTTCATTCCGTATTTTGCCCATAGAATCCTTCCATATTGCAACTCGAGTCTTGAATCTTTCTTCAGTTCTTTCAGCTGGAGAAATGCCGAGCGTGTTAGTCACATTGTGGGGGTTTGTGTGTTTCTGAGATAGGGGAAGTTTTACCACTGGTATTTCAAATACCACCAGGGTCACCCTTGGTGGACAGGTTTCAGCAGAGCTTCCAGACTAAGGTGGACTAGGAGGAAGGACCTGGGACTCTGAAAAAATTGGCCAGTGAAAACCTTATGAATCGCAGCAGAACTTTGTCTGATACGGTGCTGGAAGATGAGCCCCCCAGGTTGGAAGGCACTCAAAGGACAACTGGGGAAGAGCTGCCTCCTCAAAGCAGAGTTGACCTTAATGACGTGGATTGAATCAAGCTTTTGGGACCTTCATTTGCTGATGTGGCACGACTCAAAATGAGAAGAAGCAGCTGCAAACATCCATTAATAATCAGAATGTGAAAAAATTCATACCGAGTATGAATATAGGAAAATTAGAAGTCATCAAAAATGAAATGGAAAGCATAAAGATTGATATCCTAGGCATTATGAGCTGAAATGGACTGCTATTGGCCAAGTTGAATCAGGCAATCATATGGTCTACTATGCCAGGAATGGCAAATTGAAGAGGAATGGTGTCACGTTCATTGTCAAAAAGGACATTTCAAGATTTTTCCTGAAGTACAATGCTATCAGTGATAGGATAATATTCATACACCAAAAAAAAAAAAAAAAAAAAAAATTTTTTTTTTTTTACAAGGAAGACCAGTTAATACGACTGTTATTCAAATTTACACACTAACCACTAAAGCCAAAGAAGAAATTAAAGACTTTTACCAATTTCTGCAGTCTGAAATTGATCAAACATGCAATCAGGTTGCATTGATAATTACTGGTGATTGGAATTTGAAAGTTGGAGACAAAGAAGGATCGATAGTTGGAAAATATGGCCTTGGTGATAGAAACAATGTAGGAGATTCCAGGATAGAATTTTGCAAGACCAGCGACTTCTTCATTGCAAATACCTTTTTTCAACAACATAAAAGGGGACTATACACATGGACCTCACCAGATGGAAAACACAGGAATCAAATTGGCTACATCTGTAGAAAGAAGTAATGGAAAAGCTCAATATTATCAGTCAGAACAAGGCCAGGGGCCAACAGAGGAACAGACCACCAATTGTTCATATGCAAGTTCAAGTTGAAGATGAAGAAAATTAAAACAAGCCCACAAGAGCCAAAAATACAATCTTGTATATATCCCACCTGAATTTGGAGACCATCTCAAAAATAGACTTGATGCATTGAACACTAATGACCAAAGACCAGACAAGTTGTGGAATGACATCAAGGGCATCATATATGAAGAAAGCAAAGGTCATTGAAAAGACAGGAAAGAAAGAAAAGATCAAAATGGTTGTCAGAAGAGACTCTGAAACATGCTTTTGAGCGTCGAGCAGTTAAAGCAAAAGGAAGAACTGATGAAGTAAAAGAGGTGAACAGATGATCTCAAAGGGCATCTCGAGAAGACAAAGTAAAGTATTATAATGACATGTGCAAAACCTGAAGTTAGAAAACCAAAAGGGAAGAACACTCTCAGCATTTTTCAAGCTGAAAGAACTGAAGAAAAAATTCAAGCCTCGAGTTGCAATAGTGAAGGATTCCATGGGGAAAATATTAAATGATGCAGGAAGCATCAAAAGAAGATGGAAGGAGTACACAGAGTCATTATACCAAAAAGAATTAGTCGATATTCAACCATTTCAAGAGCTGGCATATGATCGGGAACCGATGGTACTGAAGGAAGAAGTCCAAGCTGCTCTGAAGGCATGGGCGAAAAGCAAGACTCCAGGAATTGATGGAATATCAGTTGAGATGTTTCCACAAATGGATGCAGTGCTGGAGGTGCTCACTCATCTATGCCAAGAAATATGGAAGACAGCTTCCTGGCTAACTGACTGGAAGAGATCCATATTTATGCCTATTCCCGAGGAAGATGATCCAACTGAATGTGGAAATTATAGAACAATATGATTAATATCAGATGCAAGCAAAATTTTGCTGAAGATCATTCAAAAACGGCTGCAGCAGTATATCGACACGGAACTGCCAGAAATTCAGGCCAGTTTCAGAAGAGGACGTGGAACCAGGGATATCATTGCTGATATCAGATGGATCCTGGCTGAAAGCAGAGAATACCAGAAGGATGTTTAACTGTGTTTTATTGACTATGCGAAAGCATTCGACTGTGTGGATCATAACAAATTATGGATAACATTGGGAAGAATGGGGATTCCAGAACACTTAATCGTGCTCATGAGGAAACTTTACATAGATCAAGAGGCAGTTGTTCGGACAGAACAAGGGGATATTGCATGGTTTAAAGTCAGGAAAGGTGTGCACCAGGGTTGTATTCTTTCACCATACCTATTCAACCTGTATGCTGAACAAATAATACAAGAAGCTGGAGTATATGAAGAAGAACGGGGCATCAGGATTGAAGGAAGACTCATTAACAACCTGCATTATGCAGATGACACAACCTTGCTTGCTGAAAGTGAAGAGGACTTGAAGCACTTACTAATGAAGTTTAAAGACCACAGCCTTCGGTATGGATTGCAACTCAACATAAAGAAAACAAAAATCCTCACAACTGGACCAATGAGCAACATCACAATAAACGGAGAAAAGATTGAAGTTGTCAAGGATTTCATTTTACTTAGATCCACAATCAACAGCCATGGAAGCAGCAGTCAAGAAATCAGAAGACGCATTACATTGGGTAAATCTGCTGCAAAGGACCTCTTTAAAGTGTTGAAGAGCAAAGATGTCACCTTGAAGACTAAGGTGCCCAAGCCGTGATATTTTCAATCGCATCATACGCATATGAAAGCTGGACAATGAATGAGGAAGACCGAAGAATTGATGCCTTTGAAGATGTGGTGTTGGCAAAGAATACTGAATATACCACGGACTGCCAAAAGAACGAACGAATCTGTCTTAGAAGAAGTACAGCCAGAATGGTCCTTGGAAGCAAGAATGGTGAGGCTGTGTCTTACATACTTTGGATATGTTGTCAAGAGGGATCAGTCCCTGGAGAAGGGCAACATGCTTGGTAAGGTACAGGGTCAGCAGAAAAGAAGAAGACCCTCAATGAGGTGGATTGACACAGTGGTTGCAACAATGAGATCAAGCATAACAACGATTGTAAGGATGGCTCAGGACCGGGCAGTGTTTCATTCTGTTGTGCACAGGGTCGCTATGAGTCAGGACCGACTCGACGGCACCTAAGAACAACAACAACATGGGAAAAATATTGTATTTGAATAAATAACCTGAACTTACTGAGTCTGTAAATTCTTTTTTTTAACCAAATTTTGGAGATTTTCCAGTCATTATTTATTCAAAATATTTTTTTCTGCTCCATTCTGTCTCTCTTCTTCTGGGACTCCAACACACATATTTTATACCTCTCGCTGTTGTATTACAGGTCACTTAATCTCTGATCATTTATTTTCAATATTTTTTCTTTCTGTCCTTCAATTTGAATAACTTATGTTGCTTTCCTTCATGTTTGTTAAACACCTTCTTCTGCAGTACCCAATCTGCTGTTTAACACATCCAGAGATTTCCTTTTCTTTAGGATATTGTTTTAAATTGTAGAACCTCCATTTAGTCCTTTTTTTTATAGTTTCCATTTCTCTGGTGAAGTTCCCCATTTGTTCACTCATTATGTCTATTTTGTCCTTTAAATTCTCAGGCATATTTACAATAGCCGTTTTAAAGTTCTTGTCTGCTAATTTCAAAATCTTGTAATCTGGGGATCTGTTTCTGTTGGTTTCTTTTTTTTTCTTGATTATTGGTCACCCTTACCTGCTTCTTCACATGTTTGGTATTTTTTTGGTATTTATGTATGTATTGTTGCAAATATACACAGCAGAACATACGCCAATTCAACAGTTCCTACAGGTAGACTTCAGTGACACGGAATTGTGCAATACACAATTCATTTTCTATGTTTTTCCTCCCTCATTAACATAAACTCACTGCCCCCTAAGTTTCCTATCTAATCTCTCCATTTGCTGTTGTCAGTTTGATCCCATATAGATAGAACCTAAAAGAATATAATGTTCAAACATTCTTTACTAGTTATGCTAAACTATTGTTTGGTTTTAAGAAGACTTCCGGGGGAAGTGTCTGGTCATTTTTTGTTATATGCTGAGCATTGTGTTTATTATTATGTTGTAAATAGTCTGAATTATGTTGTCTTCTTTTCAAAGATGTTGGGTTTTGTTCTGGCAGGCAGTTAAAATACTGTGGGTTCTCTTGATCATGCCAGTCTCGGTTTTATGCTTTGTAAGGGTGAGTCTGTTTCAGGTTTGTCCTTAGTCTTGGTTTTGGCTTTTGTTTTGAAATGTTACTGTTATTCTTTAAGCATGGCCTTTCTGCCATCTCAACTGATTGCTTGAGGTGTTAGTGACATTTACCTCTCTGACAGACAAGGACTGAAATGCCGCCCAGCACTGTATAGCCTCTGGTATCTCCATTTAGCTCTCAGACCCACGGCACCCACCCTTTTCTGGGCCTCAGAGAGGATTGTCCTATATATGCACAGCTCTGCTCTCATCCAAGGATCGAAGGGAAATTGCCATACAGTCTTCTGCACCGTCTTCCCGTATAGCTCCCTCCTCTCCAGTACCCTCCTCTACCAACTGCAGCCACCTTAGCAGCCCCATACTCTGACCTTTGCTTTCTCAGCTCTGAAAGACTGCTGATCTCTTTTCGTTCATGGCTCTATCTTGGTTTTACCCGCTCCAAGGTAAAAATCTAGAGCAAACATGGGACTCACCTCTTGTATCTCCCTTCTCTCAAGGATAACATTCTTTTATTTCCTGTTGCAAATGCCTGCAAATAATTGCTTCATGCACCTGGTTCAGTTTTGTAGCTTTTATGGCAGGGAGAAGGGTAAGTATAAACCTACTTACTCCATTGCTGGTAACATCCATTCTTGATAAAGCTTTCTCCACACGATGTTATATACATATACCGACCCCAGGACTCAGTCTGCAGGGTTAGGTTGTGTCTTGAGTCAATCCCTATTCAGATATAAAGGACAGAAGTAAGCGGGGTGGGGGGGGTGGGGTGGGCAACTCATTACCACCAAGCAAGAAGAACCAGGAGCGGAGCGTGTCCTTTGGACTCGGTGTCCCTGGGCTGAGAAGCTCCTAGACCCAGGGGAAGATTGATGGCAAGGACCTTCCCCCAGAGCCGAAAGAGAAAGAGAGAGGGACTTCCCCTGGAGCTGGGGCCCTGAATTCCAACTCCTAGCCTCTTAAACTGTGAGAGAATAAACTTCTGTTTGTTAAACCCGTCCATTCGTGGTATTTCTGTTATAGCAGATAACTAAGACAGTAGCCAAGTCCATCTCCCCACCACACACACATTTCCCAAGGCCCCCAGCAAAGTGGGCGTCACAGATTAGAGCTACCAACCCTTTGGGAACAGGTAATTCATGTGACGTGTAAGTTGTTTCACAGAAAGAGAAGTGGAGGGGAGTTGATCCAACCCATTTTGTGAAGCTAGTTTATAGCTAGATGTGATGCACAAGATAATTCCAAAATAGTTTCATTTCTGATCATGAATTTTTTTTATTATGGTGAAAATATACACAACCAAACATTAACCAATTTGACAATTTTCAAACGTATAATTCAGTGATATTGATTACATTCTTCGTGTTGTGCAACCGTTTTCACGTTCCTTTTCCAAATTGACACACAGCCTTAACCATCACACCCACTAAGCAAAAACTCCCCGAGCGTGAATTTTTTTTAATAGTTGAAAAAACATTGAATATATTATGCATTTGACTGTCCATTTCTTTCTTTTAATTTCATTGTGCTTTAGGTGAAAGTTTACAGCTTATGTTAATTTTTCACTCAAAAATATGTACACATATTGTTTAATGATATCGGTTGCAATCCCCTCAATGTGATAGCATGCTCTGCCTTTCTACCCTGGGTTCCCTGTGTCCATTCATCCAGTTCCTGTCCCTTCCTGCCTTCTCACCTTTCTTTTGGACAGAAGCGGCCCATTTGGTCTTATACAGAGCATGAATTTTTAAAATCTTAAACTATTATGTAACTGAACTCCAACAGTATACAAAGTGACACAGTTTTATCTCAGGAATGTAAGGATAGTTCAAATCAGAAATTTTAAGACAATAATTCACCAGGTTAAAAAAGAAAAACATATAATCATTACAACTGATACAAAATAAAACATTTGATATGTTTTAATATACATACACGATTTAAAAAAACTTAGAAAACGAAAACTAGAGAGAACTTCCTTAACTTGACAAAAAAATCTCCCTCAGACCTGTGGCAAGCCCGTGGCGTTCTGTCTGAGGCTGGGATGACATAAGGTGCTCACATTCAGTATTATTCTGGCAGCCTTGGCCAATGCAATAAGACGAGAAAAAGAAATCAGAAGTTTAGGAACTGAGGGAGGGAAACAGCATTGTATGATCACGTGTTTGCGATAATCTGCAGTGAAGCCCCGAAGTAACCAAAAGATTTAACCAGCAGTACCAATAAAGTCCCACACGATTGCCCAAGGCATAAGTCAACAGCATTCCTTTAAGCTAGCCAAAAAAAAAAAAAGGCTAAAAATATAACAGAAAACAAAACGCTGTTTTCGTAAGAAAAAAAAGCAAAAAATATTCAGGAATCAATCTCAGAATCCACAAGTCTTTCTGGAAGATAAAAAGCCTAAGAGGAAACTGGGAAAGGTGTGTTCTCCGCCATGTTTGTGGGCGAGGGCCAGGGCGGGAGGGCCATGTCGGCACCCTCTGGGCCCACTGTTGCTTTGGCTGTGCTTGCTGGGTTCTGGTGCCCAAATTCCTGTGGCTTTGGAAGCCTGGAGGAGGCTCAGAGCAGCCGAGCAGGTCTCTGCTCTGTTGCCATAGACATCCTGGGAGCGCAGATTCCCTGGCCCCCTGGATCTGCCTTTGACCCCAGCTGCTGTGCCCCTAGAACCCCATGGGCTAGGTACCAGCCCTTCCCCACACAGTGCCTCCTCTGGCCATAATGCTGGGATCTGGCCTTCCCCCAAAGCCTCCACTCCCATTCTGGGCTCTGTGGCTCCAGGACAGGACATCCTGGCCATGTCCCCATACTTGTTCACAGGTCAGTGGACCCTGCTGGCATCCCCGTTCAGCCCTCCATGGCCTGAGCTTCTGAAGTGTGGGTGGTGGCCAGGCCTGCCTGGGTCCTTCCCAGCCCATCCGGCTGTGAATGCCAGAGCGTGCTGGAGCATGCCCGCCGCTGGGCTCGGCAAACTGCTTCGTGGTGGGATAGGGTGGCAGGCTGGGGCAGCCTGGGGTGGGCCCTGCAGGAGACCTGGAGCCTGCTCCTTCCTGCGCCTGGACAGCAGGAGGGCCGCTTGAGCTCCCCAGGTGGACTTGGCAGGGGCTGGTGGGGTGATCCTTCCTCCCTCCTGCTCAGCCACTGTGCAGACTGCTGCACAGCCCTGAACTGGTCACCTGACCTCCCTGGGTCTTACTGAGCAGACCCAGCTGGGGTTTGAGTGTGCAGATATTGAAGACCCTGGGACTGACCCAGCGCAGGCCAGAGGGGTAAGGATGTAGCTTCTCAGTCAATTTAGACACAGTGGGTGGGGGCAGGCCCTACTCCCTGTCACGGGGCAGACAGGTGGGTGTGGGGCTATGGGGGAGTGGGCTGGGAGAGTCCAGGGCTGTGAGTCTGAAGGGAGGGACCGGGCAGGGGGGCTGGTGGAGGACAGGGGCAGGGCAGAGTTCAAAGAATTGGGAATGCTTGCATTCAAGCATGGGGGGTAGACACCGTGGGCGGGGGGCCTGCAAATAGATGAGTATGGGTGGGGGTGGGGGTGGGGTGAGCTCCAGTGATAACAGAGCCATGCCGAGGGGGATGTCTGATCCTGAGGGTGCTGGGGAGCTATGGAGAACTTTAAAGCAGGGGAGGGCAGGTCAGATGTGTGCTCTCCTGGCAGCCAGCATGGAGGCAAGTCAGGGGGGACTGCAGCGGGGGTGGGAAGAGGAAGGGGTGGTTCCCTGGCGGGTTTCTGGCCTGAAGGTCCAGGGGATGGTAGTGCCTCTGGCTGAGATGGGGGGAGGCTGCTGAAAGATGTAGGGCCTGTGGGGTGGGTACCAGGGGAGGGATTCAGAGCAGCGGGGCACTCCAGTGGGTAAGCGAGCATCCTTTCTTGAGGAGGTGGGAGCAGGTTATCCTGCACTCCCGCCACACATCGCTAATAACGATGACTTCCTATTTGTGGTGATGGCTGCCCCTGATTAGCCCTCCCACCTGCTCAGGGAGGGGGGCCATTTTATCCCTATGTAGATGAGGGACAGGGATGCTCAAAAGGGACTGGCCCAAGGTCACACAGTCCTTGAAGGTCAGGGCCAGAGTCCAAACCTGCACCTTCCTTTCACTGTGATTACAAGTGGACCAAAGAGTTCAGTGTCTGTTTAAACCCATGAGAAAACTGAATATAAGAGTTAAATATTTACCAAGCTCATGGCAGGAATGCACTCAGGAAACTTAGAACCAAAAGAAGAATCCTCACAAGAAAAGATGAATGATCCAACTGTAAAAAGATGATCAACTCTGTATGTAAGAGAATTTGCAACTGAAGTGAGAACACTAGAAAATAGTTGTAACAAACATGTCAGTGGGCAGAAATCCTGAATATATAATCTGTGCTCATTAGGGTGACACCAGTGGGTGTGATATCTACCACAAAATGCAGAATAGCTCCCACTTGACAGTTTATTTTGGGCTTGGAAAATCTGAAATAAGAGTTCTTGACTGGCAGGCAGCACCCCGGCAAGGAGATTCTGGCACCCAGGATCCTTCCCTCTCGTGCGATCAGCAGCATGAGGCTTCATAGGCCACAGACAGGAGGAGAGAAGGCCAGGAGGACAGGCATGCTGGCCACCAGCATCTCAGCTAAGAGGTGACATGCATCACGCCTGCCCACTGCCTGTGAGTGAGAACAAGTAGCAAGGGCCCATCCAGGCGCAAGAGAGGCTGGGAATGTAGTCGCAGGCAGGCAGCCCCCGGGCAACCCTGCACTCACTGTGGGAGCACAGACTACAAGAAGCTCAAACATATAAGACTCTCCTGGGGCTGCCTAACAAAATGGCACACACTGGACCCCCGGGGTGCAGTGGTTAAGAGCTCAGCCGCTAACCAAAAGGTCGGCAGTTTGACTTCACCAGCCACCCCTTGGAAACCCTATGGGGGCGGTTCTACTCTGTCCTGTAGGGTCGTTATGAGTTGGAATCAACTCAACAGCAATGGGTTTGTTTGTTCTTTGGTTTTGGGTGGCTTTTTGTAGTTCTGGAGGCCAGAAGCCCAAACTGGGGTCTCAGGCACGTTGATTTTTCCGAGGCTCTGAGAGGATTTTCCAAGGCTCTGAGAGGATTTTCCGAGGCTCTGAGAGGAGCTGTTCATGCTTCTCTTGCAGCGTCTGGCGTTTCTCGGCTCGCAGCACCATCTGCCTCAGTCCTTCCTCTGTCTCCCTGTCTCTGAGTTTCCTTCTCTGTTATAAGGGCACCACTCAGATGGGATTAGGATCCACAGTGCTCCAGCATGACCTCACGTTAACTGAAAAAATCTCCAAAGACCCTATTTCCAAAAAAGGACACATTCACAGGTACCAGGGTTAGGACTTTAACATATCTTTTTGGGGGACAAAATTCAATCTACAACAACCTCCTTAGACCACGCTGAGAACTCACAAGTGGACAAGAACAGCTAATAAACATCTGGGAAAATGTTCACTCTATTGTTCAAAGAAATTCCAGTTACAAAAAAAAACACCATGTTAAAAGTCAGTCCACATGCCCTAGGCGAGGATACCCCATGTAAGTGGGAGTCTCGATGGTGGGAGTATAACGACATGCATCAGGAGTCTTTACTCTTGGCCAGCAATTTCGCTTCTAGAAACTTGTCTTAATGATCCAAGATGCAAACAGTGAACAGTGAATTTCACGGCAATAATCTGGAAACCACCTAAATACCCAACATCAGGGAATTTATTGGAGAAACATTGCTCTGACCTGAAGATAGATTGTTCTACAAACCATGTTCTCACTGTGGCTGTAGGATGATCCTTGCAAAACTCAAATCTGGCCGTGCCACTCCTGCTCTAACAAGTTCCACGGCTCCCCGCTGCCTGCAGGATCACCCGTGCGCCTTCGCTCCTTTGGGCCCTTCTGCCTGGAGTGCCTTTCCTGCACTTTCCTTCCTGCACCTCTCTTGACTCACCCCGGACCCCTCTGCCCTCTGAGCACTCCCCCCGCATCCCTGAGCGCATGCTGCTGCCACCTTAGCACCTCCCTGCTATTGGCTCCATCCAGTGCCCATTCTGGGCCTGGGAGGCGGCTGGTATCCAGAAAGGTGTGTGGGGGGCATGGTGGTGGTCTGCACAGGTTACCTGAGCACGTGGGCGTGGGGAGGCGCCTGGAGCAGCTGGGAGTGGGAAGCTCTGCCCCCGGCTGAGAGGAAGCAGCCCCCAGCCCAGCCAGCCCTCCATCTCCCACAGCCCAACCCCGCCTGGTGGGCTGTCCCCACCCGGTGGGCTCTGCCCTCCTCACAGGGCCTCGGGAGGGCTGCTTTCCCACTCTGTCCTGCCCGTGCCGCCCCCAGGGGATCCGCCCCCAGGGGATCTCAGCTGAGATTCCAAGCTCGTGGGCAGGGGTGGGAGCGCCTTCTTCCTCCTGCTCTGGCTCTTTTGTCCCCAGCTCGATGCTGGCACAGAGCAGGTATTTGTTAAGTGAACGGATGTTGGGAGGGATGGGAACCGCACGCCGCGCTGGCCTCTCCTCCGCCTTCAAGCCCTCTCAGCTTCGGCTCCGCCAGCCCTGCCAGCTGCCACGCCCTGCGCGAACTCCTGGCTTCTCCGACCACACAGGCTGCTGCACCTCAGCCTCTCTGTTCTCGCCTCGCTTCCTCGCCTGAGCCTGGCTGGGAAGCGCCTCGACAAGCTCTCCAGGATTAAGAGCGACCCGGGTCGGCCGCCCGCTGCGGCCGCCCCTGCTGGCCGCCACCTGGACGTGCCACGCTTCTGGGGCCGAGCCCGTGGACCGCCAGCGCGCCCGGGGTCCGTGCCAGCGGCGGCAGGAGGTGGGGCACGCCCGCGTCCAGATGGGTCCTCCACCGCTCCCCGGCCAGGTCGGCCTGCCTAGCCAGGTGTGCGTGGGGCCGGGCGCGGGCCGGGGGCGGGCGCTGGAGCGCAGCCGGGCGCGGACCCGCAGCGACACGCTCGGGGATGGCGCGCACAAAGCCGCATTATGCGCCGCGCCCAGCCGCCCCCGTCCGGCCAGGCGGTCGCGGCGGCCCGTGTGCCCGCCCCCCGGCCCGCCCCGCCCCGGCAGGCGGGGGTCGTGGTCGGGGGACCCCTCCCCCGATCCCTGCCCCCCGCCGCCCGCGTGGGCGGCTTGCAAAGGCGGCGCGGCGCAGGCGAGGGCTTGCCCGACCCGGGTGCAGGAATCCGCTTCCGGCCCCCGCCCCCACCACCGCCCCGTGCAGGGGGGTGCTGCGGCCGCGACCTGTGCCAGCGGGTGGGGAACTCCGGGGCCGCCGTGGGCCCGCCGTCCTCAGGCTTCAAACCCTTGGGCTGCGTCCCCAGCCACGAAGCCGTTCCTCCAGCCCAGGTATCATTCCGTACCCCTTCCTCCAGGAAGCATCCCTGGCTGGGAACCTTGAGGACCCGGAGACCCCTCCCCACTCTGGTGTCCGCAGAGGGGGACGCCCCGTGGGGAAAGAAGAGGGTCGCGGTAACACCCCGGGTGTCCGGCAGCTCCGTGGACAGGCAGCGGTTGGGTCTAAGACTGAGCAGGTTGACACTGCCTATCGTATGAGGTGGATGGGAGAGCAGGTCCCGAGCCAGGTCGGAGGAGGGCCAGCGGCTGGGTGGGATGAGCCTGCGCGCTCCCCTTCCTCAATCCACCGGCTCCCCCAGGCCTCCCCTGGGCTGCGTGGGGCCACGTGATTAAGGCGATGGAGCAATGGCCGAGTCCCAGGCCAGCTCTAAGCCTTCGTGGTGGATGAACTGGATCTGGGAGGGAGGTGCTAATGGCTGTCATTTCCACCTTACGGATGAGGAAACTGAGGCCCAGGAGCTGGGCCAGGTGGTAGAGTAGGAACAATCCCCTGGGGTCCTCCTGAGTGCTGAGACTCCCCTTCGGTCTCTCCTTCCTCTGGGCCTGGCCCCTCCCACTTGGATGTGAGACTCTCTCCCTCCCCATCTGCCTCCCCACCCCAGACTGCGGCTGCAGAGGGGGCCGCTTTCCTTCCTCTTCAGCCTCTTTGTTCCAGGATTGGGGCTGCCTGGTGGTGCTTGACACGGGGTAGGTGACCCATGAAGGTATGCTGAGTGAGTAGACAACTGTCACTTTGTGGGCCAGGAAGCACACTGGGGTGAGGGTCTGGGGCTGCACGCTGGGCCCCAGGCAGCGCTGGCTCCTTGGCGGGCAGAGACTAGGTCCAGGATACCCGTGGTCCCCCCATACGGGATGGTCCAACACCCCCACCCAGTCTAGGCACCCCAGGGGTCTCAGGGTGGTCAGCAGTCATGAAAGGATGATGGCCTGTGGTCGGCTGGAGGGGAGCAGGGCAGAGGAGTGGGAGCTCTAAGGGCAGGCTGCAGGATGGGAGGGGCTAGAGTTGCAGTCACACCCTGAATGTGGGAGGGCTGGGCCCCCAGGTGAGGGTCTGGGCTGTCATTGGGCCCTTCCTCTTCTGGACGCCATGCCAGGAAGGCAGGGACCACTGCTCAGCTGGCAGGAGGGGTGCAGGACCTCTGGAGCATGGTGCAGGGGAGGGCTGAGCTGGGAGCTGAGGTTCCGGAGCCCAGGGAGCAGCAGCCTGAGCGCCACCCACCCAGGCCCGCCTCTCGCCTCCCCCGTGGCCTGGCTGGCAAGGCCTGGGTGTGGCCGGCCCTGGAGCTGGCAACGATCGAAGGGCGGAAGACAACCTCCACCAGCGCCCACTGAGACAGGAATTCGTGGCCTTGGGGGACAGAATCCACAGCCACATTCCGGGTGCCTGATCCCCAAATGGCAAGGGTGGGGCAGAGCCAGGATGCCAAGATCCGCACTGCAGAGCGTGGGAATGGCAACCAGCCAGCCAGCACCCTCTTCCCCCGCCGGCTGCAGCCCTGCCCCTTGCTCGGCGTGTCTTGTCGGCTTCGGGCACTGGGTCTCAGCCGGCCAGCAGGTGGGTGTTCCGCCCTGGCTCCATGGAGACCCAGGAGGGCTGGGGTCCCTGAGGAGGGGGGGCCTGGGACTCTGCTGCCCCCCAGCACAGGAGCTAGTTTCCTCCATCTAGGGGAGACACAGCCCTGCCCACGGTGGCCTTACTGAGCTCAGCCACCGTGCTGGGCCTGCAGACCCTGTCCCGTTTGGGTCAACAAGGCTGCAGGAGGGAGAGGGTGTCATGGGGGCATTCTAGGTCAGGGTCACGCACAGCACCTGGCACACTCAGACGTGCTCGCACACGGGCTCACACACGTACACACGCAGCCTGAGGTGACTTGCTCTGTGGCAGGAAAGCAGCCTCATCTGTCCTGGCTGCAGCCCCACAAGTTCCCTGGAGGGTTTGTCCTCAGCTGGCCAGAGTGGGGAGGAACCAGCCCACGGTGGACCCCACTCCACCCCATGAACACAGGCCTGCAGAGATGGCAGCTAGGGTGGGGTTGCAGGTCCTGCTCCCACTGCCCAGGGGACAGAGACCAGCCAGGCACCGGCTGGAGTCAGGGCCCAGTACCCTCCGCTTTACAGGTGGGGCCACTGAGGCCAGGGACAGCAGGTGACTTCCAGCAAGGTGGTGGCACAGGTGGCAGATTCAGGGTGGACTTGGGGACATCTTCCAAATGCAGACCTCCCTCTCCAGTGAGCCACAACCAGTGGCGGCCCCTTCTTTGAGCCGCAGTTTCCTCACTGGGCGTGAGCTCGCAGTCACCGCCGTGCAGAGGCACGCCAGTGGTCAGTCTCTTCACCCCTAGCCCCCTCCTGTCTGCTCCCAGGTAAGTAAGGGGCTCTGGCAGAGGGCCAGCCTGTACCTGCATCATGGCTCCCCCTGCTGGCTGCTTGCAGGCGCTGTCCTCTGTTCCTTGGGAGATGTATCAGCTTTTATGGGTGAGCAAGGGGATGTCTGAGACAAATTGTGGTGAGGGACTTTCTGTTTCAGCCTACTCCCCTTCCTGGGCTCTGTTGTCGCCTGAGCCTGGGGCACCCTTTGCCCTGGAGAGGGGCAAGCTTGGCTGAACATGGTGCTTGGGACACGGGCCTGCCCTCCCAGAGCTGGGTCCCCTCACTCTCCCTGACCCCCAGATGGCAAAGCACTCCTTGGTGAAGGATGACAAGCGGGTGAGGTTGGCAACCCTGGAGGCAAGGCTTTAATGTTCCCTGGGCTGGCATCTGAGACCTCTGTCTCTACCCCACCCTCACCAGCTGAGGGGCTGAATTAGCCCAAGTGTGTATGCAGGCATGCACACACATGCACACCTATGTAAGCACAAACACACCAGCACACACACAGGTACACATGCAGGAGCACACATGTGTGCAGGCACATGCAGACACGCATGCACACTGGTGCAACACGCCACCTGCACTTGTACACACACGTACATGCATGAGCTGTGAGGACTCCCATCCAGGCATCCTCTTGCCTCAGGAGCCCAGAGAGGGTCATCAGGGAGTACCCAGGGGGGCACTGAGGAGGACAGCTGGGCTCTGTGGGGGCAGGCCACTCTGGGCCTCAGTTTCCTGTCCCTGGTAATTGTATCAAGGACCTCCTTATTGAGCATTTCCAGGGCACTGTTCCAGATGCCCTTTATGAGGGAGGTGATGCTTTTTGCCCAGATGGGGAAACTGAGGCATGCTTGTTTGATAATGTCCCCAGGTCAGATGGTGTTCGGCCCGGGTCCTGAGCTGAGTCACTGCAATCTCAGGCGGCTATGGGGTGATGTGGTCACGTGTGTCTGGTATCCCTGCGCCTGGGGAGGATGCCCATGGGGCTGACTCCAACCAGAGGAGCGAGGTCAGGGTGCACCCTGCCTCGGTCGGGAGAGCCCATCCACTCCCCCTGCCGGCTGGGGCCAGCCTAGCGAGGGAGGGCTCGCCCCCCTACCCCCAAGTGGCTTTCCTAGGAATTCCAAACCCTTGTGTCACAGCGCCTCGGCCTCACCCCACTCCCATCCGGCGGCGGTTCAGACCAGGGAGCTGGGAGGGGGGGCGGCTCCCAGGGTCCCTCTCCTTTCCACCCGCAGGGCGGCCAAACGGGAACCGGTCTCCCCTCCAGCGCCTCCCAGTCTCCGAGCGGAGAGGGCTCGACATTTCCCCACGAGGGAGCTGGGGCGGGCTGGGCAGGAGGGTTCCGATGGGGGGAAGAGTTCCAGGAGAGGGGCCTGAGTCGCCAGGAAGCCTTTGTCCCCGGGCACTGGCACATGCGCCCGAAATTCCCACCACCCAAAGTTAGGCGGACGAGCCCTGCCGACAGGTGAACTCACTAAGACTGCGTGTTTCTGTGCAGCCCCCAAGTGGGGGCGGTGTCTGGGGAGAGTGTCCGGAGTCTGGGCGCAAAACTCAGTGGCGCGCATTCCCGCGTCTGGATAATGAGACACTAGCAGACCCCACAGCCGGCGGCACCACAGGAAACCAGAGCTGGCCAAGCCTTCCAGAACGGACAGCGAGGGCGGAGATTCGGGCTGTAGGGCCAGCCAGCCCCGGGGGCCCGCCCCTGCGCGCCCTGGCTGGCTGGGAGGGGGAGCTTGGCCGGCGACCCCTCCCAGCCGCCCGGACCGGGGCTCCACTCCCGCCCCGCGCAGGATGAGGGTGGGCACAGGCGCTCCCCCGGGTGCTGGGCTGCCCGGATCCTGCCCTGCGGGGCGGGGGCGGGGCCGCTGCCGCGACGGGGGTCTGGGGTTCCGGCCAGACTGGAGGGAGGGGCGGGGGTCTTCGGGCCGGGGTGGGGGATGCAGGGAGGCTCGAGGAGCGTAGAGGCCAGCCACATCACCCACTCACCTGGCCCTGGACGGACCCGCCCCTCAGGCGCACCGCTGGCGCCGCTACCTGCTTACCTGGGCGCAGCACGCCCGTTTCACCGCCGGGGAAACCAGGGCTTCAGGTCTGCAGCGCGCCTGGTGGAGGGAGGGCGTTTGAGGCGGAGAGAGCGTCCCCGCTGATAGGGTGCTGGGGGGAATCCCCGAAGAGCCAGCGAGGGGACGCTGACAGCAATGCGCCCAGGAGCAAGTCCTGAGCGTCAGCCGAGCGGGCGGTCCTGGAGCACAGCCTCCACCTTCCGAACTGCGGCCGGCAGGGGACAGGGTCGCCTCCCGGCGGAGCTGCGGGAGTGGGAGGCGCCCGGCTCGGCTGAGCGGCCAGGAGGCCGGGTAGGAGACGCGGGCGCGGCGGCCACCAGGGGGCAGGGCTGGGGTGGCGGCGCGGCGGGGAGGCGCAGGGCTGACCCAGCTCCGAGGTTTGTCTCCGGCCTTGCCCACCCCTACCGGGGCAGCCTGGTGGTGTCACCAAAGGAGACCTAGGCCCCTGGCAGCCGCGCCGCGCCTTGGAGTCCCTGTGGCAGGAGGGGGACAGGGAGACAGCTCTCTTGAGGGGGGCCATAGGTGCCCTGTCTTAGTTATCTAGTGCTGCTGTAACAGAAATACCGTAAGTGGATGGCTTTAACAGAGAAATTTATTCTCTCACAATATAGGAGGCTCGAAGTCCAAAGTCAGGGTGCCAGCTCTGGGGAAGGCCTTCTCTGTTCCGTGGGAAGGTCCTTGTCATTAGTCTTCCTTTCGTCTAGGACCTTCTCAGCATAGGAACCTCAGGTCCAAAGGACACACTCTGCTCCCAGCTCTGCTGCTTTCTTAGTGGCATGAGGTTCCCCCGTCTTTGCTCACCTCTCTCTCCCACATCTCAATAGAGATTGGCTCAAGATACAACCCAATTTTGTAGACTGAGTCCTGCCTCACCAACATAACTGCCTCTAATCCTCCTCACCAACGTCATAGAGGCAGAATCTACAACACACAGGAAAACCACATCAGATCACGCAGTGGTAGACAGTCACACAACACTGGGAATCATGCCTAGACAGGTCAATACACACCCTTGGGGGACACAGTTCAATCCACAACATTCCATCCTTTGCCCCCCCCCAAAATTCATATCCTTGCCACATGTAAAACACACTCCCCACGTAATATAGAGCAGAAGTCTTAAATCAACTCCAAGTCCAAAATCCAAAAGATTCCTCTTCGTCTGGGAAAGTACAACGGCAGAACAGGCACGAGGTGGATATCTCCATTACAAATGGGAGAAACTGGAGGGAAAGAAGGGATGACAGGCACCCAGCAAGTCAGCAAAACACATTACATTAGCTCTTAGGGCTTGAAAATAATCCTGTTTTTTGAGACCACCTAGGTAATGGCCCTGCCCTCCAGACCCTGGGCACTGGCCATTCTCCAGATTCTGTGTGGGGCCCCTTGGCCCTGGGCTTCAGCTCTGCCCTCCAGGTCCACTGGAATGGCAACTCTGCTCCCTCCGCCTTGGGCGGCCCCACTTACCCAGTCCATATGAGTGGTGACTCCACCTCTTCGGCCCCTGCAGGCCCCACTTCTCTGCCCCCGGGCATGGCAGCTCCACCACCTCAGCCCTGGGCAGCGGATCTGGCCCCATTCTGCTGGCACTCGTGAAAGGTAGCCCCACACTCCAGAACCAAAGCAGCAAATATCTAACTCTCTGAAACCCAGGAGACTGTGGCCCCACCCCTAGAAACTCCAGAGGCCATGGCTCCACCCTTTGAGACCCCAGAGGTCATGACGCCACCCTATGAGACGGAGGCAGCTCTGCTTCTGTGTTCCTTGTCTCTTCAGCTTCAGCTTCCTGGTTGCTGGACCTCTCGGCCCTGGGCCTGCCGCCTGCATCTGCCTTGCTGGGGAGAGTGTTCCAAAGCTCTTTAGCTCCACCAATAAGTGCCTGGAGGTACTCCATGAGTAGACTTCAGCCAGAAGACACTCAGCTGTCTTGCTCTGTGGGTCGGCAAGCCTAGCTCCACCGATAAGTGCCCCAAGGCACCCCACTCTGCCAGGAATCCTCTTGCCAAAGGCACTCAGCTCTCTTGCTCCATGGGTCGGCTCCACAGTGGTGTCTCATGCTGGTCTCCTGGTTCTGCTGCTGCTGTTTTTCTCACCATCTGGACCATCTCCAGTGTAACAGCTCTGCTCATTTCCTTCTGAGTCCTTAACGGAAATGTCTTTGATCTCCACAGTCTCTTCAAGGCAATCTATAATTTTACTGTTGGGCACTTGAAAACTCTTCCAGGCTCTACCCATTCACATTTTCAAAACCGCTTCCATATTTTAGGTATTTGCTAGAGCAGCACCCCACTCCTTGTACAAATTCAAATTCTGGCTTAGTTACCTACTGCTGCTGTAACAGAAATAACACAGATGGATAGCTTTACCAAAGAGAAACTTATCTCACAGTTTAGGAGGCTCAAAGTCCAAATTCAGGGTGCCAGCTCTAGGGGAAGGCTTTTTCTCTCTGTTGGGTCTAGGGGAAGGTCCTAGTCATCAGTCTTCCCCTGGTCTAAGAGCTTCTCAGCATAGGAACCTTGGGTCCAAAGGGCACACTCTGCTCCCAGGACTGCTTTCTTGGTGGTATGAGGTCCCCCTGTCTCTCTGCTCACCTCTCTCTCCCACATCTCAAAAGAGAGTGACTCAAGACACAACCCAGTCTTGTAGTTTGAGCCCTGCCTCACCAACATAACTGCCTCTAATGCTGCCTTACCAACGTCATAGAGGCAGAATCTACAACACATAGGTAAACCACATCAGATGATGCAGTAGTGGACTGTCACAGAACACTGAGAATCATGCCTAGACAAGTTGATACACACCCTTTGGGGACACAATTCAATCCACAACAGCCAGCTCCCCAACTCTATCTGGAGGGGAAGAAGAACTGACTGCTGGCCGAGACTGGATGTGGAGAGGGAGCAAGGATAGACACCTGACCCAGGGCTTATCTAGGGTATGGCTGAGCCAGGCAAGGGCCACCTGAAACCAAAGACCCCTGAGCTTGGGGCTGGGCAGTGGGAGGACACATCTCCACCAGGGTCTGGCTATCCCAGACCCGCTTGGCCTTGGAACCTGGCCTCTGCCCAAGCCTCCTGGAGGTGCCATTGAGCATGCGTAGACTCACTTGACCCCAAGGAGCTCTGTCTGGGATGGCCTCGTTGGCCTGGGGCACAGTTCCTGCTGTCCCAGGCACTGGGGTTTAGCAGGAATGCATGGCAGGCTCCCCACAGACTCAGCCAAGGGGGTGCCATGGGAAGGCTGGAGTGGGGGCCAGGACACAGTTGCACCTCCCTGTGCCCACGGAGCATGGACTCAGAAAGAGTGGGAGGCAGGCACAGGTGTCACAGGTACCCACAGGTGCTACAAGGAAACTGAGGCAAGGAACCCTGACCTGCCCTTGACCTGAGCTTCTTAGGCTGGGAGTCCTGCATTCCCCTCTCTATTGCTTGGGGGACTTCAGTAGCTATAACAACTGACCTGGGAGATTTTCTGACTCGGCGGAGGGGGGAGCGTGGTGAGGTGGGGGTTTCTCTGAACCAAGAAAATTCCCCACATTCAGCAGTCTGACCGATTAGTCATTCACTGTCTGGGGAGCCAAGGGGGAGCCTGGGCCTGGGTCTGACCCTCCCACCCCCCCATCTGCATGGGAGGTCACTGCCTCTGGAGGGGTGGCAGGGGCTGAGGGGGCTCTGCCCTTGAGACCAGCCTCAGGTGTCCTAACTAGTGCATCCCCCAGGGCCCCCAGCACTGGGCTTTCCTCCACAGAAGCTCATTGCCCTCACCATGGTCCCCTGACCCTGGGTAGCCACTCCACTTGACCTGTCCCTGCCTGGCGCTGGCCACTCAGGGTCCAACTCTGTGCAGGGGACCGGGGAGGATGCCTCTGATGGCTCTGAGCTCCAGAGCAGTGGAGAAGGGGAAGTTGCTGGTTGTTGGGCGTCTGGGGCCTTTGTAGAGAAGCCCAGAGCCCATGGAGGGAACTGCCAAGGGTCAGTTTCACTCTTCCAAAGCCAGGAATTCTGGCTGATGGGCATAGGGTGGAGGTGGTCCTCTGTGGGAGCACTGGGTAGTGTCCAGCTGCAGCTTGAAAGTGCACCCCCTGCCTTTCCCCAGAGAGACGCAGGAGCTCTGAGCCTCAGTTTCCCCTCATGGCACAGGGGAGGGTAGACCCCATCTCTCAAGGCTGCTGACAGGAGGCAGTCCTGTCCAACCACACGATGGAATACTACTCAGCAAGAAAAAGGATCACAAATTCACAGCACGTTTTAGATCTCAAAGGCACTGGGGAGGTATGATTCCATTTCTATGACTTTCTAGAAAAGGCAAAACTAGAGAGACAGAAGATAGATTCAGATGTTGCTAGGGTTTGGGGATGAGGGGAAAGGCTGGCTACAGAAGGACAGTATGAGGAAATCTTGGGGAAGGTGATACTGTTCTATGTCATGACTCTGATGGCAGGCCTGTGATACTGTACCTGTCAGAACACAGAACTGAACACCACAGAGTGACTTTGACTGCATGTAAATTAAAATTTTTCTGAATGCAAAAACAACCAATTCCAAAAAGGTACTAAGAGAATATTATCAACAACTGTATGTCAGTTTTTAAAACATAGATGAAATGGACAAATCAGTAGAAAAATATAACTGGCCAGAAAAAAGGAAAAGTGTGAGTAGTCCTATAACTATCAAATAAGTTGAGGCACTAGAGAAAGAATTTCCCTATGTGCAGCGTTTGGGCTGGAAGGACCCACTTTACAAAGCCAGAGGAGGATCAACTCTCCTGACTGTGAAGACCCCCTCTTCTGAGGCCCGGAGTGAGCGTCCCTCTCCTGGGTTGAGCTGGGAAGAGCTTGGCCTGGGACCACACCCACGGTTAATCACAGCCTGCTTATAACATCCAAAGGCGAGGTAGGGCCCCTGTGCAGCGTTGTGGCAGCATGCGGACTTTTGTTCCTCCTAGAATGGTCCCCCACTGCTCCCCACACAAGCCTTTGGGGTGTTGAGGAATGGCTTGGGGGCGTCTGGCTCACGGGACCCTTGGAAAAGCCTCAGGCTCCGACAGCCTGATGCTGTGAACCAAGGATGGCTCTGGAGTCAGGTGTGTGTACATGTACATGCATGAGTGCATCTGTGTGTCTTTGTGTGGGATTGTGCGTGTGTGTGTGCATGTGTGTGCGCGTGTGTGCGCGCGTGTGTGTGCGTGTGTGTGTGCACATTCACCTGTGTTCGTTTGTGCATGACTGTGTATATGCATGTGCATTTGCGTGCGTGTGTGTGTGTGTGTGTGTGTGTGTGTGTAAGGATGAGTGAAACCTGATCCCACAGTTGGGGTGAGGAAGGCAGTGAGTGTTGGAAGGAGGACATGACTAATGGAGAGAGGCGCGGTATGAGTGAGGCTCAACCTGCACCCAGGAAGGAAGCCTTAGCCTCAGAGCGGATGATGGAGGCAAAGGGTGTGCAGTCTGCAGGTGAGGGGACAGGAAGCGGAGGCAGCTCACACCTCAGGACCTGTAAGTTGGGAGGAGTGCCTGCTACTGCCCGGGAGGGGGCCACTCTGTGTGGCAGTGGTCGTCACATGCACGTGCAGTCACCCACACTCAGGCACACACGTGCACACTTACCATATGCACACATGCATGCTCACACACGCGCGCACACTTATGTGCATGCTAACACACCATATGCACACACGTGCACGGTCACACATGTGTACACTTACATGCATGCTAATACACCATATGCACACACATGCACAGTCACACGTGTACACTTGCATGCTAACACACCCGTATTCACATACATACTGATCACACATGTAGACAGCACAGACATGCACATGCACCCCCGTGTTCATGCACACATACGCTGTGTGCACACACACATACCCTTCCGCTCTAGCAACTGCCTTGACACTCTCCCTCAGCCCTGAGCACAGCTTCTTCAGCCAGTCAGCCACCACTGTGCTGTGAACTCGCCCCCCACCTCCTCCTCAAGCTCCTTTAGTCTGGCTTCCTCCCCATCCCACCCAAGGTCCCCTGCAGCCTGGGACCTCCACACTCCACATCTCATCTGGGCACATGACTGTGGAACACCAGCCTCATTTGGCCTCTGAGGCCTTGGGCTCTGGGACCCACCAGACCCTCTGACCCCTTAGAGCCTCCCTCTGGAAGCCCTTCCCCCAGGTGTCTCCCACAGTGCCTGCTGGTCTATAGGCCCTGGAGGACCAAGCCCCCACCCTCCGGAGTCTTCCCAGGGTGGCTCACAGCAGGGTCTCCTTCGGAGATGGGGGGGTGGAGCTGATTCTAAGGTCCCCTGCCCCAGTTCTAGTACTGGTGATGAGGCAGGCCTCCAGCCCCCAGCCTTGTGCCCCTCCCCATCACGCCCCGCCCCAGCTGAGGTTGCTGGGGTCACAACAGCCTGCAGAGGAACCTGATTGTTTCCGGCCTGGTCGTGGGCTGCAGACGTCCCTGGGGTTTTTCCACGAAGGGCAGCTGTGTTCCTCTGGGGCCTGGGGGGGAGGTGTGGGTGGAGGTGGTGGAGAGAGGAGGGGCCTTGTCACAGCGCCCACAGACTGCTCCCCACCAACTGCCCCCCTCTGCTGTCCCTCCCCCAGGACACTTCTGCTTCTTAATGGAGGGCGCTTGGGTGGGAGGAGGCCATATGGTCCCACCCCCCCCCCGAGACAGCCCCTGGTAGTTCACCCTGAAGGTGCACCAGGTGTGCTCACCTGCAGGGGTGCTGGGCTGGCACTCTGCCATCCCTACCACCCCAGTCTCAGCTGCACCATAGGGTCCAAAGCCTGGCAGATTCCCTAGGACTAGGGGTAGATGAGGATCCCAGGGCCAGCCCTTCCCAGCAGTCCTTTGGGTCGAAGCACCAGGGTGGGTGAGCCAGGAACGAGGGAAGGCCACCCACTGCACAGCCTCCTGGTCTTGCCAGTCAGTCAGTCCGCCAACCTTCAGCCTCTCCCTCCCAGCCGCCACCGCCTCCTTATGGGGGGTGGGGGACCTGCTCCTCACCCTCCCCTCTATCCTGCCCCCACCCTGTTGGGACTTCTGCATTGGGCATTGTGGACGCTTGGGGCTGGATCATTCTCTGGTGGGTTGGTGGGTGTCCTGTGTATGGTAGGTGCTCAGGAGCCTCCTTGGCCTCCACCCTCCAGGTGCCAGCAGCACGGGGGTCTGAGCTGCCACCACTAGTTGTGAAATCCAAAAATGTCTCCAGACGTCCCAAACATTCTCAGGGGGAGAGATCGCCCCCACTCCCCACGCCCTTGTTGAGAACCACCGGGTTCAGGGAGGGAGCAGATGAGGGCAGCCCCTGCACCTGCACTACACCTGCACCTGCATTACACCTGCACTGCACCTGCTCCACACCTGCAGCTACACCTGCACCTGCACTACACCTGCACCTGCACCACACCTGCACTACACCTGCACCTGCATTACACCTGCACTGCACCTGCACCACACCTGCACTACACCTGCACTACACCTGCACCTGCATTACACCTGCACTGCACCTGCACCTGCACTACACCTGCACCTGCATTACACCTGCACTGCACCTGCACCACACCTGCACTACACCTGCACCTGCACTACACCTGCACCTGCATTACACCTACACCTGCACCTGTACTACACCTGCACTACACCTGCACCTGCATTACACCTACACCTGCACCTGTACTACACCTGCACCTGCATTACACCTACACCTGCACCTGCACCACACCTGCACTACACCTGCACTACACCTGCACCTGCATTACACCTGCACTGCACCTGCACCTGCACTACACCTACACCTGCACTACACCTGCACCTGCACTGCACCTGCACCACACCTGCACCTACACCTGCACCTGCATTACACCTGCACTGCACCTGCACCACACCTGCACCTACACCTGCACTACACCTGCACCTGCACTACACCTGCACCTGCATTACACCTACACCTGCACCTGTACTACACCTGCACTACACCTGCACTGCACCTGCACTGCACCTGCACCACACCTGCACCTACACCTGCACTACACCTGCACCTGCACTACACCTGCACCTGCACTACACCTGCACTGCACCTGCACCTACACCTGCATTACACCTGCACTACACCTGCACCTGCATTACACCTGCACCACACCTGCACCTACACCTGCACTACACCTGCACCTGCATTACACCTGCACTGCACCTGCACCTACACCTGCACTACACCTGCACCTGCATTACACCTGCACTGCACCTGCACCACACCTGCACCTACACCTGCACTACACCTGCACCTGCACTACACCTGCACCTGCACTACACCTGCACTGCACCTGTACTACACCTGCCCTGCACCTGCACCCATATCTGCACCTGCACTGCACCTACACCTACACCTGCCCTGTACCAGCACTGCACCTACACCTGCACCTACACCTACACTACACCTGCCCTGCACCAGCTTTGAATTCTGCGTTTCCTCCACAGCGGGAGGGGCTAGGACCGTGTTTCACAAGGTCTGGGGATCCCTTTTCCTGGGAACACTTCCCATGTCACAGGGACCTTTAAGGAAAAAACATTCTCAGACCCAGCTGAGGGTCACTCTCTGAAAAGAGGGGGCTGCAGGGATGTCATAGGAGGTCCATCGCAGGGGGAGCCTGGAGAGGGCCTGGGTGGATCCAAAGGGCAGAGCCACCTGGGGTGAAGCAAGTGTCCCTACCCCTGCCTTGGGCCTGGCACCCAGCAAGCACTTAATAAACAGTTGTTGGCCCAGCAAGTGGCCTCTTCCAGGCCCTGAGGGAGGCTGCCTCCGATATACACTCCTTCCCAAGTCCTGGAAGGTGGCCTGGACAGGGCACTTGGGCTGACTCGCCTGGCCCAGCTGACCTGGTTGACCCGCTGAGGGCCACAGGCCCTGTCTGCTCCCTCCACCAGGGAGAAGCATGGGGGCGTGGGCTCCTGGGCCGCTGGTCAGCAAGGAGTATGCAGCCTCCACCAGGGAACCAAGCCCTTCCTTGGGGCCCACGGAAAGGTCTATGCGCAGGTAGGACTGCTGGGTCTGGGGGCTTGAGCTGCAGGTGGAGGGTGTCCTGGCACAAGACCCAGGCCTTGCCCTCAGAGAGCCCCCTCCCCCACCCCCATCCTCAGGGCCAATTCTCCAACCTGAGCCTCCCAGAACTGAGGGGGACACCCCCAGTTTCCAGAAAAGAGAACTAGGAATGGCAGTCTCCAGAGAAGTGAGGGAAGTGCAACTGGGAAAGTCCCCAGGGCCAACTAGGCCTCAACCAGAGCCCCAGGGTGGGGTGGGATGCCGGGAGACAGGAAAGGTATCCCTGGACACAAGGGGGGGAGTTCACGTCTGCATTTGCCCAATGCAGGGGAGGGGTAGAGGGGCTGACCGGCTCTAGGCTGGGTGCTCCTCCCCATCTAGGGCCCAGCTTCAGTGTGGCCAGTCACCGTCCCCAGCAGTGAAGCTGGAGGGCAGCCCCTACCCCGACTATCCCTCTACAAGGACACCAGCTGCCAAGGCTCGGAGCCTGTATGACTTGCCAGGCCCTCACCCGGGCCCCTGGTCCTCCCAAGGGTCCCCATTTAACAGATGGGGTCACCGAGTGGTAGCTTCGGGGCCCACTCAGCCCTCCCAGTTCCAGAATCCCAGAACACGGGTATTATGGATTGAATTGTGTCCCCCCAAAATATATGTTGAAGTCCTAACCTCTGCATCTGTGGGTGTGACCTGTTTGGAAGTTGTTTTCTTTTGTTGTGTTAACAAGGCTATGCCAGCATAGGATGGATCCTAACCTAGCCCCTTCTGAGTTGTAAAGAGACACAGACACACACACAGGGAAGACAGGTGCCATGTGAGGAGCACCTTCAAGCCAAAGAACCAAAGAAGGAATCCACACGGCTGAGGCCCTGACATGGACTTTTAGCCTCCAGAACTGTGAGGAAATGAATTTCTGGTCTTTACTGTTGTTGACTTTTGTTTTCGTTGTATTGTTGCGATGTTCCTTTGGAGAGACCCCACCTATTTCAGAGTCGAATTGGCTGTAACCCTTACAGAAGCAGATCCACTTCCCCCAACGTGCCGCTGGGTGGGTTTGAACTGCCAGCCTTCTGGTTAGCAGCCGAGTGCAAGCCGTTTGTGCCACACAGGGACCTTTGACTTTCTGTTCTTTAAAATGTTATAGCAGCACTACAGAACTCAAACCCTGGGGTACCATCACCTTTGTACCCCTCTCCAGGCAGCTCTCAGGGCACCAGGTGGGCACAGACAGCTGCGGATCTCAGCACAGGGCAGAGCAGTCAGGGAGGAAGAGCCAAGTTCAGAAGAGGATCCTTCCTGGTGCCCCCACCCCAAAGCAGGCTCAGTGCAGCTCTGCTTACAAGCACTGGGCCTTCAGGGCACCTGGCCTTCAGTCTGTCTTCCACACCTAGACTGCACAGGGGCTTGGGAACCTCAGCTCTGCTTGGCTGGTCCTGGCCAGGTTCTGCTCCTGGAACTTCCTGAGCATTGTGAAGTCGAAGGCCCCCATTCACCTGTCCTCACAGACCCCTCCCATCCTCAGCCCAGCAGCTATTCTGCCTCTGCACCACTCTCCTTGGGACTCTCTCCCGCCCCTTGATTGATGACCTTTCTTGAAACCTCCCCTCCCTGAGCCTGCTGGGCTGCAAGAACCACTGACTGCAACCCTGGTGTGCCCACCACACTCAGACACTGTTGGCTCACTGCATCCTCCCAACAGCCCAATGGGGCCTGTGCTGTCAAGAGGAGACTAGGCTCAAGGCATCCAGCAACCAGTGAGGGCCCTGGCCAGTGCGCGGTGAAGCCAGGGACAAGCACACCCCTTCCTTCGGCCGCAGGTTACTGGCAGCAGACCCTGGGCTGGGAGGAGTCCTTTCCAGAGCAGGGGTAGGCAAGCTGATGAAGACCCCCAGAGGGACAGGGACCCTGGGGCTGTGGGTAGCCAGGTGAGAGGTCCCTATCTGAGAGGGTGTCAAGGAAGGCTTCCCACAGGAAGCGAGGACTTTGAGCTGAGACTGAAGGGTGACTGAGAAACAGGCAAAGCCGGGCAGGAGGAGAACAGAGTGTCCAGAGAGAGGTTAAGCTTCACAGAGGTTGGAGTGAGGGCCCCAGAGTGCTGGGTGATCTGAGGGTTGCAAAGTCATTCAGGATAGTAAGTGCCAGTCACGGGGAGCAGGAGATAGGGCCTGGAGTGGAGGAAACAGTATCGGAGTGATCCCGTAGGCCAGAGAGACTGCAGGCGGTGGGGTGTGGACCGGGATTTACAAACAAGCCCTGCGTCTCAGGGGCTGGGTGGATGGGGCCACTCAGGGGCAGGCGGCCTCTGGGGAGCTTGTGCAGTGACCAAGATTCAGAGCCTGGGGACAGAGACCTGCTGGCTGGATCCCAGAGAGGAAGTGAGGGCTCCAGGGGCCTGAGGGGACCTGGCTGCCAGCTGGGTGGTGGTGAGTGTCCACTGGGAGAGGGGTGAGTGGAGAGTCTGGGGTTGGGGGTTCCTCTGTGGATGTCTGATGAGGGTGTCTGTTAGAATGCTGGGTGAGCTGACACCCTCTTGGGCCTAGAGAGCCACGTGGCAAGTTGTCAGCACAGCTGGAGGTTAAAGGCCTGGGGTGAATGCACTCCTCTGGGGTGATGATGCCATGGGACAACACCCACTGGCTGGGCAGAGGTGGGGTGAGGCTGTGAAGGAGACTGAGAGCGGAGGCCCGCTGGCCCCCTCCCCACTGGCTCCCCTCCCTGCTGGCCCTCTCCTGCTGTTTTTGGCACAGGTCTGTGTTGTGTGTTCTCCCTGCCACCCCTTCCCCTCCTCATTGCTGTCCTCCTGAGACAGCGGCCCCACGCCCTGAACTTGAGGTCCCATTCTTCCCAGCTTGTAGCTCTTCTTCCTTGAGGGTGAAGGGCTGCCTGCCCCTTGGCCCCTCCCACCACTGCCCACTGCCCACCAGGGCCCCCACATCCCCAGTGTGGTCTCCTACTGTCACCTCCAGCTGGCCTCCATGTCCCTTGTCCTCCCTGCCTCGGTCCCTTCAGAGCCATACTGGGCTTGGAGTGAAGGCAGGATGCCTATGACCCTGCCGGCACCCCCTCATGCTCTGCCAGGTGCTGAGTTTGTCTGTTCTGGTTGTGCATCCAGAACTGGGGATATCGCTGCAGGGTGGGCTTGGAGATCCACTGGGCCCACCAGGACACGGACCTGAGCTGACCCCTCGGGCCACCGTACACCTTGCTCTGCCTGCTGGACCACAGTGATGCTTTGGGTCTCCTGCAACTACAGTCAGTTCTGAGCCAGTGTCCAGTCATCCCCGAAAGGTCTGAGCATTTCCTGGTCTCCTGGAAAAGGCCGTGGCTCCCTTTGGGGAAGGCTGGGAGGAGAATTAACAGTGAACATTTTTGGCAGTGTGGTGGAGCTCTTCCTCAGGGGGACCCAACCTCCCGTTCATTCAAGGGACAGTGGGTCTGTAAACTGGCTCAAGTCTGGGAGTTGGTTGAGGGGCTGCAACTCTTTGTTTTGGCGATTCCAGTGAGGCTTCTGTTCCCTTGATCTAGAACTCTTCCGCTTAGTAGGCTTCCAAACTATTTCACTCTTAGGGACACCACAACCAACCAGCCGATGCCATAAGTCCACGAAAGTCAGGCTGTTCTGATCAGTGCTTTGACTCTGGTCCACTATGGTAACCACGCCCACCTTGTCTTTGGTGATTAAGTGCTGCCATTTGGCCCTGCCACCCCGAGACTGAATCACCCCCATTGTGATCAGCTCAGTAGTGGCAGTTCCTGCTGTGTATCTGACCTGCAGAGAAGAGTGCCACAGAGCACTTCAGGGGTGCCGGGGTTCCTTCACTAAGCGTGTCACTCACTGCTGTGGCTCCCCCACTCTGCCCCGTGCAGCCCTGGGTGTAGGCTATCTTCCTATCAGATGTGTTTTCTGTTTGTATGTGTTCTTGCAAAATATGTTGTTCGGCATATGACGATTTTTTTTTTTTTTTAAGTAAATGCTCTTGTGGTATGTGCCTTGTATTTCTTCCTTTCTCCACCCAGCCTTGTGCTTGGAGGAGCCGTCCAAGCTGCTCTGTACCTGGCCCAGTGCCTCTGATTCCCACTTCATAACCCACTTCATAAACACTCCATGGGGTGCATCCACATGAAAGCTGCCTCCGCCCCACCCCCGGCCCCCTGCACATTGTTCTCTGCTTTGCTTTTCCTTCCTCTTTACTACAGAAGCTCCAGGTGTGGGTTTGGTATTCATTTCCGGTTGATTTTATACACAGCAAAGTCATCCTCCTGTCTGTCGTCCGTGTATTGGCGTCCTTGGGTGAAGAGAAGTCTTCACTTCTGACACCTCCAAAGTCATCAGTTCCCGTCCCCAGCCACCGTGGTGTGTTTTTGGAATTTGTTTAAAGACTTTAAGGAGTACTTCTCGGTCCCAGGACACCCAGATACGCTTTTTCACTGTATAGTTCTGCCTTTCACCCCTGCAGTGAGGGGCCAGCAGTGACCAGCCAGAGGCCACCAGTGGGGAGGTGGGCAGGGCTCAGCTGCTGTTGCCACCTGTCCTCACCCGGCCGCCTCCAGGTCCCTACCCTCTGCCTCAGGGGAGACTTCCTGGGGTCGTAACTTGCACTTTGCTGGTGACTGACGAAGGTGAAGTGTCTGTGTTGTAAAGTGTCTGTTCAAGTCTTTACCTGTTCCTTTACTGGACTGTCTCTTTCTAGTTGACGGGAAAGCGTTCTTCCTATGTTCTAAACAAGCTCTTGGTTGGATATCTAGAGTTCAAACGTCTTCCACATCGGCGGGCTCACTGTGTCACTCTTCATGTCTTTTGACAAACACGTGTTCCTAATCTTAATGCAACCCAACCTGTGATCTTCCTTTAGACCTTCCCATGCCTGGTGCCTGCTGAGCACTCCGAGGACACGGAGATTTCCTCCTCTGCTTTCTTCCGAGAGCTGTATTGTGTTGCTCTCCCTTCCAGCTCTATAACTCTTTGCACTTGGTCTTTCTGTGTGGCATGAAGACACCCTCCATTATTTTTTAAATGCCATTTGGTCAAAGTTTTGGTTTTAACTTTTACTCACCCATGAATAATTGTTAATATCCAAGCGGTATTGCATTGGGCAAATCTGCTGCAAAAGACCTTTTCAAAGTGTTGAAAAGCAAAGTTGTCATTTTGAGAATTAAGGTGCACCTGACCCAAGCAATGGGTTTTCAATTGCCTCATATGCATGCAAAATCTGGACAACGAATAAGGGAGACAGAAGAAGAATTATGCCTTTGAATTATGGTGTTGGCAAAGAAGATTGGATATCATGGACGGCCAGAAGAATGAATGAGCCTGTCTTGGAAGAAGTACAGCCAGAATGCTCCTTGGAAGCGAGGATGGCAAGACTTTGTCTCACATAATTTGGACATGTTATCAGGAGGGACCAGTCCCTGGAGAAGGACATCATGCTTGGTAAAGTAGAGGGTCAGGGAAAGAGAGGAAGACTCTCAAGGAGATGGATTGACACAGTGGCTGCAACAATGAGCTCAAGAATAGCAAGGATTGTAAGGATGGCTCAGGACCGGGCAGTTTTGTTCTGTGGTATACGGAGTACACCCTCACAATCGTCAGCACTTTCAAGTCCATTGTTGAGACAGTTGCCAGTCCATCTCACCAAGGGTCTCCCTAACCTTCCACGGCCCTCTACTTCACCAAACATGGTGTTCTCTTGCAACGATTGATTCTGACTTGATGGCACCTAACAACAACAACAAGAGGCTGGATTTAAATCTAATCCTTTGTAAGCAATTTTCACTCATGGAGTGTGTCTTAGTTATTTAGTGTTTGTTGTTGTTGAATGGTGCCATTGAGTTGGTTCCAACTCATAGCGACTCCATGTACAACAGAACGAAACACTGCCTGGTCCTCCGCCATCCTCACAATCATTGTTATGCTTAAGCCCATTGTTGTAGCCACTGTGTCAGTCCACCCCAGTGGGGGTATCTTACTCATCTAGTGCTGCCATAACAGAAATACCACAAATGGATGGTTTTAACAAAGAGAAATTTATTTTTTCACAGTCTATTAGGTTATAAGTCCAAATTCAGGACATCAGCTCCAGAGGAAGGCTTTCTCTCTCTGTTGGCCTTCTCATCAATGTTCCCCTGGACAAGGAGCTTCTTTACCCAGGGACCCCAGGCCTAAAAGACGTGCTCTGCTCCTGGTGGTTCTTTCTTTGTGGTATGAGGTCCCTAACTCTCTGCATGCTTCCCTTTCCTTTCATCTCTTGAGAGATAAAAGGTAGTGCAGGCCACACCCCAGGGAAACTCCCTTCTCCTTGGATCAGGGAGGTGACCTGAGTGAGGGTGGTGTTACAATCCCACCCTAATCCTTTCAACATAAAATTACAATCACAAAACGGAGGACAACCACAGAGTACTGGGAATCATAGCCTAACCAAATTGATACACGCATTTTTGGGGGAATATAATTCAATCCATGATAGGGGGTCTTCTTTCTCACTGACCCTGTACTTTACCAAGCATGATGTCCTACTCCAGGGACAGATCCCTCCTGACAACATGTCCAAAGTATGTGAGACATAGTCTTGCCATCCTTGCTTCTAAGGACCATTTTGGTTGTTCTTCTCCCAGGATAGATTTGTTCATTGTTTTGGCAGTCCGTGGTATATTCAATATTCTTCTCCAACACCACAATTCAAAGGAGGCAATTCTTCGGTCTTCTTTATTCATGGTCCAGCTTTCACATGCTAGTGCTACTATAACAGAAATACCACAAATGGGTGGCTTTAACAAACAGAAATTTATTTTCTTACAGCTTAGGAGGCTAAAAGCCTGTATTCAGGGTGCTGGCTTTAGGGGAAAGTTTTCTGTCTCTGTTGGCTCTGGAGGAAGGTCCTTGTCTCTTTGAGCTTCTGCTCCTGGGTGATCTTCATGTGGCTTGGCATCTCTCTTCCCCCATCTCTGCTTGCTCAATTGTTTGTTTAGTCTCTCATATCTCAGAAGAGATTGACTTAAGACAAACTCTACACTAACACCATCTCATTAATGTAACAAAGAAAACCCATTCCCAAATGGAATTATAACCACAGGTATAGGGGTTAGGATTTACAGCACATATTTTGGGGGACATAATTCAATCCATAACAGAGTGTAAGGCCCAGGGACAGGCATGGGGGTTGGAGATGTCAAAATAAATAAGCTCCAAACCTCCAGAGGCAAGGTCCTGTCAGACCAGCAGGACTTGGGCTGCCCGTAACCACAGGGACCTGGAACCCCCTCCAGGAGTCTCTGCTCTCTCCCTGAAATATCACGCAGATAACCTGCTGAGAAGACAACCCTGGGTTCTCTCTTGCTGCAGAGAGGGGGATTCACCCCGAACAGAGCTTGGCGGAGGGCTGAGGGAAGGGGTGAGGCCGGGTGCACCTGGGGCTTTGACATCCGCTTTAAGCGGTGATTAGGACTGGGTGCAGACCACGATGAGATAGTTTAGGGGAGAATTTTGAAGCAAAAGGCTCAGAGTCTTGGGGTATAAAGTGTTGTTTGAAGCTAGATAGGAAGTGAGAGAGGAAGGAAGGGAGGGAGGGAGGAAGGAAGCTGCACTCTGACTTATGGCAGCCTTACATACAAGAGAATGGAACGTTGCCTGGTCCTGCATCACCCTCACAATTAGCATGTTCAAGTCCATCGTTGAGAGGGTTGCCAGTCCTTCTCACTGAGGGTCTCCCTCACCATCGATGGCCCGCTACTTCACCAAACACGGTGTTCTCTTATAACAATTGATCCCTCCTCATGATGTGTCCAAAGCAAAGGAGTCAGAAATGTTCTGTTGTGACCCATCGTGTTTTCACTGGCTACTTTCCAGAAGTAGATCTCCAGGCCTTTCTTCCCAGTCTATCTTAGTCTGGAGACTCTGCAGAAACCTGTCCACCATGGGTGGCCCTGCTGGTATTTTTAAATACCGGTGGCAAAGCTCCTGCTAATGTCAGGATACCATCAGCCTGTGGGGTAGATGGTTGGGGTTCTGCACCCTGGTTCTGTTTCCAGAGACTTGCCGGCGACGGGTTTCCTGGGGTTTCCGTAGGAAGACAGCAGCCCTCACGGCGAACCAGATCCAACCTCCCCATTGGGCTGCTCCACTTCGTGTCCATTTTTCCTTCTCTGCCCTGGATACCTGTTTCTGCGTCTCTCCCCCATATCCCTTGTCTGTAGCCTTTCTGGCCTCTGGCCCGACCCTCCTCTTCCCAGATCTCCCCTCATTCGAGCAGTGCCGTCCCTGGACTTGGCCAGGTGCTCCCTCACCCTCTTACCAGGTGATGCGTGTGCCTGAGACAGCACGTCCCAGGAGCAGCACCAGCACCAGCCATGCAGCTGTCCAGACTGTTTCCTGCCTACCCTGCAGCCCAGTCGGCCAAGAGGATGGAGCAGAAGTCCTGGTGGAGCTTCTGGGAAGTCTCCTCAATGGGAGGAGCTGCGCTGCCCTCTCTTTTCTGCCTTCCTGACACCTGGAACACAGATGTGAAGACTGGAACTCAAGTTGCCATCTCTGGCCATGAGGTTGGCCTGGGGTTTCCGATGGCTGGTTTCTGCCACACCAGCCCCGAAAGGGAGGAACCCTGAGGTTAAGCTTGGTTACCTGTCTTTCTGAGTTACAGGAAGTCTATCCTCGGCTGTAACAGTAACACAACGCACTACAGCTTTGCTGAAACCACTATTCCCATGATTCACATTAGGGGCTACTCTGGCCCACAGCGAGGAGTTCCAGAGCCATCAGGCTCTTGGTTTGATGCTTCTCAAAAGCCCTGCTCCGCCTCAGCCCCTTCTCCCTCTGGAGGCTCGGCCCTTCCACACACCCTGCCTTCCACTCCCCCGTCTCTGGATTCCACCAAGAGTGAACAGTCAGGGAAGCCTGGGATTCCTTATTCTACAGCTGTCATCTTCACCAACAGGGCCCAGCAGCACAGAGCAGACCTGACGAAGCAGGGCCCACTCCTGGACGCCCGGAAATCCGTGAGCGTGATTCACCATAGCAAACCCAAGGAGACAAACCGCACAATCATCCCCACGGGTATTTCACATCAATTCTTGTTAGGAGTTCTGAATAAGTTAGGTTTAGGTGAACTTTTCCTTCACGTGATCAAACATACATCAGACTCGGCCGTAAAGGCAGCGTCGTGCTAATGGGGCCATTACAGCCATTCCCTGAAGCACTGTCAGGGGCTCTTGAGACACCAGCCACCCCAGCTGGATGAGAGGAAGTGGGGGGGGGTACACCTGTCATTACCTGAGGGTGGCACGATTGTGCTCCTAGAACGCCAGCTGCTCAAGTGAAAAAAGGGACCATAAACAATGAAATACTTCAGTTAGATGTAGACGTTGTATATGCCACACGCACAAAAACAACCAGGTGGAGGTGCAGGCACAGATGCCAGTGGTTGCTGGGTGACCCGGTGGGCAGGCGACCAGGAAAGGTGCCCAGGACACCTGGTCCCAGGTAAGCCCATTCCTGGTACTGTCCTGCCCAGGCACCATTCCTATCTGATCATGAAGTGTCTGTCTCCAGTGTTTTAAGTCCTGTTGAGTCATCTTCTGTCCACCCATCCCTACCTGCCCAAGTCACCTCTCGTCCCCCCACCTGGCACCTCCCATCCCTCGGGGCTTACTCCCCAACAAGGCCAGTAGTCCTTCCAAAGACCACCTTTTAGGGAGGCTCTGCCTGGCTTAGGGGACACGGTGCAGCAGCCCCACCTTCCTGGGCCCCCATCTTCCAGGGAGGACCCCGACTCTCTGATTCTGCCCCCTCTGTCCCACTTCTGCTCTGCCAGCTGCACAGACAGCATGTCCCCCTCTGCTCTGACCACCTGGAAGTAGGTCAAATGTCACAAGGTAAAGAGCACTGTCCTCCAGACTGCTGGGTCTGCCCCAGACCTCAGACGCCAGCCACAGGCTGGAAGTTCCCACGACACCCTCACTTCTGACCTGCTGGCTGCAGACTGGGGGGTTTCCCCTGCCCTCTCAGATTCGGTAATTCACTGGGATGACTCACAGAATTCGGGAAAGCACTGTACTTACAGATTTATGATGAAGGGTACAAATGACAAGATCCTCCACAGAATTCTTCCCTTTCCCCACCCCCGGGGTCACCAGCTCCAGCCAGCTCTGCCCCTGGACGTTTCTCGAACTCACCCTCTTCTGCCTCACAACAGGCTTCATCCCCCACGCCTCGTTGTCTGCCCGGACTGACTGGACCAGGTCTAAGTCAGGCCTGTTACAACTGTCGGTTTCTGATGGGAAAAACTGAAAAAGACTTTGAGACAGACCAAACCCGCTGCTGGGTGTCCTCAGTGAAGCCTGGCTCCTCTGGTGTACACACCTCGTCTTTGTGTCTTCTGTGACCCTGTAGGCGGCAGGTAGCCCAGAGCACAGCGTGTGATTCTTGCCCACTGAGGGGGTGGGGAATGCAATCGATTCCCCTCCCTGGAAGAAAGGCGTTTTTGTATCTGTGTGTCAGTTCAGGTCAGCATTCCTGATTGACAGCATACTTTTGTACTTTGGATTCTCTTCCAAACAGGTTATAACAGCTTGTTGGCCTGCTCATTAATGAGCTAAATGAAAACCTTTGACATGAGTTCATTTTATGTTTGTATGAGAGACGTGATTAGACCCTCCCAGAAAAGCTGTCCTTCAAGGTTTTGGCTTCCTTGCTGGACAGAGGAGGATGGCTCTGCCTACTCTCCAGCCTGCAGGTCTGTCTAGGCCCAGTTGACAGTGGGTGTGAGGCAAGGAAGCCCCAAAAGCTGCTCTGGGCTGACAGATCATTGTGGCGCTGGTGCCGTCTCTGGAAGCTTTGGCATCTCTCTCTGTGCTTTGAATCCTGCTTTTTCTATTGCTGAGCAGGGCAGCAGCCCAGGAAGCTGCGCAGCTCTGGGATGTGACTCCTTCCCCTGGTCAGCGCAGGGCCTGTCTCTAGCACAGGCTTCTCTGAGGCAGCCTGGGGCCCTGCAGCCTTTGGGGTATACCTGGGGCTGCCCCAGCTGTGCCACTGTCCTGGGACACGAGGGGCCTGGCCTCTAGCTCTGGGGGGCCAGCACAGACTCCAGGGGCAGCTGAGGGCAGAAAGGAAGGAGGCGAGGCCTGGGGAGGCTATCAGAGGTCCAACAGGGTGTGGCCTGCAGACGAGTCCTGCTGCTCAGACCCAGGGCCATGAGGAGGGCCCCCATCTACTCCATGAACCTCAGAGCCCTTAGCCAGACCACGGGGAGCTCTCAGCAGGGCAGCCAGCGGGAGGGCAGGTCTGGGCCATGCCCCCCGCAGCCTGTGCCCGTGTGCCCAGCTGATCCAAAAGTGTCCACACCCCCCAGCTTTCAGACCTCTGACTCCTGGGCTTCCCCCCACCACTACCTCCAGCCTGGCTTCTCCACCTAGGGGTGGGCACAGCTGCCAACACCCCCCAGCTTCACACCCTTCTGCTCCCTCCACAAGTGGGCACCACCTTCCTTCCCCATGTCCCCACTGAAGAGCCCAAGCGGAGGGTTCCTACTGACCTCATGGAATTAGCTACCACCACTGGACCCCCAAGAGTGGCCAGAGGGCGTGGAGGAGAGCCGCACACCACCCTTGGACCCACCAGCTGGGATACTGAGGAGGCTGCCACACACGTGGCCTCTCCCAGCCACCAGCAGGGTGAGGCCAGGAGCAGACCCCACAGGTGGGGGCTGGGCTGTCCTGCCGGGCCTGGCTGGCTGCTGGGGCTCCCAGAAAGTGCAGGCTCCATTTTCAACCCCCATTTGGGAGGCCGGTGACCCTCCTGGGAAGTGGCCTGTGGTGGACTCCCTCAGGGATAGAAGCCCCTGGCGCAGGTTCTTCCAGAAGGCTGAGATGAGCTGGCCTCAGACCCACCATGCTCCTCCCCAGGCCCAGTAGGCCTGGCTTTCTAGGTCCTTGGGGCCCACCCATGTGAAGCCCTTTGAAATCACTGAAGGGTGGGGCCAAGAGGGAGAAGATGTGGGTCTTCAGCCTGGGATGCAGGCGACAACGTGTCTGAGGGTACAGTGGGGTGGGGGGAGGCAGTCTTAGTTCACACCGTGCATCCCTAGTACAGGCCTGGCTCCGTGTCACTGGAAACATCCGCGGCCCCGACTCCTTCTCCTGTCCCTGCCCAGCCCCTACGGGCTCCGAAAGCCCAACTGAGCCTTGTGGGGCAGCACAGGAAGTGGTCTGATCAGCGCCCTGTGCCTCGCCCTGAAACCAGAACACACCGTTGGGAAAATCGATAAAACCAGTTGCCACGAACTTGATTCCAACTCCTGGTGACCCCGTGTGTGTCAGGACAGACGTGCGCTCCACAGGGTTCGTGGTGACTGATTTTTCAGATGTAGATCGCCTGGCCTTTTCTTCTGAGGCACCTCCAGGTACCTTGCACCTCCAGCCCTGATGTTAGCAAATCGAGTGTGTTCAAGGTTTGTATGGCCCAGAGACTCCTGCCTGTAGCAAGGTCAGGATAAAACGAGGGGCGGCCTGTGTTGGCGTCAAGGGGTTCTTAGCCTGGGGCATGGGGGAGATGATATGGCCTGAGCCCTGCGGCAGGTGAGGGAGGCTTCATCCCAGGGTCCCCCGGTCTCCACAGCAAGGCCCCTCCCTCAGAGGCTAGTAAGGATGCATGTCCAGGGAAAAGGGGCCTGGAGCCAGAGCAAGGGAAAGAGTGTGCTGGCCTTCCTCCAGCTGGACTCTGGACACAGGGGGTGACAGGGGCTGGAGGGCCCAGGT
The DNA here is from genome assembly GCF_024166365.1 of Elephas maximus indicus. Classification (NCBI taxonomy): domain Eukaryota; kingdom Metazoa; phylum Chordata; class Mammalia; order Proboscidea; family Elephantidae; genus Elephas; species Elephas maximus. The sequence continues at coordinate 119,337,518 of NC_064828.1, read as the reverse complement.
GAAGTGGCCAGGCCTGTCCTGCAGCTCCAGCCATTCCATGTGAGTGTCCCAGGGGACAAGGCCTCTGTGCGTTGGCCAGGGGCCGTGTTGGCCGGGGGCCATGTTGGCCGGGGGCTGAGATGCCTGGGTTGGAGCTGCAGCAGGGCTGGGGAGGCCAAGTCACTGGTGCAGTTCCCCACCCCCCCACCCCCACCCCGGGTGTCCTTCCAGTCTGTCTGGGGAGGGCATGGCCAGCTGTCCACCTCATCCCGAGCTGGGGGGACCCCGAGTGAGAGCAGGTTGGGTATTGTCAGCGCACAGAGAAGTGCGTCTGGGGTGCTTCCTGCCCCCGCCTCCAGGAATGTGGTGAGGCGGTTTTGTCACTACCAGCGAAATGACACCAGTTTGCCAGAGTCTCACTTTGCTCTGCGCTTAGGGGGGTTTGACAGACAGCTCGCTTCCTGAAACCCTCAGTGGGGCTGCAGAGAGGGAGGCAGGCATGAGCGGTCAGAGCGGGCAGAGGAAGACCCCAGGGCTGGCCCCGAGGACAGGTGGGTGCCTGGAAGCCTCCGTGGTTTGTTGGCCTAACTGTAGGGGTGGTGGGGCTTGGTCAAGGGCTCCTACCCTGGGATCCCTCAGGAGAGAGAGCCCAGGGGCACGGGCCCACCAATATGGGTTTAGGAGAGAGGACAAATGGCTTCCATCAGACCCTCAGGCCTTTACCTGAGGCTATCCTATGGAAGCCCCTTGCCCCTGGTGACCATCCAGGGGGCTGGGGTCCCAGAAGGCCAGCTTCTGAGGCACTCAGGGACATCTGTGGGAGCCGGGCTGTGGTGGATTCTGGGCATAGGGTGGATAGGGAATGAACAGCCAAGGAGACATGTGGGGACAGGAGGAGGTGCAGGTGGATGGCAGGGCCAGCTCGGTCATGCATGTTGTCCTCGGGTGGGTGTCCATCGCTGCGGCCAGCACAGTGCAGACACTCAGTAGACTGCTGGGCACGTGAAACCAGGCTGGACCCTCTAGGTGGGTGATCACTGGGGACCTTTGGTGTCTCTCTTCCTAGCACGGGGGTCTTCAGGGTGAAGCGAGAGGGCAGGGGTGGGGTGCGATTAGAACTGAGAGCAGCCAAGGAGCATCTGAGGGAAAGTTCGGCCTCACTAGTAATCAAAGAAATGCAAATGAGCTTTTTATTAAAAGATGCATTAAAAAATCTATTGAATCAGGGAAAATAAAACGTTGCTCTTTAGAAGTTTTCACTGCTGTTGGAAGGGGGCCATACAACAGAGATCCCCAGGTCCTCCTTTCTGGAAAGCACGTGGGTTTGCAGAACTAGAAGCTTCCTTGTCGTGCCAGCAACCCTGAGACCCCCTCCTCATGCAGGCAGACGCCAGGCCAGGCCTGCACCTGGGGTAGGGGAGTGTCATGGATTGAATCGTGTCCCCCCAAAACATGTGTCAGCTCGTTAGGCTGTGATTCCCAGGATTGTGTGGTTGTCCTCCATTTTGTGATTGTAATTTTCCTGTACGTTGTAAATCCTAATCTCTACCTGTGGTTAATGAGGCAAGATTAGATTATGTTAAAGAGAATTAGGGTGGGATTGTAACACCCTTACTAAAGTCACATCCCCGATCCAATGTAAGGGGAGTTTCCCTGAGGTGTGGCCTGCACCACCTTTTATCTTACAAGAGATAAAGGGAAAAGGAAGTGAGCAGAGAGTTAGGGACCTCATACCACCAAGAAAGTAGTGCTGGGAGCATAGTGAGGCCTTTGGACCTGGGGCTCCTGCGTGGAGAAGCTCCTAGTCCAGGGGAAGATTGATGACAAGGACCTTCCTCCAGAACCCACAGAGAGAAAGCCTTCCCTTGGAGCCAATGCCCTGAGTTTGGACTTCTGGCCTACTAGACTGTGAGAGGATAAATTTCTCTTTGTTAAAGCCATCCAGTTGTGGTATTTCTGTTATAGCAGCACTAGATAGCTAAGGCAGGGAGTGAGAGGTTGGAAACAACCTGAGGTGCCCAGCTGTGCAGACATGGCTAAAGGAATTACAGGAAACCCCTCCGATATGCAACGAGATGGGAAAGTGCGCCCTAAAGAGGCCGCATGAAAAAAGGCAGGATAAGGACAGCATGTGTGGTAGGCACCCGGGTCCATTTTCACTCTGTACTTAAATAAAATAAAATATTAAAATGACCCATTGTCGTCAAGTTGACCTGACTCACAGCTACCCCACGTGTGTTAGAGTAGAACCGAGCTCCATAGGGTTTTCAATGGCTCAGTTTCTGGAAGTAGATTGCCAGGCCTTTCCTCCATGGCACTTCTAGCTGAATTTGAACTGCCAACCTTTACTTTTTTTTAATTGTGCTTTAAGTGAAAGTTTACAGTTCAAGTCAGTTTCTCATACAAAAACTTATACACACATTGTCATGTGACCCTAGTTGGTCCCCTACAATGTGACAGCACACTCACCTCCACCCTGTGTTCCCCGTTTCCATTCAACCAGCTCCTGTCCCCCCTCTGCCTTCTCATTTCGCCTCCAGACAGGAGCTGCCTGCATAGTCTCATGTGTCTGCTTGAGGTGAGAAGCACACTCCTCACCAGTATCATTTTATGTCTTATAGTCCAGTCTAATATTTGAAGAGTTGGCTTCGGGAATGGTTTTAGTTTTGGGCTAACAGAGAGTTCGGGGGCCATGACTTCTGGGGTCCCTCCAGTCTCAGTCAGTCCATTAAGTCTAGTCTTTTCACTAGTGTTTGAGTTCTGCACCCCACTTTTCTCCTGCTCTGTCAGGGACTCTCTGTTGTGTTGCCTGTCAGGGCGGTCACTGGTGGTAGCTGGGCACCATCTAGTTCTTCTGGTCTCAGGCTGTTGGAGTCTCTGGTTTATGTGGCCCTTTTGTCTCTTGGGCTCATATTTTCCTTGTGTCTTTGGTATTCTTCATTCTCCTTTGCTCCAGGTGGGTTGAGACCAATTGATGCATCTTGAAAGGCCATTTGCTAGCTTTTAAGACCCCACTCGCCACTCACCGAAGTGGGATGCAGAACATTTTCTTAATAAACTTTGTTATGCCAATTGACCTAGATGTCCCCTGAAACCATGGTCCCCAGACCGCTGCCCCTGCTGCTCTCTCCCTCAAAGTGTTTAGTTGTATTCAGGAAACTTCTTTGCTTTTGGTTTAGTCCAGTTGTGCTGACCTCCCCCTGTATTATGTGTCGACCTTCCTTTCACCTAAAATAATTCTTGTCTACTATCTAATAGGGTCGTTATGAGTTGGAATCGACTTGAAAGCAGTGGGTTGGGTTTGGGTTTTTGTTACTGTCTAATTAGTGAATACCTCTCTCCCTCCCTCCCCACCCTCGTAACCATCAAAGAATGTTTTCTTCTGTGTTTAAACCTTTTCTTAAGTTCTTATAATAGCAGTCTCGTACAATATTTGTCCTTTTGCAACTGACTAATTTCACTCAGCATAATGCCTTCCAGATTCCTCCATGTTATGAAATGTTTCACAGATTCCTCACTGCTCTTTATCGATGTGTAGTATTCCACTGTGTGAATATACCATAATTTATTTATCCATTCATCCCTTGATGGGCACCTTGGTTGCTTCCATCTTTTTGCTATTGTAAACAGTGCTGCAGTGAACATGGGTGTGCATATATCTGTTCGTGTGATGGCTCTTACTTCTTTAGGATATATTCCAAGGGATGGGATTGCTGGATGGTATGGTAGTTCTTTTTCTAGCTTTTTAAGGAAGTGCCAAATCAATTTCCAAAGTGGTTGTACCATTTGACATTCCCACCCGAAAAACCCAGTGCAGTCACCAGCAGTGTATAAATGTTCCAATCTCTCCACAGCCTCTCCAACATTTATTGTTTTGTGTTTTTTTGATTAATGCCAGCCTTGTTGGAGTGAGATGGAATCTCCTTGTAGTTTTGATTTGTATTTCTCTAACGGCTAATGATCGTAAGCATTTCTTCATGTATCTGTTAGCCGCCTGAATGTCTTCTTTGGTGAAGTGTCTGTTCATATCCTTTGCCCATTTTTTTTTGGTAATTTCTTGTTGTTGTTGAGAATGTACACAACAAAACATACACCGATGCAACTGTTTCTACATGGACAATTCAGTAACGCTGGTCACATTCTCCAGGTTGTGCAACTATTCTCATCCTCCTTTTCTGAGTTGTTCTTCCCCCATTAACGTAAACTCATTGCCCCGTAAGGTCTCTTTCCTTTTTTTTTTTAAAGGTCAGGGGCTTTTGCACCCCCCTTTTAATTTTTTTTATTGTACTTTAGGTGAAGGTTTACAGAACAAACTAGTTTTTCATTAAACAGTACACATAGTGTTTTATGACATTGGTTAACAACCCCGCAATATGTCAACACTCTCCTTTCTCCACCTTGGGTTCCCTATAACCAGCTTTCCTGTCCCCTCCTGCCTTCTAGTCCTTGCCCCTGGGCTGGTGTGCCATTTAGTCTCGTTTTGTTTTATGGGCCTGTCTAATCTCCGGCTGAAGGGCGAACCTCAGGAGTGACTTCATTACAAAGGGTGTCTGGAGGCCATACTCTCAGGGTTTCTCTAGCCTCTGTCAGGCCAGCAGGTCTGGTCTTTCTTTTTGAGTTAGAATTTTGTTCTACATTTTTCTCCAGCTCTGTCCGGGACTGTCTATTGTGATCCCTGTCAGAGCCATCAGTGGTGGTGGTAACCCGGCACCATCTAGTTATACTGAACTCAGTCTGGTGGAGGCTGTGGTAGATGTGGTCCTTTAGTCCTTTGGTCTAATCTTTCCCTTCTATCTTTAGTTTTCTTCATCCTTCCTTACTCCCATAGGGGTGAGACCAGTGGATTATCCTAGATGGCTGCTCACAGGCTTTTAAGACCCCAGATGCTACTCACTAAAGTAGAATGTAGAATATTTTCTTTGTAAACTATGTTATGCCAATTGAGTTAGATGTTCCCTGAGTCCATGGTCCCCACAGCCCTCAGCCCAGCAATTTGGTCCCTCAGGGAGTTTGAATGTGTCTGTGGAGTCCTTTGGCCATATTTTAATTAGGTTATTTGTCCATTTGTTGTTGAGGTTTTGCAATATCACATAGATTTTAGAGATTAGGTGCTGATTGGATTTGTCATAGTCAAATTTTTTTTCCCAGTCTGTGGGTTGTCTTTTTACTTTTTTGGTGAAGTCTTTGGTTGAACATAAGTATTTGATTTTTTGGATCTCCCAGTTATCTAGTTTCTCTTCTGGTGTTTGTGCATTGTTAGTAATGTTTTGTATACTGTTTACGCCATGTATTACGGCTCCTGACATTGTCCCTATTTTTTCTTCCATGATCTTTATTGTTTTAGATTTTATACTTAGGCCTTTGATCCATTTTTTGAGTGAGTTTTTGTGCATGGTGTGAGGTATGGGTCTTGTTTCATTTTTTTGCAGACGGATATCCAGTTATGCCGGCACCATTTGTTAAAGAGACTGTCTTTTCCCCATTTAACTGACTTTGGGCCTTTGTCAAATATCAGCTGCTCATATGTGGATGGATTTATGTCTGGATTCTCAATTCTGTTCCATTGGTCTATGTATCTGTTGTTGTACCAGTACCAGGCTGTTTTGACTACTGTGATGGTATAATAGGTTCTAAAATCAGGTAAACTAAGGCCTCCCACCTTGCTCTTCTTTTTCAGTAATGCTTCACTTCTCCAGGGCCTCTTCCCTTTCCATGTGAAGGTGGTGATTTGTTTCTCTGTCTCATTAGAAAATGCCACTGGAATTTGGACTGAACTGCCAACCTTTAGGTGCACAGTTGAGTGCAACCTGCTTGCACCACCCACAACAAAAACAAAACAAAACCCGTTGCTGTCGAGTTGATACCAACTTATGGCAACCCTATAGGACAGATTAGAGCTGCCTGCAGGGTTTCTAAGGCTGTAAATCTCTTTTTTTTTTTTAATTTTTATTGTGCTTTAAGTGAAAGTTTACAAATCAAGTCAGTCTCTCTTACAAAAATTTAGATACACCTTGCTATATACTCCTGGTTGCTCTCCGCCTAAGGAAACAACACACTCCTTCTCTCTACCCTATTTTCCTGTGTCCATTCAGCCAGCTTCTGACCCCCTCTGCCTTCTCATCTCCCCTCCAGACAGGAGTCTCCCACATAGTCTCATGTCCCTACTTGATCCAAGAAGCTCACTCCTCACCAGTATCATTTTCTATCTTATAGTCCAGTCCAATCCCTGTCTGAAGAGTTGGCTTTGGGAATGGTTCCTGTCTTGGGCTAACAGAAGGTCTGGGGACCATGACCTCTGGGGTCCTTCTAGTCTCAGTCAGACCATTAAGTCTGGTCTTTTTATGAGAAATTGAGGTCTGCATCCCACTGCTCTCCTGCTCCCCCAGGTTGTAGCCAGGCACCATCTAGTTCTTCTGGTCTCAGGCTGGTGTAGTCTCTGGTTTATGTGGCCCTTTCGGTCTCTTGGGCTCAAAATTACCTTGTGTCTTTGGTGTTTTTCATCCTTCTTTGCTCCAGGTAGGTTGAGACCAATTGATTCACCTTACATGGCCGCTTGCTAGTGTTTAAGACCCCAGATGCTACTCTCCAAAGTGGGATGCAGAATGTTTTCTTAATAGATTTTATTATGCCAATTGACCTGGATGTCCCCCGAAACCATGGTCCCCAAACCCCCGCCCCTGCTACGCTGGCCTTCGAAGCATTCAGTTTATTCAGGAAACTTCGCTGCTTTTGGTTTAGTCCAGTTGTGCTGACCTCCCCTGTATTGTGTGTTTTCTTCCCCTTCACCTAAAATAGTTCTTGTCTACTATCTAAAAAAAAAAAAATTTTTTTGTTTTTTTTTTACTATCTAATTAGTGAAAATCCCTCTCCCTCCCTCCTCCCCCACTCTTGTAACCATCAAAGAATATTTTCTTCTGTGTTTAAACTATTTCTTGAGTTCTTACAGTAGTGTACTTATACAATATTTGTTAAGGCTGTGAATCGTCACAGAAGCAGAATGCCGCGTCTTTCTCTGAGGAGTGAGCGGTGGGTTCAAACCACCGGCCTTTTGGTTAGCAGCCAGTTGGCAGCTGACCGCTTTAACTGCTGCGCCACCAGGGCTTCTCGCTTGCAGCACCCAGGGACATTTTAAAACCTTGAAATGTGTATTTTTAAAGTCTGGAAAGACAAACGGCAAGCTGTTCCCCTACGGATCACTGGGGGGAGCGGGGGTCACTGCTGTGCCGTGTGAGAGCTCCTCCATGAACGTGGCCTGCCTTTGTCGTCTGGAGAAGGGACAGATGTAGTTAACATTATGTTGAAATGTACTGAACAGTGGCCGGGAGTGTGTGCTAAGGGCAGTGCTGTGACACCTCAAGGAAAGGTGGTGGAGACGAGGGATCCAGGGTCCTTGGGGAGGAAGGGCTGGACTCAGGTGTGTGGTCTGAAGACCCTGATGGACAAGACAGGCAGTGAGAGCGCAGGGCTGGGCAGGAGACTAGGCAACTGCTGTAACCTTTGGGGTGATGACCAGGGTGGCATCCAGGACCACAGGGGTGGTGTGGCTGGAGCCTGGGGTAGTCAGGACTGACCCCTGCCCACCCTGAGGAGCCTCACCCTGACATTAGGGACTGCCCCATCCCAGCTGTGGGGGAGGGGGCAGTGATGGGGATGGCAGCAAGGCCCCTAGGCCCAGGGCTGCCCAGTGGGTGTCCTTTACCTCTGTTTGTGGACCCCGAGGGGCCAGTAAAGAGGAGTGACCAGGTTCTGGTGCACGGCCAGAAGGCTCCCCCATGATCAGGTGGGGGCAGCTCCTGCTGCATCCTGACTGAGGACCACCACTTCACAGACCCCTGCTCCCCCCACCCAGGAGAAGGCTGTGTCTGGAGATGGCCCAGCCCCTTTCTGTGGAAGAAATTGAGAAAATCCAGCCACGGCTCCCTAGAGCTGGTGGGGGCAGGATGCTAAGAGGGGGCAGCCTACTGCTGTTCCCCACGGGCCGACGCTATGGCCAGTGCCCCCACTCCACAGGCAGGCAGCCCTGCACCCTCCAGGAGCCCTCCTGCTCGGCTTGCATCCCAGCCCCTGAGGTCTGGGGGAGCTCCGCTCCATGTACCCTCTGGGCACAGACGAAGCGGTGGGAGGAAGGAGGTGGAGGAGGGCAGGTGATGACGGCAATGGGCCCAGATCCGGGAGGTTGCCCTCCAAGGAGCTGCTACTTGAGGCCTGAGCTGGGTCCACCAGGCAGCGGAGGCCAGACAAGGACCCCAGGGCATGGCTGGAGCAAGTGCAGGGCCTGGGGAGCAGTGGGGCTGGGACGGTCCGAGGGCAGCCACCACCATGAGGAGCGACCAAGAGCCAACCAAGGGCCAGGCCCTTTTGCCTGGCTCCTGTGGGGCCCAGCCTGAGGCTCTGCTTCAAGGTGGCCCCATGCTGTGGGTGTCCCAAGGGTAGGCGGGGCTTTCCCCCGGGCACCGGCCCTGTCCCACAATGGTTCCCCTGGGGCCATCCCAGTGGCTTCCGGCTGTGCTGAGGAACCCAGAGCTGTCAGTCGGAGCCACTTCCCCTGGCTTTTGCATAAGTGGCTGCAAAGACAGTGGGGCGGCTGGGTGGCCAGGACGTCGGGAAGGCGGCCTCCGGGTGGAAGGCGAGTGTCTCCCTGGCTCGGAGACTCACTGTGAGCCCTGACCTGGCGGCCCAGGGGTGTGGCCCAGGGACCCGCTAATCTGCTGTGTATCCCCGGTGTGTGGTGGCCACCACTTTTGTCTGCACAGCCACGTGCCTGTTACTTGGTTTCAAAGTCCCATCTGCAGTCCTAGGAAGGAGAGAGCGGTGGGGCTGGCAGGGAGGAGCTCGGCAGCTGGGCAGGCAATGGGGCAAGGGTGAGCTGGAGTGCCCCCCACCCAGAGCTGCTCCCATGTGGTGACCAGCTGGCCGATGCCCCCCTTGGCCCCAGCTGCTCCCTCCCCACCACCCCAAGCTGTTGGGCCTCCACATCTGGGTGACCCAAGAGGCCTCCATTTCGCAGAGCACGGATCCATTGCATCGGAGAGATGGCACTGCCACGCGGTCCAGGCTGAGTGGTGCATGAGTGGCCGTGCTCCCCATGGCAGAGTCCACACCCAGGTCCACACGGACCCGGCTGCAGATCCGCTGCCAGCGCTGCTCACCCTGCTCACATGCCGTCCAGTCAAGGCTGACTTTTTGGATGTTGCTATCCAGGCCTTTCTTCCGAGGTGCCTCTGGGTAGACTCAAACCTCCAACCTTTCATTTAGCGGCCAATTGTGTTCATCACCCAGAACTCTCTGCTCAGAATGGAAGGGTACCGCAGAGCTCAGGGTCCCCTCTGCCCCTCCACACCACGAGCCCATCGAGGGATACCCAGTTCCAAAGGTGAACGTGGTATCAGAGCTGTCTTCTCTCCTTTCTTTCTGACCTCCATGTCTGTCTTCTCTCCTTTCTTTCTGACCTCCGCGTCTCACCTTTTAATGTGTTTTCAGGGTATTGTTTAAGAACGCTTCCTCAGCCAGTGAACTTCCTGTCATTACAAGTAAAAGTCTCAAAAAAAAGTCTTAGCTTCCTGTTATTTCCAGTTTTTAGAAATACACTCGAAGAAAAGATGGCCGTGGTGCTAAATGGCTGGTAGCTTGACCCAGGGAGGCCCATGGAGGGTGGGAGCACTTGGCAGGAAGGTCCTCAGCTCTGCTTGGTGTGGGTGCGACTCCAGAGAGCTCCAGGCAGCTGCCCCTGAGGCCCATTGCTCCTTGGAGGGTTTTGGTCTGACCTAGAGCGGCATCAGGTGGCATGGGTGGGGCCTGGACCCTGGCACCTGGCAGAGTCTAGGTCCTCTAGGCCCCAGGACAGAGAAGTACCCGGGCCTGCCTCCTAGCACAGAGTGAACCACAGGCATCTCATGGCTTTGTGTGTGCCATCCTATCTGAGGGTGGATTTTAGAACACTCTTGGTTGATCTGGATGGAGCCTGTGCAAAGGGCGCCATCGTCAGTGACGCCCCAAGTGTGGTCAGGGAAGGAAGCAGAGAGGGAGCACCTGAATGCCCCCCCTCCAATACCCTCCCGGGCACTCAGTGCCCCGGGGATCCGAGCCACCTGCAAATGTCCTTGTCCTTTTACACTGTACACACAAGTGGGGACCCAGCTAACGAGGGCTACATCTCAGGTCATTATTTCACCAGGAAAGATTCCGCAGAAGGTTTTTACTGGGTCAAGAATTAAGCACATTTAAGATTTTTGGAAGCGTGTTTCAAAATTGTCCCAATTTATGCTCCCATCGTCAGAGTAAGAGTGCCCACTTCCTGACTTTTGCTGGCACTAACAACTAAAGCTCTATCTTTGCCAATCGGATCAGCAAAAATAATCTTTTAGGTGTTCATATTTGCATTTCTTTGATTATAAGTGGAGCTGAGTATTTTTTAATTTTTAGGGTTTTTTTCTTATAATTTTTATTGTGCTTTAAGTGAAAGTTTACAAATCAAGTCAGTCTCCCACACAAAAACCCATATACACCTTGCTACACACTCCCAATTACTCTCCCCCTAATGAGACAGCCTGCTCTCTCCCTCCACTCTCTCTTTTCGTGTCCATTTCACCAGCTTCTAACCCCCTCCCCCCTCTCATCTCCCTCCAGGCAGGAGATGCCAACATAGTCTCAAGTGTCCACCTGATCCAAGAAGCTCATTCCTCACCAGCATCCCTCTCCAACCCATTGTCCAGTCCAATCCATGTCTGAAGAGTTGGCTTCGGGAATGGTTCCTGTCCTGGGGCAACAGGTCTGGGGGCCATGACCACCAGGGTCCTTCCAGTGTCAGTCAGACCATTAAGTCTGGTCTTACGAGAATTTGGTCAGTGGTTCTCTGTTGTGTTCCCTGTCAGGGCAGTCATCAGTTGTAGCTGGGCACCATCTAGTTCTTCTGGTCTCAGGATGATGTAGTCTATGGTTTATGTGGTCCTTTTTGTCTCTTGGGCTCGTAATCACCTTGTGTCCTTGGTGTTCTTCATTCTCCTTTGATCCAGGTGGGTTGAGACCAACCGATGCATCTTAGATGGCTGCTTGCTAGAGTTTAAGACCCCAGATGCCACTCTTCAAAGTGGGATGCAGAAAGTTTTCTTAATAGATTTTATTATGCCAATTGACTTAGATGTCCCCTGAAACTGGTCCCCAGACCCCTGCCCCTGCTACGCTGGCCTTTGAAGCATTCAGGTTATTCAGGAAACTTCTTTGCTTTTGGTTTAGTCCGATTGTGCTGATCTCCCCTGTATTGTGTGCTGTCTTTCACGTCACCTAAAGTTGTTTTTATCTACTAATTAGTGGATACCGCTTTCCCATCCTCCCTCCCTTCCCCGTCTTGTAACCACAAAAGAATGTTTACTCCTCAGTTTAAACTGTTTCTCAAGTTCTTATAATAGTGGTCTTGAACAATATTTGTCCTTTTGGAACTGACTGATTTCACTCAGCATAATGCTTTCCAGGTTCCTCCATGTTATGAAATGTTTCACAGATTCATCACTGTTCTTTATCAATGCATAGTATTCCATTGTGTGAATATACCATAATTTATTTATCTATTCATCCGTCGATGGGCACCTTGGTTGCTTCCATCTTTTTGCTGTTGTAAACAGTGCTGCAGTGAACATGGGTGTGCATGTATCTGTTCATATAAAGGCTCTTACGTCTCTAGGATATATTCCAAGGAGTGGGATTGCTGGATCGTATGGTAGCTCTATTTCTAACTTTTTAAGGAAGCACCAAATCAATTTCCAAAGTGGTTGTACCATTTGACATTCCCACCAGCAATGTAGAAGTGTTCCAATCTCTCCACAGCCTCTCCAACATTTACTATTTTGTGTTTTTTGGATTAATGCCAGCCTTGTTGAAGTGAGATGAAATCTCATTGTAGTTTTGATCTGCATTTCTCTAATGGCTAGTGATCGTGAACATTTCCTCATGTATCTGTTAGCTATCTGAATGTCTTCTTTAGTGAAGTGTCTATTCATATCTTTTGCTTTAGGGGCTATTTTTATTTCTTCTGTGAATTATTTGCTCTTTGCCTTTGGCCATTTTTCTGTTAGGTTGTGTTTTGTTGATTTGTAGGAGCTCTTTCTATATTAAGGACCTGCTATTGTATCCCACAGGATTAATAGAAGACTTGGTACATAATTAATGCTTGATAGCCATTTGTCAAATTAATTAATTTGTTGCCTAACCTGAAATCCTTAAAGCAATTCCAACCTCTTTTTTTTCCAGGTCATTTTAAACTCTGCGAATTAACTTCTCAAAAAGACTGGCAGGACACATGCAGTGCACTGGAGTGCTTATTTTAGAACCACCCTGAAACTGGACCCCCATAAATATGCAAAGTGAGTGACTCCTTTCACCCTAAAGATTCAAAAGGCAGCAGCATTTCCTCACAGGAATTCCTCCTACAATGCACTTGGTCTCATAATGGGGATAATCCCTTCAAAAATGGACACGCAAAAATCGTTTCATCAGAATAAAAACTAACTCAGGGACAATAAGGCTTCCACCAGGAATCCGGAACATGTCTATCTCATAATGCTTTTGAAAAATGCTGGAAAAACCCAGGAATGGGAGTGAGGGGACGACTGGTGGTCTCAGGAGTCCATTTGTGTGCTCGTATCACCCCCATTTCTCATGAGGGTCCCAGAGCTGAGCCACAGAGCTGCCACGGGGCCCTGCTACTATACTTTGTCCGGGGTGGGGTGTGTGGCAGTGAGGAGCAGCCGCACCAGCCTCGCCCTTCACGCCTTTGCTCCTGCGGTCCGCTCCCTTCCCTTCTCCTGGGCACTCTGCCCATCCCAGTGGCTCTTTCTTGGTGGTCAGGGTCCACTGTGTGTGCCTATCGGCAGGGAGTGCCTAGGGGGCATGCCCTCACCTGGGCATCCAGGGTGCTGGGGCTTGGCCATGGGAAGGTGAAGACCTGGACACAGCTCGCCCTGGCTGGCTGTGGGTGTCTCGAGCCACTACACCAAGGGATCCAGTCACCACACGTCATGGGCTGGGGAGCAGTGGCCACAGGATGGCCAGACCCTGAGCGGCAGGAAGTGGGAGGTGACCAGAACCCCACAACAGAGGCTGAGTGCTAGGGGACCTCCCACGGAGCCTCACAGCTCTGGTGTATAACCCATGAACAGATCACGGGATGGGGACTGTGCTGGGGGACCCAGGCAGTGGGGATGCGCTCTGTAGAGCGAACGCTCCCCGGTGAGAGCACCTCCTGCAAAGACAGGGTGCTCACAGGCCTCCCCGAGAACAGCCCCCGTGGCCCTGATTTCTCCACGACCTCTTCCTCACCGGCACATCACAGCCCAGGTGCTCGAGTGCAGAACTGAGAACTGAGATGTCTCGCCGTCTCTAAGTGGGGTGATCAGGAAGGTGCCTGAGGGGCCCAGGATCACACTGCCAGGGACCGACCCCTCCCTCTGCCACTCTGACCTCCTACTAAGAAAGCAGCAGCTCCCTCATGGGCTCTGCTCTGGCCACCGGCCAGTGCTGCAACACTGGCTTTTGTGGACGGGCCCTGGGAGGTGGCACACACTGCCCGAGGGATCCCTGGACAGGCGGCCGAAGCCACCCAAGGAGATGTCAGCATCTGGGACATGCTGAGTTTCACCTGCCAGCTGGACGTCCAGGCTGGACGTCAAAGGGGCAGCGGGCATGTGGGTTCCAGAAAGAGGTCAAGGGGCAGAGGCTGGCCATGGGTGGTGCCTACAGTTAGGAGACTGGACGCACCTCCGAGGGTGGTGGCCAGGCACCCCACCCTAATCTGAGGAGCGGACGTGATAAAATGCACGCTGTCTACAAGTGAAGCCGATACTCCCCAGGCCTGTGTTTCCCTGTAACAACCAGGGGCCTTTGAGGACCAAGAGGTCCACAGGCTCAGGGGTAATGCCACCTCCAGTGTCATCCCTGAGGCTGGGGCTGGAGGTGCCCTGTGACAAGCCAGCGTGCAGTTAGGGCTGTCCCTTCCCAGGCCAGGTCATAAAGATTGCATTACTGGGTGGACCCAGGCTGGAAAAGCCACCATAAAGCACCGTCTGTCCCTTGGACACTGAGCTCGCGTCTGACCACAGCTTCCTGCTGACCTGACGGGGAGCTATAATCAGAGAGAACACTAACCCAGGGGTGCAGCCAGAGAGGGGAGTGCACACTGCCCCTAGAAATCACGGTGTCTCCCCCGGGGCCAGGACAGTGGTGGTTCAGGGGTAGAATCCTCACCCTTCATGTAGGAGATCTGTGTTTGATTCCCGGCCAATGCACCTTGAGCAAAGCCACCACCCGTCTGTCAGTGAAGGCCTGTGTGTGGCTGGGGTGCTGAACAGGCTTCAGCAGAGCTTCCAGGCTAAGATGGACCAGGAAGAACGGCCTGGTGATCTACTTCTGAAAACCAGCCAATGAAAAAAACCCTGTGGACCACAACCGTGCATCTTCAATGGATCGTGGGGACGGTGCAAGACCAGGCAACGTTTTGTTCCCTTGTGCAACGGGTCTCCATGAGTCAGGGGCCTAAACGATGGCAACCGACGTCACACCTCACCACACATTCAAACATTCCACGGGCCAGGAGCAGAAGGCTGTGCCCAAAGTGGACAAGTCCCAAGATCGTGAAATCAAACCTCGTGAAAATCGAAGTTGAAGACATCTTTGTGCTGTGTTTTCCAGTTTGGGAATTCCTTGCAATGACTGGTGCCCTACATAAAGCAGGTCTTATTACCTGGTAATGCAAACAATTGATATTGTTGTCTTGGGGCTAAGAAGCTCAGCTGAGGAGCCCAGGCTGGGAAGGCTGTGTGTCCCTGTGACATCCTGCATGATGCCAGCGGCCCGGCCACAGAGGACGAGCTCTGGCGCCAAGAGATGTCAGGTGCTGGTGCACAGGGATGCGGTGGGGAGGGAATTGAGGGTCTAGGAGGCCCCAGATGAGGGGGCCGCCTGGGACGTGTTGGGGCTCTTGTCTGGCGTTGGCTCATTGACAGGGAGAGTGGGGTGAATGCCGGCTGGCAGGCAGCTTTAAGGGCACCAAGAGAGCCACGGGGTCCCGATCCTGGGGGCTGCCCAGGACCAGCTGCCAGTAATGCCCATGGGGCTCTGAGGGAGCCGGTCAGACTAAGGTTCCCAGGGCTTTGGGCATGTGGCTCTGCGAACTCGCTCCTTTCTCCTCCTCAGGAACACCTGCAGGGTACGGTGTGGTGCTCCACAGGTGAGGAGGCTGCAGGTCTGGGCTCTGGGCATCAGGTCTGTGTCCCCAGCTCACAGCTTCGAGTGACTCCACTCGCTGTAGGATGGGGCAGTGCCACTGGCTTTGGACGAAGGGCAGTTGGGACAGAGTGGGCACAGTGTCCCGACTCCTGCCAGCCAAGGACACGGACGGACATGGAACGGGACTGAGCCACCTTGGTAACCAGCCTGCTGGGGGACTGCCCTGAAAGCCCTCCTGCCACAAACCACCCCAACCCCAGTTAAGCACCTGAGGCACTGTTGCCAACGCTTGGAGGAGCTCACGAGAGGGTAAAAAAGACCAAGGCCAGGGGCCAAGCAGGAGGCGAAGGCAGGCGGCAAGGGGTCACCAGCGCGCTGTGGAGACGCGTGCCCACGTTGGGCAGTGGGGAGGCCTCGAGGAATTGGTGGCTCCCTGGTCCCAGGAGCCCTATAGCCTAGAGGTTTTCTAGCTGCCTTGGACTTTCTGCTGAGTTTACACAGTGGTGGCTATCCTGTGTGTACTGAGCATTCGAAATAACAACAACAACAATAATAGCTGTAACTCGAGTGTTAAAAATAAAAGAACATGACAGAATAACTGGACGATAATAGCAAAAAAGCTAGATTTGAGTTAACAGCCTTCAGAGGTCCTTGTATGCTCAAGAAGGTAATGGTTTTGATTAATGTTAGATTTTATTAAATATGCAGGTTAGAATTTCTAAGGTAATCTCTAAAACCAAACAACCAAACTCATTGCCTTCGAGTTGGTTCCGACTCATAGTGACGCTATAGGACCGAGTAGAACTGCTCCATGGGGTTTTCCAGGCTGTAGTCTTTATGGACGCAGACTGCCACATCTTGACACAGAAGTGTCAATTCACCAGGAAAATAGAACCATTTTTAACTCGTATGCACTCATTAACAACAGCTCAAATATATAAAGCAAACTTAGAAGTACAAGAAGTGGATAAACCCACCCTACATGTTCATCGCCTTTCCCAGTAATTGATAGCTCAAGCAGACAAAAAGGAGGTAAGCTTCGAGATTAGGAGGAGACAGTGCCCAAGCTGCGTCCAAAGGACAAGCTGGGGGTGGGATGGGGTAGAAGCATCACAGGCCCTGGAAGAGGGTAGAGGGAGCACCTAACTCTAGACTGTTGAGAATGGTGGACAGAAGAGCACCCACTCAACAAGAGGATAAACATTCTCTTTAGAGATTTGCGGTTGGGTTCACCATTCCTCTCTCCGTTGCCTTCACCAACCCCAAATCATCAGGAGCGTCAGGTTGAGCGTGGGCTTAAGTGGTGCCCAAAAGGTCAAGGTGAAGCACTCTGCAGTCGCCATCATAGAAGCAACATTCTTGAAAACTGACCTCGATGAGTTGCAAAGACTTATATAGCACTGCCTGTGTTCTCCATCCATGATGGCTTGGTCTGGAAATCAATAATCAAACAGTCACTTTAAAAACCCACCTGGAAATTTTTAAAACATCTGGTGTCTCTAGTTTGAATCTTCTCTCTTATCACTGTAGTCCCTTCCAGCTGATTTCCAGGGACCCCCTCCTCACTTTTGTTTCTGTTTTGCAGGAAACACCACCCTGCTAGCCATCCCTCAGGCTTCCTCGGGCCTCCTGGCCAAGTACTGCAACAAGTCATTCTTCGAGGAGAGCCAAAAGGAGAGCCAAGTGCTCCTGGTGGTGGTGTACAGCACGGTGTGTGCAGTGGGTCTCCCAGCCAACTGCCTGACGGCGTGGCTGACGCTACTGCAGGCCCTGCAGGGCAACGTGCTGGCTGTCTACCTGTTCTGCCTGGCGCTCTGCGAGCTGCTCTACCTCAGCACTCTGCCACTCTGGGTCATCTACATCCAGAACCAGCACCGCTGGACGCTAGGCCTGCAGGCCTGCAAGGTGACTGCCTACGTCTTCTTCTGTAACATATATATCAGTGTCCTCTTCCTGTGCTGCGTCTCCTGTGACCGCTTCATGGCGGTGGTGTACGCGCTGGAGAGCCGAGGCCACCGCCACCAGAAGACTGCCGTATTCATCTCGGCATCTGTCTTCATCCTCGTGGGGCTTGTCCACTACCCAGTGTTTGAGATGGAGCAGCAGCAGGGCACCTGCTTCGAGGCACTGCCAACGGACGGCAGGATTGCCCGGTACCACTACTTGAGATTTGCTGCTGGGTTTGCCATACCTCTCTCCATCATCGCCTTCACCAACCACCGAATCATAAGGAGCATCAGGCTGAGCGTGGGCTTGAATGCCACCCAAAAGGCCAAGGTGAAGTACTCTGTGGCTGCCATTGTCCTCATCTTCCTGGTCTGCTTTGCCCCCTATCACCTGGTGCTCCTCATCAAAGCCATCGCCTTCTCCTACTATGGAGGGGACACAGACACCCTATGTGCCTTCGAAGCCAGCCTGTACAAGGTGTCCACGGTGTTCCTGTGCTTGTCCACAGCCAACAGCGTGGCTGACCCAATCATCTATGTGCTGGCTACCGACCATTCCAGGCAAGAAGTGTCCCGAATCCACAAGGAATGGAAAGTGTGGGTCACAAAGACGGACCTCAGCAAGCTCATGTACTCCAAGGACTTGGAGGAGGCCAAGTCTCCCCCTGTGCTCGTGTGCTGCTGTGAGTACTCCAGGTCTGTTCATCCACCAGGGCCCCCACGCTCCCTAGAGCGGCTGAGCGAGGAATCCTGCTGATCCCTGTGTACCTGCAGAGAGGATGGCAGGAGCCGGAGTTGGGGGAACAGCAGCGGGGGCTCCCCTTCCACCGAGTTCACCAGCACAGCATCTGTGGCTCTGGCCTCGGAGATCTTTCTAGAAAGCCTGCCACTGTTTTCTCATTCCAGAGCCATTCCCTCCATAAGCCTCCGCCCCTCAGGGCTCCCATACCCCAGGCTGTCCACGGGCACAGATGCCCACAGGGAAGAGGTTTTGTGCCAAGGGCAGCGGTGGTGCTTCCAGGACGCCAGGGAGCTGGTGAGAGCGTGGGAGGCAGCAGGGCCTCTCCTCACAGTCTTCAGACTGGTGAGCCCACGCCCAGTGATTAGTGAGCAACGGGGGCTTTGGCAGGGGCCCTAGGTCTGCCTGGCACTGTGGGCAGATGGCAGCATCCCCACATGGGGCAGGTGCCAGGCCAGCCTCCAGTGATAACTTCGTTTTCTGTGCTTTTGTGCAAGCGTTGTGTGAGAGATTGGGCCTTTGCCTTGGAATGTCAGAGCAAACGGTGCTGGGAGTGACCTGCACCATCGCAGAGCCCGGTCACAGTAGGACAGCCCAGGACCCGGCAGATGCCAGGAGCCCACCGCCGGGGCCCTCGGTGCTGAGCAAGGCTGATGCCTCAGGCTGCTGTGGGACCCTTCGAGGGAGCCGTGTGCCCACCCATAGGGAATCCCAGACAGTCATGTTGGAAACGTTGTCCACTGGAAATGTGTGGAGGGGTCCGACCTGGTGGCTTGGAATCCCTTCAATTTGGGACATCCCAGCTTCACTGTTGGCGAGAAGCCACCCGAAGGCTCTGAACTGAGCAAATCAGGAGCAAGCAGTGACCCTTGCCCCCTGCCTGTCCCGTCCTCCGCACAAACCTCTGACTCATGTGGAATCAGGTCTGCCCCCAGAAACAGCCCGGAGCCAGATCCCAGCTCGGAATGAGGCTGGGCTAGGCCAGGACACATGGCTGCCTTGTCTTCCTCATCTGTAAGATGGGACCTACCTCACTGCATCATATCCTGGCTGACCCTCCTCCCCACCTGCTACCACTGCCCCGGATGCCTCACAAACACACACATGGCTGGCCGGCTGCCCACTGTGGATGGAAGAGGGGGCCAGCTACCATCCTAGCACATTTCAAGTATCTGTTCCAGCCAGAAGCAGGCAGGGCTGTTGTGTTCTTCCTGTGAGGCAGCATCACTCTGCATTGTCAACGAAGTCCAGAAAATACACGTTAGAAATAAAGACATAAATTCGTGTCAGCGCCAGCTCCCTTTTAATGTGAAACAATGTGGTTTTACCTTTCCAAGTAAAGGTTTCCTCTATGGCTCTCTGGGGGCCGAGCCCTGAGAGGGGTGCCCGAGGCTGCCACAGGAGGGGATGGGCTGGGTCCTGGGGGTGGTGTGGAATGTCCACGCAGCCAGGCTGGGGTGGGAGCAAAATGTCAGACAGGTCATTCAGTATTCCAACCGAGTGTGACTTCCCTGTGGCTGCCGTGACAAAGTACCACAAACTGGAGCCTTAAGACAGCACAGTTTATTCTCTCACAGTTCTGGAGGCGAGAAGCCCAAAATCAAGGTGTCAGCAGGGTTGGTTCCTGCCGAAGCTCTGAGGGACAGCCTGTTCCAGGCCTCTCTCCCAGTTTCCGGTGGCTGCCGGCATTCCTTGGCTGGTGGCCACATCACCTGGATCTCTGCCTCCGTCGTCATGTGGCCGTCTGCTTTGGGTGTCTGACTCTTTGTCCTCTCTTCTTCTTCCAAGAATGCTTGTCACTGGGTTTAGAGCCCACCCTACAACCCAAATGACTTCATCTCTAGATATTTATCTTGGTTTAGAGCCCACCATACAACCCGAAAGACTTCATCTCCAGATCTTGACCTCGATCACACCTGCAGTGGCCTCATTTCCAAAAAGGTCCCATTCTCAAGTTCCAGGGGTTAGGACACAGATGTATCTTTCTGGGACCCACCGTTCAGTCCATTATAAATAGCAGGGATGAATCAAAGCTGTGTCCCCCACACAGAGTGAAGAGGGAGTGGAGTCCAGGAAAGCTCAGCCCTCCTGGACAAACAGTCCCCAGACTGACCCCCAGCCCAGGCTCGTTCCACACCTGCCTGCTGTCCACTCAGCCCTGCCCAAGACAGCACTTCTGCTGGCAAACGAGGCCGAGGAGGTCCTGCTGCAGGCCCAGGCCCAGGTGCGGGTGCCCAGAAGACAAGTCTCTGAGGCAGCGTCAGGCACCACTGTGTCCCAGCCTCCTTGATTCTTGCTGTTGTTAGTTGCCGTCGAGTAGATTCTACCTCACTGTGACCCCACGTGTGCAGAGTAGAACTGCTCCATAGGGTTTTCAAGGCTGCGGCCTTTTGGAAGCAGATTGCCAGGCCTTCCTTCTGAGTTGCCTCCGGGTGACTTTGAACCACCAACCTTTCGGCTAGTAGTGCTTAACCCTTTGCGTCACCCAGGGGAGCCTGTTCTGTGGGTTGCTAAAATCTGCTTTTTCTCAGTACCTGTGCTTGGCAGCCCCATGGCACTTCCCTGGCAGTTTTTGGAAAAGTTCAAGCCTGGGACCCACTGTTTGTGAGCCCATGGGCCTCCCTCTAGTGAACCCCCGCCCCCCAGAATCTGCAGTTAGTGCTAGGAACCTTTTCGTCTATGTGTCACCTGACCTGGGGTTTGGCATTTTGTCCTCCAGTTTCAGTGGCGGAAATGAAGCTGGCACATTGGTCTCCTAGGGCCACTATAGCAAAACACCCCAAGCTGGGAGGCTTATAAGAACAGAAATGTATTCTCTCACGGTTCTGGAGGCTGGGAGTCTGAATCCAGGGTGCTGTAGGGCCGTACTCTCTCTGTCTGCTCCAGTCCTTGTGTCTTCCAGCCCCTGTGGCCTCGGCTCCTTGACTTGCAGCTACAGGGTAACTCCATCCTCCATGGATGTCCTTCTGTCTGTGTCTGTCTGTGTCTCTTCTTCTCTGTTATAAGGACATAAGGATGAGATGAGAGCCCACACCACTCATGTTCACTGATAACATCCTCAAAGACCCTATTTCTAAACAGCCCACTTCACAGTTCCCAGGACTAGAACTTGAACATACATTTTTGGAGGACATGATTCCACAACAGACGGCGCTCCTATTAAGGGCTAGGGTGCCTTTGAGCAGACAGAGGGGCAATGTGAGGGGCCTCCCTGTTTCCCCGCAGGAGGGGGGGTCCTTGCTTGCCCACTGGAGGGGGGATCCCTGTTTCTGCACTGGAGGGAGCCCCGTTTCCCCACTGGGGCCATGTGAGGGGTGTCCCTGTTTCCCCGCAGGAGGGGGGGTCCTTACTTCCCCACTGGAGGGGGGATCCCTGTTTCTGCACTGGAGGGGGCCCCATTTCCCCACTGAGTGAGTTATCTAGGGCTGCCATAACAAAGACCCCAAACTGGTGGCTTAAAACAGGAATTTATTCTCCCACAGTTCTGGAAGCCCAAAGTCCAAAACCAATGTGTTCACAGAGCGGTTCTTCCTCTAAAGACTCTAGGGAAGAGCTCATCCTTTCCTCTTCCAGCTTCTGGTGTCCTCACTTGTCCCCGCCCAGGCCACATTCCTCCCTGTGGTCCCTCCACTGCTTGCAGGGGTGCTTACAGGGTGGGTCTGGGCCGCCTGGCCTCAGCTCGGCCCCTTGGGCTTGGCTTGGGCCTGCCCCACTGCCCTCACTGCCAGGCCAGGCTGTCGCCCACCCACCTCTCTCTAGCCAGCAGGAAAAGTGGCCCCAGAGGTCTCCTGGGCTTGAGGGGGGGAGTCAGGAACAAGGGTGAGCCCAGTGTCCTGGGCAGGGTGTCAGACCAGCAGCCCCTTCTCAAGGCTGCTTGGGCCTGGCTGGGTTCACTGTCCCCCAGCCCCTCCAGTGGCTGTAGTCACCCCTTTCTGCTCGTTTCTGGAAGCTGGGGGCCTGTCTCCAGGGTGACAAGGCTGGCCCTGGTCTTGCTGGACATCACAAGTGCCTGTCCCCAAGTCCCCCCACTGGCCGGTCCTGGGGGTCAGGCAGCCCTCCTGGACAGGGCCCAAACCGCCAGCAGGTCTGTCCACCCTGGGGCCTGAGAAGCAGCCCATGACAACACAAGCCCAGAGCCAGGGCCTCCCATCCCGCAGCCACCACGCTGCGTGTGCGCCCTCCCACCAGTGTTTTAGAGGAGGAAAGGCCAGCTCTGTGCCAGGGGCTCCGTGGACGCCAGTCATGCAATTTTAATTCCATCACCTGCGCAGGCAGGTGGTGTAGTGGTTAAGTGTTTAAGTGTTGTGGCTGCTAACCAAAGGGTCGGCGGTTCGAATCCGACAGGCGCTCCTTGGAAACTCTCTGCGCTAATTCTACTCTGTCTTGTAGGGTCGCTATGAGTCGGAATCCACTCCATGGCAGTGGGTTTGGTTTGGTCTTTTTTGTGTGTGTGTGCAGCCAGGTGGAGAGGGGCTGGACGGGGCCAGGTGAGGCGGGGCCGGGCGCGGGGGGCCAGGTGGTGCAGGTGAGGTCAGGGCTGGGCAAAGCCGAGACTAGGTGGAGCCAGCGCCTCTCCCTGTCTCAGTTTGCTCATCTGTAGGTTGGGAATGACAACATACCTGCCCCATAGGGTTGTTGCGCGGTTGAGAAAATGTAGCCCCCCACTCATCACCGTTCCTGACGCGGAGTGAGTGTCCCGTAGTGGAGTTAGGTAGTAGTCTCCTGTCCACACCTGCGCGTCCCCCAGCCTCAGCCAGGCTGGAGCCCCCAGTCGGTGAACGTCTCGGGGCCCTTGTTAAGAGTCCGCTGTTCCCAGCGCCGCCCCTAGAGGGCGCCACCTCCCTGCGGGCGAGTTCAACTCCCCTGCGCGCCGCCTCCTCGCGGCCACCAGGGGGCAGCACGCCCCGAGGCCGAGTCCGCCGTGGAAGCGCGCAGGCTGGGGAGCCGCGCCCACCGCCTCGCCCACCACCTCGCCCGGGCTGCGTGGCCCGTGCACACCTGGGCCCTTGGCACGTTCTCCAGGTGAGGAAGCAGGGGGCCATACAGAAAGGCATGCGGAGCCGGGCCCACTGCCGACCCTGCAGCCCCTGAGCCTAAAGCGGCTCCGAAAGGAGGGAGGCGCGGTGGCCTGGCGACGTCTGCGCGGACGGGACGGTGACGTTGGTCCTCGGCGAGAATCCGGAGAAGCTGCGGGGGTGGTGGGTGGGGGTGGGAGGTGGGGGGTAGGTGGGGGGGTGGGGTGGGAGTGGGGGGGTGGGGTGGGAGTGGGGGGTGGGGTGGGAGGTGGGGGTAGATAGTGGGTGGGGTGGGGGTGGGGGGTGGGTGGGGGGCGGGCATCAGTGCTGCAATCCCCCACACATCTCAGCGAGCCCTCCGGGCCGCTCCTCTGGCCTTGGGAGGGGTCGGGTGGAGACCCGCAGACCAGAGCCCTCTGTGGACCGGGGTCCGGAGCAGACCCAGGCCCCTGTGGCCCCGACAGCCCTTGAAGGCTTGGCAGAGGTGCACTGGTGGTGGTGACCGAGGCGGTGGCAGCAGGGAAGCCCCCCAGGAGGCACCTAGCCAGCGGCGCTTCAACCGCCCACAACCATCCCCATAAGCAGGCGCCTAAGTCCAGACCGTGCTCCCTGTGCAAACCTCTTTCAGACATGTCCAGACCCCCTTCCTTAGAGACCGCAGCCCCCACACCCTACAGGGACGGTCTGAGCCCAGGGTGCAGGTCTGTCCCGTTGCTGGTGCTGATGGTGCTGGTCACTTGGCTAGGATGGAGCCAGCCAAGGTTCCCCTCTGAAGTTAACTAGTAATTTGTACTCGTTAATTAATAAGTACGTACTGAGTAGCTTGTGGGGAGAGAAACTGAGGCATCCTCTGTGAGGCAGGGTTTTTCCCTCTCACGTGTGCACGTTCATGTGTTTGTGTTTGTGTAGGTGTGGGCCTGCGGAGTTCTGTTGCAGCCAAGGGGTTACTGTCCCTGACTCTGAGCGCTTCCTTACTTCCTGGCTTCGGCCATCTCTCCAGGGAGCCCTGGTTCCTTTTAGGAGAAGCAGTGGTGAGAAAACAAGATCTAGGCCCCAGAGGCGCCCATTGCTAACAGGAGAACGTTGTTTCCAGAGCTGGGAAATGTATGTGTGTATACACCTGCACACGTACTCACACGCAGGGCAGTGGTAGAATTCTCACCCTCCTTGAGGGAGACCAGGGTTCAGTTCCTGGCCGAGGTATCTCACATGCAGCCGCTGCCCCTCTGGAGGCTTGCGTGTTGGCATGATGCTGAAAAGATTCCAGTTCAGCTTCTAGAGTAGGGTGGGCTGGGAAGAAAGGCTTGGTGATCTACTTCTGAAAAGCGGCCGGTGAAAACGCTCTGGATCCCAGGGGCCTGACCCACAACTGATCATGGAGGTGGCACAGGACTGGGCAGCATTTCATTCCTTTCTGTACGGGCCTGCGGTGAGTCGGGCCGTCTCAACAGCAACTAACCATGACATTCATACGCACACATCTGTATCTATTTCTATAGTTACCTATATGCAAAACTATGAATTTGTAGTGATAGCTCCAGCTTCAGTCCAACTGTTCTAGCCAGCCCCTTTCCTTGTTTGCAGCCCCCGCTTCCAACAGAGATGAACCTAGCACTTTTGTTCTCAATGTATTTACGTATTCGCTCAGCCTTTTCTCCCCTCTGGCCTTGAAGCCAAAGGCCCAGCCCTGCCTCCCCTTCTAGGCTAAAAAAGGGAAGGAGGAAAGAGGAAGCTAGGTGTTAAGAATGGAAAGGTCAGATTTTACACTACTTGTAAGCTAGCAGATGCACCTGCCACCGTTTCATGGATATTGGCGGAAGACACGAAACTCCGGGATCAGAGACAAAGATCTTCATTACAGCATGAGCTTCGTGTTCACTTTGGTTCCCCTTTTCCCCCAGGTCCCAGGGGACAATGTAGAGTGGCTCAGGTGGGGAACCCTGAGCTTAGTAATCTCCAGTCTGTCAAAGGGACTGCCAGGAAACTTGCAGTCCCTGGGTGTACAAACGGCTAATGCACTTGGCTGCTAAGCAAAAGGCTGAGGGTTCGAGTCTACCCAGAGGCACCTCGGAAAAAAGACCTGGCAATCTACTTTGGAAGAATCAGCCACTGAAAGCCCTGTGGAGCACTGTCTACTCTGATGCACGTGGAGTTACCATGAGTCAGAGCCAACTCAACGGCAACGGGCACTGGGCTGGCCAACTTGCCGGGTCTCTGCCCCAGAGGGGAACATTCTCCTTATCCTGGACAGCGTCTGCATCAGTCGTCTGCCTGGAGGGAGACTCTCTCTCTGTCTTCCAAGGTTACTCTTTTCAGGGAAGTTTGTACAGCAGATAACCTGCTGTACAAACTTCCCTGAAGAGAGAGCTGATGCCTCTGCTCGGAAGAGAACTGCCCCTCAACACTGAGTATATGTTTCTTAGTTTTTATGTGAAAATAGCGTACCCTGTGTGTGTGACTGCAATTTGCTTTTCCTAGTCCTTCTTGTCAATAATAAGACTTGAGACCCACTCATGCTGGTATGAATAGATCGGATTCTTTTAAAATGCTGCACAGGAGTCCACAGTTCATTTGGCTATTCCCTATTGACAGACATTTAATTTAGTTCCCTGTTTCTTAGTTACTAACCACCAGTCCTGCAGTGAGTATCCTTGAACTGACTGCCCCGTGCACATAGGTGTGCTTCTAGTAGATACAGAGATGATTTTCTGGGTCCTGATAGATGAATTTTTAAATAGTTTTTTTATAACAGTTTTAGATTTACAAAAAAAATTGATAAAATAGTATAGAGCATTACCATATACCCCAGACCCAGTTTCCCCTATTATGAACATCTTACATAAGTGTGGTACGTTTGTCACAGCCAGTGACACATTTTCACTAACTAAAGTCCGTACTTTGTTTAGGTTTCCTTCATTTTTCTCTAACATCCTTTTTCTGGTCCAGGACCCCATCCAGGACACCACATTACATCTAGCTGTCTTATCTACTTGGCACTTCTTGACTGTGATGATTTCCCAGACTTTCCTTGTTTTTGATGACCTTGACAGTTTTGAAGAGTACTGGTAGGTATTTTGTAGGATGTCCCTCTATTCGATATTTTTCTTATGATTAGACTGGGCTTATGGGTTTTTGGGAGGAAGATCACGGAATAAAATGCCCTTCTCATCACATCGTATCAAGTACTTAGTATCAACATGACTTACCACTGTTGATGTTGGCCTTGATCGCTTGGCTGAAGTAGCGGTTGTCAGGTTTCTTCACTGTAAATTTACCCCTTCTTCCCCCTTTCCACGCTGTCCTCTTTGGAGGGAAGTTACTCTGTGCAGCCCATACTTAAGGCATGGGGAGTGATGTTTCCCTCTCCCTGAGGGCAGAGTGTCTACATAAGTTATCTGGAATTCTGCACAGGACAGTTGACTCTTCTCACTTATTTATTCAATCATTTTATTATATCATTATGGACTCATGAATATTTGCTTTATACTTTTGGTTATAACCCAATAATACTTTAATTTTGTCGCGTCACTTGTTCCAGCTTTGGTCAGTGGAAGGTCTTTTAGTTGATGCCTGTATCACTTGACATACCCGCAGCAATGTGTTTTATTTTTTTGAACACTTCCTTGCTTTCTGGCACTACAAGATGAGCATCTTGTATGTTTCTTGCCCCAGTTCTAGAATCAGCCATTTTTCAAGGAGCCCTGATTCCTTTTATTGGAGAACAGTATTAGAAACCAAGATCCGGGGTGCTTTGGGTCATGAGTTATCAGCTTGACTTTTGACTTCAAGAGGGACTGCAGTCTAAATTCAGCCACGTAGGCAGTCAAGCCTGCCTATGTGACAGAACCCCAATAAAAATTCTGGACACCAAGGCTCGGGTGAGTTTCCCTGATTAGCAACACTCTGTGCATATTGTCACACACTGCTACCAGGAAAAGCAGTGCTGTCCTTGGCTCCACCGGGAGAGAACAACTAGAAGCCCTGCACTTGGAGCTTTCCTGGACTCTCCCCCATGTGTCTCTTCCCTTGGGTGATTTTAATTTGTATCCTTTCACTGTAATAAACCATAACTGAGTATAACAGCTTTCAGCGTTTTGAACCCTAGCCAATTATTGAATCTGACAGTAGTGTTGGTGACCCCCAAACCTGCAACTGGTGTCAGAAGTTAGGGTGTCCGTGTGGACTGTTTCCTAACTTTGTGCTTGTACATTTAATTTGCTTATTATTTTGTCATGAATGGGTGTTGGATTTTTGCCTTTTCTGTGCCTATTGAAATTTTACTTTTTTGCTTCATTCTGTTAATGGGGTGGATTATGTTGGTTGATTTTGGAATGTTAAATCCATTTTGCATTCCTGGAATAAAACCAGCTTGGTTGTTGTCTTAGGCTGGGGTCTCTAGAGAAGCACAGCCAGTGTGTGTGTGTGTGTGTGTGTGTGTGTATACACACACATTAAAAAAAAAAAAAAAAACCTCATCGCAGTCAAGTCGATTCTGACTCATAGTGACCCTATAGGACAGAGTAGAACTGCCCCATAGGGTTTCTAAGGAGCACCTAGTGGATTCGAACTGCCGACCTTCTGGTTAGCAGCTATAGCTCTTAACCACTATACTACCAGTATTTCAAGTGAAAGAACCCCTGAGTAGGGACTTGAACCCTGAATCCTCAGATTAAAAGTGTGATGCTCTACCGATGAGCTACCCAGGCCCCTTACACATAGAGAGAGAGAGAGAAGGAGGAAGGTGGGGAGGGTGGGAAATAGACAAAGACACAGGGAGATTTATCTCAAGGAAGTGCCCAGGCAGTTGTAGAGGCTGGAAAGTCCCAAGTCCGTGGACCAGGCATCAGGCTGGAGGCTTATTCTGACTCACATAGCTGCAGGGGCCGGCAACCCTAAGGTCAGCAGGTCAGATGGCAAGCTGTTGGCTCACATGTTTCAGAGGCTGACAAATCCCAAGGTTGGCAGGTAAGCTGCTGGCTGGTCTCAAGGACTGGAGGTCAGATGATGACAAACTGGATGCAGGATCCAGAACAAGCAAAAGCCACCGAGCTTTGCCAGAAAGTCCATATATACTGGATGCAGGCCACACCCCTGAGAAACTTCCTTTCAACTGACTGGCTGCTCATAGCAGATCTCGTCATGGAGGTGATTACGTCATTACGTAGCTGCCAAAACACATCACAGCTGCCAAATCTCTGGGAATCATGGCTCAGCCACGTTGACTTAATCTTAACCATCACAGTTATCTTTTCTATACATCACTGCATTTGATTCACTCATGTTTTGTTTTGAATTTTAAAGTTTATGTTCATGAGAGTTCATGGAACTTTTCTTTCTTACATCCTAGCGACAGTTACGGTGACCTTGTAAAACAGGCTGTGTAGTGTCCGCTTTCTCTTGAAGACTTTGTATAAGACTGATGTTATTTTCCACGTTTGGATTTTTTTTTTTTAATAGACTTTTATTCTCCTTGTCATCAGTTTTCATGAATCCATTGATAATAGTTATTTAAAAATCTAACACCAATACTTGGGTCACCTATGGATTTATTTTTTACAATCTTTTTTTTTTTTCTGTCACTTTTTGGTGTTGTGTCCTGGCATGCCAGCTAATTTTCTATTGAATGTTGGACATTTTGAATGAAAAGGAGTAGAGGCTCTGGCAGATACATTACTCCAGAGAGTGCTTTTGATCGTTGCCAAGGTGGTACGTGGAAAATGGCATCCCAGCTTAGCTTAACTCGCATTGCTCTCATTCTGAGTGGGGCTGAGCATCTTTTCAGCTGTTTAAGAACATTTCTGTTTTCTTTGCTCGGAGCTGTATGTTAATATTCTTTTCCCATTTTCCATTGGTTTATTGATCTACTTCTCATTTGCAGGTGTCTGTATATAAAAGCAATTAACCCTTTGAGATATAGCTAAGAATGTTTTTTCTCCACGAATCTTTTCACTTTATTTTTGACATGCACACATTTCAATTTTCTACTAGATACATTTATCCAGGTTCCATCATCTTTTACCAGGAGTCGTGCCAAAAAACAAACAAAAAAATCAAACTTGTTGCAGCTGAGTTGATTGTAACTCATAGCTACCCCGTACACAGGACAGAGGAGAACCGCCCCATACACAGGACAGAGGAGAACCTCTCCATATATAGGACAGAAAAGAACCACCCCGTACACAGGACAGAGGAGAACCGCCCCGTCCATACACAGGACAGAGGAGAACCGCCCCGTACACAGGACAGAGGAGAACCGCTCCATATATAGGACAGAAAAGAACCACCCCATACACAGGACAGAGGAGAACCGCTCCATACACAGGACAGAGGAGAGCCGCCCCGTACACAGGACAGAGGAGAACCGCCCCATACACAGGACAGAGGAGAACCGCCCCGTACACAGGACAGAGTAGCCCCGTACACAGGACAGAGGAGAACCGCCCCGTACACAGGACAGAGGAGCCCCGTACACAGGACAGAGGAGAACCGCCCCGTACACAGGACAGAGGAGAACCGCCCCGTACACAGGACAGAGAACTGCCCCGTACACAGACAGAGGAGAACCGCTCCATATATAGGACAGAAAAGAACCACCCCATACACAGGACAGCGGAGAACCGCTCCGTACACAGGACAGAGGAGAGCCGCCCCGTACACAGGACAGAGGAGAACCGCCCCGTACACAGGACAGAGTAGCCCCGTACACAGGACAGAGTAGCCCCGTACACAGGACAGAGGAGAACCGCCCCGTACACAGGACAGAGGAGAACCGCCCCGTACACAGGACAGAGGAGAACCGCCCCGTACACAGGACAGAGGAGAACCGCCCCGTACACAGGACAGAGTAGCCCCGTACACAGGACAGAGGAGAACCGCCCCGTACACAGGACAGAGAACTGCCCCGTACACAGACAGAGGAGAACCGCTCCATATATAGGACAGAAAAGAACCACCCCATACACAGGACAGAGGAGAGCCGCCCCGTACACAGGACAGAGGAGAACCGCCCCGTACACAGGACAGAGGAGAACCGCCCCGTACACAGGACAGAGGAGAACCGCCCCGTACACAGGACAGAGGAGAACCGCTCCATATATAGGACAGAAAAGAACCACCCCATACACAGGACAGAGGAGAACCGCTCCATACACAGGACAGAGGAGAGCCGCCCCGTACACAGGACAGAGGAGAACCGCCCCGTACACAGGACAGAGGAGAACCGTCCCGTACACAGGACAGAGTAGCCCCGTACACAGGACAGAGTAGCCCCGTACACAGGACAGAGGAGAACCGCCCCGTACACAGGACAGAGTAGCCCCGTACACAGGACAGAGGAGAACCGCCCCGTACACAGGACAGAGTAGCCCCGTACACAGGACAGAGGAGAACCGCCCCGTACACAGGACAGAGGAGAACCGCCCCGTACACAGAGGAGAACCGCTCCATATATAGGACAGAAAAGAACCACCCCATACACAGGACAGAGGAGAACCGCTCCGTACACAGGACAGAGGAGAGCCGCCCCGTACACAGGACAGAGGAGAACCGCCCCGTACACAGGACAGAGGAGAACCGCCCCGTACACAGGACAGAGGAGAACCGCCCCGTACACAGGACAGAGGAGAACCGCCCCGTACACAGGACAGAGGAGAACCGCCCCGTACACAGGACAGAGTAGCCCCGTACACAGGACAGAGGAGAACCGCCCCGTACACAGGACAGAGTAGCCCCGTACACAGGACAGAGGAGAACCGCCCCGTACACAGGACAGAGAACTGCCCCGTACACAGGACAGAGGAGAACCGCTCCGTACACAGGACATAGGAGAACCGCCCCGTACACAGGACAGAGAACTGCCCCGTACACAGACAGAGGAGAACCGCTCCGTACACAGGACATAGGAGAACCGCCCCGTACACAGGACAGAGAACTGCCCCGTACACAGACAGAGGAGAACCGCTCCATATATAGGACAGAAAAGAACCACCCCATACACAGGACAGAGGAGAGCCGCCCCGTACACAGGACAGAGGAGAACCGCCCCGTACACAGGACAGAGTAGCCCCGTACACAGGACAGAGTAGCCCCGTACACAGGACAGAGGAGAACCGCCCCGTACACAGGACAGAGTAGCCCCGTACACAGGACAGAGGAGAACCGCCCCATAGTTTCCAACCAGCTGCTGGTGGATTCTAACTGCCGCCCTTTTGGTTAGCAACCGAGCTCTTAACCACTGCACCACCAGGGCTACAGTGGCTCCTGGGCCTACAGCTCCCTGGCCCCCGGCCCCTCAACTCCCTGGCCCCCAGACTCCCCGTCCCCCTGGCCTACAGCCCCCCGACTCCGTGGCCTACGGCCTCCCCGACTTCCCAGCCCCCTGACTCCCCGGCCCCCCGGCCTATAGCCCCCCGACTCCCCAGCCCCCTGACTCCCTGGCCTACGGCCCCCCGACTCCCCGGCCTACAGCCCCCCGACTCCCTGGCCCCCCGGCCCCCCGGCCTACAGCCCCCCCGACTCCCCTGCCCCCCGGCCTACGGCCCCCCAGCTCCCCGGCCTATGGCTCCCCGACTCCCCGGCCTATGGCTCCCCGACTCCCCGGCCTATGGCTCCCCGACTCCCCGGCCCCCCGACTCCCCCGCCTACGGCCCCCCGGCTCCCCGGCTCCCCGACTCCCTAGCCTACGGTCCCCCGATTCCCCGACCTCCCGACTCCCCGGCCTATGGCTCCCCAACTCCCCGGCCTACGGCTCCCCGGCCCCCCCGACTCCCCAACTTCCTGGCCTACGGTCCCCCGATTTCCCGGCCCCCCGACTCCCCGGCCCCCCGACTCCCTGACCTACGGTCCCCCGATTCCCCGGCCCCCCGGCTCCCGGGCCCCCCGGCCCCCTGACTCCCCGGCCTACGGCCCCCTGACTCCCCGACCTACGGTCCCCCGATTCCCCGGTCCCCCGGCTCCCGGGCCCCCCGATTCCCCGGCCACCCCGGCCCCCCGACTCCCCGGCCTACGGCCCCCTGACTCCCCGGCCTACGGTCCCCCGATTCCCCGGCCCCCCGGCTCCTGGGCCCCCCGGCCCCCCGGCCCCCCGACCTACGGCCCCCTGACTCCCCGGCCTACGGTCCCCCGATTCCCCGGCCCCCCCGGCTCCCCGGCCCCCCGACTTTCTCACACAACCCCAACCTTTCCCTTCCTTCCCCGCCTCCTCCCGCTTCTACCCCAAACCCCTAAACCGCTCTCGCTCCCGTCCCTGCCCGCCTGCTCCCTCCTTCTCCGGACCTTCTCCCCTCACCACCCCGCCGCCTCGCGCTCGCCCACCCCGGGCGCCCAGGGGCTCTGGACGTGAGGAGAGACGGGAGCCGAGGTGCCGGCAGCGCCGCTCGCCCGCGCGAACCCAACGGCCATCGCCACTCGCGCGGGAAGACGCGCCCCAGGCCCCGCCCCGCCCGGGGTTCGTATAGGAGGCCCCGCCCCTGTCCGGAATTTGCCGAAGGCCCCGCCCCGTCCAGGTTTGAATCGGAGGCCCCGCCCTCAGCCGGAATTTGCCCGGAGGTCCCGCCTCTGTCCGGAATTTGCCGGAAGCCCCGCCCCGCCCGGGGGTTTGAATAGGAGGCCCCGCCCCCAGCCGGAATTTGCCCGGAGGTCCCGCCCCTGCCCGGAATTTGCCGGAAGCCCCGCCCCACCTAGGCTTTGAATAGGAGGCCCCGCCCCCAGTCGGAATTTGCCCAGAGGCCCCGCCCCTGCCCGGAATTTGCCGGAAGCCCCGCCCCGCCTAGGCTTTGAATAGGAGGCCCCGCCCCCATCCGGAATTTGCCCGGAGGTCCCGCCCCTGTCCGGAATTTGCCGGAGGCCCCGCCCCGTCCAGGGTTTGAAACGGAGGCCCCGCCCACGCCTCAGCCAATCAGCGGGCGCGGGGCGCGGCCGGCGCTGGTGACCCTTTGTGGGCGCCGAATGGCGGCCCGGCCCCGCCCCGCGCCGGCCCGGCGGCCCCTCCCCCGGCGGCGGTCTCGGCGGGCAGACCTCGCGGCTGATCGGGCCGGCGCGGGCCTGGGCACAGGTGAGTGGCCGGGGTCGGGGTCGGGGTCGGGGTCGGGGCGGGAGGCCGGGGTCGGGGCGGGAGGCCGGGGCCGGGGCGGGGGCTCGAGATGGCTCCGCGGCGGCCTTTGTGCGGCTCGGAGGCCGGGCGGGCGCCGCCATACGACCCGGAGACCCCGAGGGCCTGACCCTGGCGCCCTGCCTCCCCCGTCCCCGCGCCCCCGGCCCCCTCCCGCCCCCGTCCCCGCGCCCCCGACGCCCTGCCGTCCCCGCGCCCCCGTCCCCGCGCCCCCGACGCCCTGCCGTCCCCGCGCCCCCGTCCCCGCGCTCCCGACGCTCTGCCGCGCCCGCGCCGCCGTCCCCGCGCCCCCGACTCCCTGCCGTTCCCGCGCCCCCGTCCCCGCGCTCCCGACGCTCTGCCGCGCCCGCGCCCCCGTCCCCGCGCCCCCGGCGCCCTGCCGTTCCCGCGCCCCCGTCCCCACGCCCCCGGCGCCCCGCCGTCCCCGCGCCCCCGCGCCCCCGTCCCCGCGCCCCCGGCACCCTGCCGCCCCCGTCCCCGCGCCCCCGGCGCCCTGCCGCCCGCGACCCCGGCGCCCCGACGCCCCGCCGTCCCCGACGCGCTGGCGTCCCTGCGCCCCCGACGCCCTGCCGTCCCCGCGCCCCCGACGCCCTGCCGTCCCCGCGGCCCCGACGCCCTGCCGTCCCCGCGCCTCCGTCCCTGCGCCCCCGACGCCTTGCCGTCCCCGCGCCCCCGACGCCTCGCCGTCCCCGCTGCGTTCCCCATCCCTGCGGCGCCGGGAGAGCCGGTCCCCTGCCTCGGTGGGACTTTGGGAGAGCCCCGTGGCTGCCGACCGCGCCCCCCGAGGAGGGCGCCCGCGGGGACCGGCAGCCCGGGGCGCCTGGTGGTGACCTTCCCGACGTGCGGGGGTCCGGAGCGCGCGCGACGAGCTTGCGGCAGCGCCGTTGGCGCCTCCCCTGCCCCTGAGTCATCAGCCTTGTGGGAATACCTTTGTGGGCCACGGCCCTAACTTGCCCTGTTTTTTACCATTTTAAATCAAAAAGCGATGCTCTTTCTTAGTCAGTTGGTGGCTTAAAAAAACAAAAAGTGGATTTATTTGGCCGCTTGGGAAGAGGTTGCCTCGCAGAGAAGCCCAAACGCCCGCTTAACCTTTGGTTTGGAAAAGCTGACTGCAGGCTACTTCCAGGCCCTGAGTTGTTGGGAGAGGGAAGAACCTACCCTACGCAAAGGTGCAGGTAGGGTAGGTTCTTCCCTCTCCCAACCCAGGGCCTGGAAGTAGCCTGCAGTCAGCCCCTGTCAGGCCCAAGCCGAAGACCAGCGGGAGTGTCCACTCAGCCTGGAACCTCTTGTCTCCAACTTGAATTTATAGCCCAGAGGAGAAAGCTCTTAGCAGCCCCGGTCTCACTCAGCCATCCATCCTACAGCCTGTTCTTCCTTCTGTACTTATGTTCATCTGCCAGTCTGTCTGCCCATCCTTGCATCCATCCCCTCATCCATCTGCCTGCCTGTCCATCTATCTGTCCATCTATTTGTCCCTCTTCCTTCCCACCCACCCATCCATTCACCCACCTATCCATGCATTTTGGCTGTATGCCGTCCTCGAGATTTCACTCCTATATTTCATTCCTGGCACAGTAAGGGAGTGTGTAAAAAAAAAAAAAAAGCCGTTGCCAGCGATGGAACGCTTGAATGTCATTTTAGGGCCTCTTATTAAAACTGGGCTTTGCTCTTAAGAACGCCACTTTCCAAAAAGGCAGGGCCTGGAACACCTTTCTCTGGAGCCCTGATAGGCTGGCTGTTGGCCTGGTCAGTGTTCAGTTAATTCTTTTCCTTATTTATTATTATTTTTTGTCTTAATTGCTTTTAAAAGGAGCATTCTAAGTACATTTTGCAGTGGTTTCTGCCCCCCACCCCGCGGCAGTAGACCCAGCTTCTCTTTAAGCTTGTCCAGGGACTTCAGGAAGCAAGTGCTGCCAGCCTTAGGTGGTTTAAAGGCAGCGCTCTGCCTCTCCCCTTGCGGTCTAGTCTAAGCCGCCCAGTCAGATGGAGGCTCACCGTGGGGAGGGAAGCAAATGTGGGAAGATGATTCCCAGGACTCGGGTAGGTAAGTCCGCTGAGCCTCCGTGAGCCTCTTAGGCCATCCTAGTGCACTCATGGGGTGGATGTGGAAAAACACCGGCAACAAGCTTCATTCTTGAGTTTTAAAAGCTTGCTGTGTCCAAAACAGATGGCCAGGGAAAGTCCAAATAGAGGGTTTTTCGGTTGCATTTTCTCTCCTGGTGGTGTTTGTGTTGGGTGCACAGGACAACAGGACTAAGTTACATTTTTTTCATAGGAGCCACAGGGCAAAACTGCCCATTTACAAAATTTAGTTTTTTATAAACTTTTTTTGCTGCTATGCACACAGTTACAGTTTATTATAGCTTTAAAGGAAACAGGCTGGAATCAGCCAAGGGAAAAGGTGGATAGAGCAGAGTCCAGGAAAGCCCCAAACAGCAAATGTGGAGCTCCCAGCCGGTCTCCCCCTCTGGAGTTGTGAAGAGCATTGCTCTCCTAGCAGTGGTGTGTGACAGTATGCCTAGAGTATTGCCAACCGTGGAAGCTCACCTAAGCCTTGGTGTCCAGAGCTATTATTGGGCCTCTGTCATGTAGGCACGCTTGACTGTCCGTGTGACTGATCTCAGTCTCCAGACCCTTTGGAAGTGGTGTGGTACTACCTGACCTAAAGTGCCCACAACAAATCACATTGTTGGACTAGCCGTTGTGACCAGTCCCTACTCTAAATTACATTGTTTGATTACCTAATATGACTCAAGGACCCAGGCAAACAAAGATAAAACAGGCATGACATTCACAGACGCTTAGGGCAAAGCCCAGATTTGAGAAAAGTTAACTTTCTTACCACACAGAATGATAATGGCTAAATTCAGTATAGTAGTTATCTCTGTGTTTGAGGGTAGCTGCTGTGCTTGGGGATGGTGGTGCACAACAGGGAGGGTTTTAAATTTTAAGCTGGATGGTAGTATATGCTCTTGTTAGACCGTTTTTATACTTTCCTGTGTCTGAAACATTTCACAATATTAAAAATTTTAGCATTTATGTAAAATATATATGTGTATTATATATAAATGGAGCCCTGGTGGTACAGTGGTTAAGAACTCGGCTGCTAGCCAAAAGATCGGCAGTTCAAATCCACCAGCCCGCCCTTGGAAACCCTGTGGGGCTGTTCTACCCTGTCTTATAGGGTCGCTGTGAGTCAGAATTGATTCAGTGGTAATGGGTTTGTTTACCTATTTTTTGGTATGTATTTTTTTTTTTTATTCATTTGTGTCTAATCATGACTGTATTATATACAAATATGTAGGTATACATATGTGTATATTTGTATATAACACAGTCATAAGTAGACACAAATGAATAGAACAAGGATCTGAAAAGATCCATAATAATCTGTTACAAGTATTTACCTATGGGTAGTGCCATGGTTAAGGAGCCAGCTGGTGCAATGGGTGAGCATTCAGCTGCTAACCAAAAGGTTGGTGGTTTGAACCCACCAGTGGCTCTGCAGGAGAAAAACTAGCTCCCGGAAAGATTACAGTTTGGGGAACTCTATGGGGCAGTTCTGCCCTGCCCTGTAGGGTCCCTATGAGTCAGAATCAACACAGTGGCACAAAACTGCAGTGCAGTGATTAGGGTAAAGGAGAAGTAGGGTTTCCCGTTTTTATTCTGTACACTCGGGTATTATTTGACATATGTGTCTGCGTTCATATATTACATGGCTGAATAAACTTTTTTTTTTTTTTTTTTTTTGATAAAAAGCTATTTTTTACAAGGTGACTTTGCTTTTGGTCGCCATGTTTCTTCCTGGCGTGGTGCCTCTTTCCCACTTTTGGTCGCCATGTTTCTTCCTGGCGTGGTGCCTCTTTCCCCCTTTGGTCGCCATGTTTCTTCCTGGCGTGGTGCCTCTTTACCACTTTTTTTTTTTTTTAATTGTGCTTTAGGTGAAAGGTTACAGCTCAAGTTAGTTTCTCATACAAAAATTTATACGTACGTTGTTATGTGACCCTAGTTGCTGTCCCTGTACTGTGACCACACATTCCTTGGGTTTCCCGTGTCCATTCAACCAGCTCTTATCCACGTCTGCCCTCTCATCTTGCCTTTGGGTGAGAGCTGCCCATTTAGTCTCACGTATCTGTTGAACTAAGAAGTACACTTTTTACAAGTATTTTATGCCTTCTTTGTCTGAAGAGTTGGCTTCAGGAATGGTTTTAATTCTGGGTTAACAGTCTGGGGCCGTGGCTTCTGGGGTTCCTCCAGTCTCAGAACATTAAGTCTGGTCTTACTAGAATTTGAGCTCTGCACCCCGCTTTTCTCCTGCGCCATCAGGGACTGTCTGTTGTGTTCCCTGTCAGGGCCATCATTAGTAGTAGCTAGGTACCATCTAGTTCTGGTCTCAGGCTGATGGAGTCTCTGATTTATGTGTCCCCTTTTGTCTCTTGGGCTAATATTTTCCTTCTGTTTTTGGTATTCGTCATTCTTCTTTGCTCCAAGGGGGGGTGGGACCAATTGATGCATCTTAGGTGGCAGCTAGTGTTTAAGACCCCAGACACCACTCACCAAAGTGGGACACAGAACATTTTCTTAATAAACTTTGTGATGCCAGTTGACCTAGATGTCCTCTGAAACCATGGTCCCCAGACCCCCGTCCCTGCTATTCTGTCCCTCGAAGTGTTTGGTTGTGTTCAGGAAACTTCTTAGCTTTCGGTTTAGTCCAGTTGTGCTGAATTACCCTCTATTGTATGCTGTCCTTCCTTTCACCTAAGATGATTCTTGTCTACCGTCTAGCTAGTGAATGCTCCTCTCCCTCCCTTCCCACCCTCGTAACCATCAAAGAATGTTTTCTTCTCTGTTTGAACTGTTTCTCCGTTTCTTGTAATAGTGGTCTTATACAATATTTGTTCTTTTGCAACTGACTAATTTCACTCAGCATAATGCCTTCCAGGTGCCTCCATGTTATGAAATGTTTCACAGATCCCTCACTGTTCTTTATCGATGCGTAGTATTCCATTGTGTGAATATACCATAATTCATCCATTCATCCGTCGATGGGCACCTTGTTTGCTTCCATCTTTTTGCTGTTGTAAACAGTGCTGCAGTAAACATGGGTGTGCATATATCTGTTCGTGTAAAGGCTTTTATTTCTCTAGGATATATTCCAAGGAGTGGGATTGCTGCATCGTATGGTAGTTCTATTTCTATCTTTTTAAGGAAGCACCAAATCGATTTCCAAAGTGGTTGTACCATTTTACATTCCCACCAGCAATGTAGAAGTGTTCCAGTCTCTGCAGCATTTTTTTGTGTTTTTTTCGATTAATGCTAGCCTTTTTGAGGTGAGATGGTATTTGATTGTAGTTTTGATTTGCATTTCTCTAATGGCTAATGATTGTGAACATTTCCTCATGTATCTGTTAGCTGGATGAATGTCGTCTTTGGTGAAGTGGCTGTTCATATCCTTTGCCCATTTTTTAATTGGGTTTTTTGTCTTTTTGTGGTTGAAGTTTTGCAGTATATTGAGATTAGACCCTGATCGGATATGTTGTAGCCAAAGATTTTTCCCCAGTCTGTAAGTTGTCTTTTTCCTCCAGTGATGAAGTCTTTTGATGAGTATAAGGGGCTTGATTTTTAGGAGTTCCCAGTAATCTAGTTTCTCTTCTAGTATTTGTGTATTATTATGTTTTGTATTCTGTATTATGACTCTTAGTGTTGTCTGTATTTTTTTTTCCATGATCTTTATTGTTTTAGATTTAGGTCTTTGATCCATTTTGAATTCATTTTTGTGCATGGAGTGAGGTATGGGTTTTCATTTTTTTTGCAGATGGATAACCAGTTATGCCAGTACCATTTGTTAGAAGGACTGTCTTTTCCCCGTTTAACAGACTTTAGGCCTTCGTCAAATATCAGCCGCTCGTAAAACAAAAACAAAAACCAAACCCACTGCCGTTGGGTCAATTCCGTCTCATAGCGACCCTATAGGACAGAGTAGAACTGCCCCGTAGAGTTTCCAAGGAGAGCCTGGCGGATTTGAACTGCCGACCTTTTTGGTTAGCAGCCATAGCACTTCACCACTACGCCACCAGGGTGTCCATCAGCTGCTCATAGGTGGTTGAATTTACATCTAGATTCTCAATTCTGTTCCTTTGGTCTATGTATGTGTTGTTGTACCAGAACTAGGCTGTTTGGACTACCGTGGCAGTACAATAGGTTCTAAAATCAGATAGTGTAAGGCCTCCCACTTTGTTCTTTTTCAGTAATGCTTTACTTTTCTGGGGCCTCTTCCCTTTCCATGTGAAGTTGGTGATTTGTTTCTCCATCTCACTAAAAAATGCCATTGGAATTTGGGTCGGGATTGCATTGTATCTGTAGATCACTTTGTGTAGAACTGACGTTTTCTCAATGTTGAGGCTTCCTATCCATGAGCAAGGTATGTTTTTCCACTTACATGGGTCTTTCTTGGTTTCTTGCAGTAGTGTCTTGTAGTTTTCTTTGTATAGGTCTTCTACGTCCCTCGTTAAGTTTATTCCTAAGTATTTTATTTTCTTAGGGGCTACTGTAAATGGTATTGATTTGGTGATTCCTTCTTTGAAGTTCTTTTCGTTGGTGTAGAGCTGATTTTGTACATTTATCTCGTGTCGTGATACTTTGCTGAAATCTTCTATTAGTTCCAGTAGTTGTCTTGTGGATTCTTTGGGGTGTTCTGTGTATAAGATCATATCCTCTGCAAACAGGAATACTTTTACTTCTTCCTTACCAATTTGGATGCCCTGTATTTCTTTATCTTCCCTAATTGCTCTGGCTAGGACCTTCACCACAATGTTGAATAAGAGTGGTGATAAAGGGCATTCTTGTCTGGTTCCCGTTCTCAAGGGGCATGCTTTCAGAATCTCTCCATTAAGGATGATATTGGCTGTTGGCTTTGTATAAATGTCCTTTATTATGTTGAGGAATTTCCCTTCTATTCCTATTTTGCTGAGTTTTTTTTTTTATCATGCATGGGTGTTGGACTTTGTCAAATGCTTTTTCTGCATCAATTGATAAGATCATGTGGTTCTTGTCTTTTGTTTTATTTATGTGGTGGATTACATTAATTGTTTTTCTAATGTTGAACCATCCCTGCATTCCTGGTATGAATCCCACTTGGTCATGGTGAATTGTCTTTTTTATGTTGTTGAATTCTATTGGCTAGAATTTTGTTGAGGATTTTTGCATCTATGTTCATGAAGGATATAGGTCTGTAATTTTCTTTTCTTGTGGTGTCTTTACCTGGTTTTGGTATCAGGGATATGGTGGCTTCATAGAATGAGTTTGGGAGTATTCCGTCCTTTTCTATGCTCTGAAATACCTTAGTAGTAGTGGTGTTAACTCTTCCGTGAAAGTTGGATAGAGCTCTGCAGTGAAGCTGTCAGGGCCAGGGCTTTTTTTTGTTGAGAGTTTTTTTAATTACCTTTTCAATCTCTTTTGTTACAGATTTATTTAGTTGTTTTACCTCTGTTTGTGTTAGTTTAGATAGGTAGTGTGTTTCTAGAAATTTGTCAATTTCCTCTAGGTTTTCAAATTTGCTGGAGTACAGTTTTTCATAGTACTTTGTTATGATTTCTTTTAATTTCGGTTGGGTCTGTTGTGATATCACCCATCTCATTTTTTATTTGGGTTATTTCCTTCCTTTCCTGTTTTTTTGGCAGTTTGGTCAATGGTTTACGGATTTTTTGATCTTTTCAAAGAACCAGCTTTTGGTCTTATTAACTCTTTCAGTTGTTTTTCTATTCTCTATTTCATTTAATTCTGCTCTAATTTTTGTTATTTTCTTTCTTCTGGTGCCTGAGGGCTGCTTTTGCTGCTCTCTTTCTGCTTGTTCGAGTTGTGGGGTTAATGTTTTGGTTTTGGCCCTTTCTTCTTTTTGTATGTGTGCATTTATTTCTATAAACTGACCTCTCAGCACTGCTTTTGCTGTGTCCCCAAGGTTCTGGTAGGATGTGTTTTCATTCTCATTTGATTCTGTGAATTTCTTTATTCTGTCCTTAATTTCTTCTATAACCCTGTAGTTTTTGAGCAAGGTGTTGCTCAGTTTACACTTATTTGTTTTTATCCTTGCCTTATAAACCTTTATACAACTGCTTTGTATTTCAAGTCTTAGCATATTTTATAATTAAAATGGAGATCAGAATAAAAAGTCGCTTTCTTTTTTGGAAGAGTAAATGTTTTGTCTCGGGAAGTCTCGTATGAAGTTTCCCTCAAGTGCCTTTGGAGCATAGTTCCAAGCAAAAGAAAGTGCCAGAATTTCATTCCAAGTAGCAAAAGTACTTGAAAGTAATAGTAATTATTCATGAGGAATTTCAGACCAGCCCAAGAGTTAGATAACGAACTTCCATGTGCCCATCACTGACTCAGCACTGTGCAAGGTTTTACTGTGCTTGCTCCATCTTTCCCTGTTCTTTGATCTGTGGCTGCTAACCAAAAGGTTGGCAGTTCAAATCCACCAGGCGCTCCTTGGAAACCCTATGGGGCAGTTCTTCTCTGTCCTACAGGGTTGTTATGAGTCAGAATCGACTCAATGGCAGTGGGTTTTTTGGGTTTTTTTTGTCAAGCGTTTCAAAGCGGACCTAATTATGTTACGGAAATTGGAATTGAGGCTGTGGACCCACTTCTGGAGGTGGTGGTGGCTAGAGGTCCAGCCATGATGGTGGCCAGGACTCAGGTCGAGATTGGGGCTGGCCCAGCCATCCCAGCCGTATGGTCTCAGAATCTGGCCAGGACTGTGCTGGAATCTTCTGTTCCCCACCCTGGGGGACTGCTGGGCCATATACACAGTAAGACATATGCCAGTTCAGCGACTTCTACTCGTACAATTCCGTGGCAGTGATCCATTCTTCAAGTCGTGAAACCATTCTCGCTCTTCTTTTCCAAACCATTCCACCACCACAAACTTAAACTCACTGTACCTGAGCAGACCCTCCCTCTTCCTTCCACCCCAGTAACCACTAATAATTTTGGTTTCTGTATGTTTGCTTCTTTCATATAAGTGAGATCATCCAGAATTTGTTCTTTTGTGACTGACTTATTTTGCTCAGCATGATGTTTTCATGGTTCGTCCATGTTGTGGCCTACGTAAGGACTTCATTTCTCTTTATGGCTGAGTGAGACTCCATTGTGTGTATGTACGAAACCCAAACCCAAACCCATTCTCATCGAGTCGATGCCGACCCATAGCGACTCTATAGGACAGAGTAGAACTGCCCCTTGGAGTTTCCAAGGAGCGCCTGGTGGCTTCGAAGTGCCGACCTTTTTGGTTAGCAGCCGTGGCTTGTAGCCACTACACCACCAGGGTATGTAGTAGACCACATTTTGTTTATCCGTCATCTGTTGATGGGCATTGTGGTTGTTTTCCACCTTTTGGCTGCAGCGAACATTAGTGTACAGGATTCCGTTTGTGTTCTTGCCTTCACTTCTGGGTATATAAACCAGTGATTTTTGAACTAGTAATTTACAAAAAAAAAACCAAGCTAAAAAAAAAATGCATATTTTATTATCAGAAGCACGCACTGCCATCAAGTTGATTCTGACTCAGCGGCCCTGTAGGACAGAGTAGAACTGCCCCATAGAATTTCCAAGGCCGGAAGTCTTCGCAGAAGCAGGCTGCCACGTCTTTTTCCCGTGGAGTAGCTGGTGGGTTTGAACTGCTGACCTTTTGGTTAGTAACCCGACCATCCAGTGCTGTCGAGTCGATTCCAACTCATAGCGACCCTATAGGCCGGAGTAGAACTGTCCCATAGAGTTTCCAAGGAGCGCCTGGCAGATTCAAACTGCCAACATTTTGGTTAGTAACTAAGTGCTTTAACCGTTGTGCCACCAGGGCTCCTCTTTTATTATTGGAAGTGAAATATTTTTGTGTGTTTTGGTGGTAAATGCTTACTTTGATTTAAGATAGTTGGTAAGCTGGCATGTGTGGGACATCCTGCAGAAATGCTGAAGACTTGGGC
Organism: Elephas maximus indicus; assembly: GCF_024166365.1. Lineage (NCBI taxonomy): Eukaryota > Metazoa > Chordata > Mammalia > Proboscidea > Elephantidae > Elephas > Elephas maximus. The sequence goes on along the minus strand of NC_064828.1, from coordinate 119,294,541 downwards.
CACACTGACAAGTGTAGGGAAATCAGCTGTGACGCTTAGTACTTTGTAACTTCCTCTTTTAAAATGATTAATGACCCACAGGAGGTTCCCCAGAAATGTGTGGGAAGGCCCCAGGCAGGTCCCCGTACCTGCTTCTCCCAGCACTGGCCTCTCACAGAACTTAGGGTAGAGCCTGCCCTGGGGGGTGTGTGTAGTCCTCTGTACTTGTAGCACACGTGTGGCTTCATGGCATCACCACAGTCAGGTACAGAACTGTCCTGTCAGCACAGAGGTCACCCACCCAGCCCTGCCCTCATCCCTGACCCCTGGCAGCCACCGATGCTGTGGACACGGAGTCACGTCTGTAACCGCTGGGGACTGTTTCACTCGGCATGGCTCCCTTGAGACCCACCCACGTTGCTGTGTGTCAATCATTCATCCCTTTTTTGCTGAGTAGCACCCAGGGTGTGGATGGACCACAGTTTGTTCACCATTCACACACTGAAGGAAGGATACCTGGGTAGTTTCCAGTCTGGGGCTGTTAGGGATAGAGCTGCCGTAACATCTGGGCACACGTTTTTGCCAGGACTTGAGAGGTGTTTTTTTTTTTGAGAGGTGAGCCCTGTGACAGTGTGGAGACTCAGCGGGTGGGGGCTTTGTCCGTGTCTGAGGGTGGGGCTGGTGGGAGGCCAGCGGTGGAGGAGGCTCCGGGAGGGTGGGGGCAGCAGGGTGGGTCTTCTTCCCTGCAGGCCTTTCCCTTCCTGGTCCCTGGGCCGAGTGCGGGATCACCCTTTGCCCCCAGTTCTAACGCAGCACTTGGAAACATGATGTCCAGCAGTCAGCAGCAGCCTACGCGCTTCTTAACAGAAATCCTAAAATTTGCATATTTAAGATTCCACTTTTATGAATAAAAATTATTTAAAATAAACATGGTAGCTGTATTTCAAACATGAAAGGAGAGAAGCTTATGGGTCACTGCTTTGCTTTTTCCTTTCTGTTCTAGAAGGAGCCCTGGTAGCTCAGTGGTTAAGAACTCGGCTGTTAACCAAAAGGTTGGCAGTTTGAACCCAACAACTGCTCCTTGGAAACCCTGTGGGGCAGATCTACTCTGTCCTGTAGGGTCGTTGTGAATCAGAATCAACTTGATGGCAACAGGTTTTTGTTTTTGTTCTTTCCTGTTCTAGAAAGGTCCTCCTTGGGCTACTGGAAGCAGGGCCAACCTGCTGGCCAGTGGGTCCCTGAGTTAGCTCGTGTAATCCTCCAGCCGCACACCAGGTAAGAAACTAAAGCCCTCACTCCTGTCTGCTTTGTTGTTCTCACCCCTAAGGTTTCCCAACTTAGAATTGTTTCAAAAGAACAGTCTCCACTTTTTACATCTGAGGACAGATATGTCGCTGGTAAGTCCCCTAGTGAAGTGGGCTCAACCGTGCCGCACACATGGGAGTGACCTCACGTGCCAGGAGCTGGCCCTCACCTGAGCCAGCAGCTGAGAGCCCTTCTCTGGAACTGTCCAGTAGGGGGCACCTGGCATCTGGAGGGAGTAGGGACAGCCATGGGCCAGGTGAGGCACTTGGATGGGAAAGGGCTGCTGCTTGGGCAGAGGTGAGCAGCGTAGACCACCAGATGGACAGACAGGGATGGCTGGACGGACAGCTAGACGGCCAGGGGATATGTCAGGAAGCCTGCAGGACACGCTGAGGGCCTGGATTTTGTGGTGAGGATGACTGTGGTGTGGGTCCAAATCCATGTTTGTGGAGTCACGTGCCTTTCTTCGGTTCATTTGTCTTGACTTACACCTTAGGGGGAATGGTTCACATGTGCACTCTGAAATTCCTAATAGTTATCAGATAGCACGGGGCCTGTTTTTATGGCTGCCCATTCAAAGGGGGAAACCCTGGTAGCATAGTGGCTAAGAGCTACGACTGCTAACTGAAAGGTTGGCAGTTCAAATCTACCAGGCACTCCCTGGAAACCCTATGGGGCAGTTCTCCTCTGTCTCTGTAGGGTCGCTAGGAGTCGGAATCGACTCAACGGCAATGGTTTTTTTTTTTTATTCAAAGGTGCTTAAAGGTAGATGTGTGTGTCAAACCTGAAAAAAACAGTTTGAAGGTCACATGATTGTAGTCCAGGACATCTGGTATAATTAGACTTTGTCATTGCCTCATCAGATGGGACCTTTTTTTTCTCTTGAAGCACTGTCGCTCCTCTGGAGTAACTGCTGGGGCCAAACCTTGGCCGTCACCGTGTCTGCTGGTGCACTGCCACCTTAGTCTCAGCCGCTGGCCCCTCGTGAAAGTGCTCACAGGGCCTGAAGAGGGCTGACAGCCCAGGGCCTTTACTCGGGGCATCTGTGTCGGTGGGCCTGGTGGCAGAGCAGCCGTGGTGGGACTCCAGCCCTCAGCACCTGGCGCCCCTAGCAGGGCCTCCCTGGCTGTCTTAGTTATCCAGTGCCACTGTGACAAATACCATAAGTGAGTGGCTTTTCACAAACAGAATTTACTTTCTCACAGTTTAGGAGGCTAGATGTCCAAATTCAGGGTGCCAGCTTTAGGGGAAACGTTCTTTGTTGGCTCTGGAGAAAGGTCTTTGTCTCTGAGCTCCTGGTCCTTGGTGATCTTCACGTGGCTTGGTGTCTCTGTTCCCCCATCTGCTTCTATTGCTTTCTTTTTTTTTTTTTTTTTAATAACTTTTATTAAGCTTCAAGTGAACGTTTACAAATCCAATCAGTCTGTCACATATAAGTTTACATACATCTCACTCCCTACTCCCACTTACTCTCCCCCTCTTGAGTCAGCCCTTTCAGTCTCTCCTTTCTTGACAATTTTGTCTGCTTCCTTCTCTCTCTATCCTCCCATCCCCCCTCCAGACAAGAGTTGCCAACACAATCTCAAGTGTCCACCTGATATAATTAGCTCACTCTTCATCAGCGTCTCTCTCCCACCCGCTGACCAGTCCCTTTCATGTCTGATGAGTTGTCTTCGGGGATGGTTCCTGTCCTGTGTCAACAGAAGGTCTGGGGAGCATGGCCGCCAGGATTCCTCCAGTCTCAGTCAGACCATTAAGTTTGGTCTTTTTATGAGAATTTGGGGTCTGCATCCCACTGATCTCCTGCTCCCTCAGGGGTCCTCTGCTGTGCTCCCTGTCAGGGCAGTCATCGATTGTGGCCGGGCACCAACTAGTTCTTCTGGTCTCAGGATGATGTAGGTCTCTGGTTCATGTGGCCCTTTCTGTCTCTTGGGCTCTTAGTTGTCGTGTGGCCTTGGTGTTCTTCATTTTCCTTTGCTCCAGGTGGGTTGAGACCAATTGCTGCATCTTAGATGGCCGCTTGTTAGCATTTAAGACCCCAGACGCCACATTTCAAAGTGGGATGCAGAATGATTTCATAATAGAATTATTTTGCCAATTGACTTAGAAGTCCCCTCAAACCATGTTCCCCAGACCCCCGCGCTTGCTCCGCTGAGCTTTGAAGCATTCATTTTATCCCGGAAACTTCTTTGCTTTTGGTCCAGTCCAATTGAGCTGACCTTCCATGTATTGAGTGTTGTCTTTCCCTTCACCTAAAGCAGTTCTTATCTACTGATTAATCAATAAAAAACCCTCTCCCACCCTCCCTCCCTCCCCCCCTCGTAACCACAAAAGTATGTGTTCTTCTCAGGTTTACTATTTCTCAAGATCTTATAATAGTGGTCTTATACAATATTTGTCCTTTTGCCTCTGACTAATTTCGCTCAGCATAATGGCTTCCAGGTTTCTCCATGTTATGAAATGTTTCAGAGATTCGTCACTGTTCTTTATCGATGCGTAGTATTCCATTGTGTGGATATACCACAATTTATTTACCCATTCATCCGTTGATGGACACTTTGGTTGCTTCCATCTTTTTGCTATTGTAAACAGAGCTGCAATAAACATGGGTGTGCATATATCTGTTTGTATGAAGGCTCTTGTATCCCTAGGGTATATTCCGAGGAGTGGGATTTCTGGGTTGTATGGTAGTTCTATTTCTAACTGTTTAAGATAACGCCAGATAGATTTCCAAAGTGGTTGTACCATTTTACATTCCCACCAGCAGTGTATGAGAGTTCCAATCTCTCCGCAGCCTCTCCAGCATTTATTATTTTGTGTTTTTTAGATTAATGCCAGCCTTGCTGGTGTGAGATGGAATCTCATCGTAGTTTTAATTTGCATTTCTCTAATGGCTAATGATCGAGAGCATTTTCTCATGTATCTGTTGGCTGCCTGAATATCTTCTTTAGTGAAATGTGTGTTCATATCCTTTGCCCACTTCTTGATTGGGTTGTTTGTCTTTTTGTGGTTGAGTTTTGACAGAATCATGTAGATTTTAGAGATCAGGTGCTGGTTGGAGATGTCATAGCTGAAAATTCTTTCCCAATCTGTAGGTGGTCTTTTTATTCTTTTGGTGAAGTCTTTAGATGAGCATAGGTGTTTGATTTTTAGGAGCTCCCAGTTATCGGGTTTCTCTTCATCATTTTTGGTAATGTTTTGTATTCTGTTCATACCTTGTATTAGGGCTCCTAGGGTTGTCCCAATTTTTTCTTCCATGATCTTTATCGTTTTAGTCTTTATGTTTAGGTCTTTGATCCACTTGGAGTTAGTTTTTGTGCATGGTGTGAGGTATGGGTCCTGTTTCATTTTTTTGCAAATGGATATCCAGTTATGCCAGCACCATTTGTTAAAAAGGCTATCTTTTCCCCAGTTAATTGACACTGATCCTTTGTCAAATATCAGCTGCTCATACGTGGATGGATCTATGTCTGGGTTCTCAATTCTGTTCCATTGGTCTATGTGCCTGTTGTTGTACCAGTACCAGGCTGTTTTGACTACTGTGGCTGTATAATAGGTTCTGAAGTCAGGTAAGGTGAGGCCTCCCACTTTCTTCTTCTTTTTCAGTAGTGCTTTGCTTATCCGGGGCTTCTTTCCCTTCCATATGAAGTTGGTGATTTGTTTCTCTATCCCTTTAAAATATGACATTGGAATTTGGATCGGAAGTGCGTTAAATGTATAGATGGCTTTTGGTAGAATAGACATTTTTACTATGTTAAGTCTTCCTATCCATGAGCAAGGTATGTTTTTCCACTTAAGTATGTCCTTTTGAATTTCTTGTAGTAGAGCTTTGTAGTTTTCTTTGTATAGGTCTTTTACATCCTTGGTAAGATTTATTCCTAAGTATCTTATCTTCTTGGGGGCTACTGTGAATGGTATTGATTTGGTTATTTCCTCTTCAGTGTTCTTTTTGTTGATGTAGAGGAATCCAAGTGATTTTTGTATGTTTATTTTATAACCTGAGACTCTGCCAAACTCTTCTATTAGTTTCAGTAGTTTTCTGGAGGATTCCTTAGGGTTTTCTGTGTATATAATCATGTCATCTGCAAATAGTGATAACTTTACTTCTTCCTTGCCAATCCGGATACCTTTTATTTCTTTGTCTAGCCTAATTGCCCTGGCTAAGACTTCCAGCACGATGTTGAATAAGAGCGGTGATAAAGGGCATCCTTGTCTGGTTCCCGTTCTCAAGGGAAATGCTTTCAGGTTCTCTCCGTTTAGAGTGATATTGGCTGTTGGCTTTGCATAGATGCCCTTTATTATGTTGAGGAATTTTCCTTCAATTCCTATTTTGGTAAGAGTTTTTATCATGAATGGGTGTTGGACTTTGTCAAATGCCTTTTCTGCATCAATTGATAAGATCATGTGGTTTTTGTCTTTTGTTTTATTTATATGGTGGATTACATTAATGGTTTTTCTGATATTAAACCATCCCTGCATACCTGGTATAAATCCCACTTGATCATGGTGAATTATTTTTTTGATGTGTTGTTGGATTCTATTGGCTAGAATTTTGTTGAGGATTTTTGCATCAATGTTCATGAGGGATATAGGTCTATAATTTTCTTTTTTTGTAATGTCTTTACCTGGTTTTGGTATCAGGGAGATGGTGGCTTCATAGAATGAGTCGGGTAGTATTCCGTCATTTTCTATGCTTTGGAATACCTTTAGTAGTAGTGGTGTTAACTCTTCTCTGAAAGTTTGGTAGAACTCTGCAGTGAAGCCGTCCGGGCCAGGGCTTTTTTTTGTTGGGAGTTTTTTGATTACCGTTTCAATCTCTTTTTTTGTTATGGGTCTATTTAGTTGTTCTACTTCTGAATGTGTTAGTTTAGGTAGGTAGTGTTTTTCCAGGAATTCATCCATTTCTTCTAGGTTTTCAAATTTGTTAGAGTACAATTTTTCATAATAATCTGAAATGATTCTTTTAATTTCATTTGGTTCTGTTGTGATGTGGTCCTTCTCATTTCTTATTCGGGTTATTTGTTTCCTTTCCTGTGTTTCTTTAGTCAGTCTAGCCAATGGTTTATCAATTTTGTTAATTTTTTCAAAGAACCAGCTTTTGGCTTTGTTAATTCTTTCGATTGTTTTTCTGTTCTCTAATTCATTTAGTTCAGCTCTAATTTTTATTATTTGTTTTCTTCTGGTGCCTAATGGATTCTTTTGTTGCTCACTTTCTATTTGTTCAAGTTGTAGGGACAGTTCTCTGATTTTGGCTCTTTCTTCTTTTTGTATGTGTGCATTTATTGATATAAATTGGCCTCTGAGCACTGCTTTTGCTGTGTCCCAGAGGTTTTGATAGGAAGTATTTTCATTCTCGTTGCTTTCTAAGAATTTCCTTATTCCCTCCTTGATGTCTTCTATAACCCAGTCTTTTTTCAGGAGGGTATTGTTCATTTTCCAAGTATTTGATTTCTTTTCCCTAGTTTTTCTGTTATTGATCTCTAGTTTTATTGCCTTGTGGTCTGAGAAGATGCTTTGTAATATTTCGATGTTTTGGACTCTGCAAAGGTTTGTTTTATGACCTAATATGTGGTCTATTCTAGAGAATGTTCCATGTGCGCTAGAAAAAAATGTATACTTTGCAGCAGTTGGGTGGAGAGTTCTGTATAAGTCAATGAGGTCAAGTTGGTTGATTGTTGTAATTAGATCTTCCGTGTCTCTGTTGAGCTTCTTACTGGATGTCCTGTCCTTCTCCGAAAGTGGTGTGTTGAAGTCTCCTACTATAATTGTGGAGGTATCTATCTCGCTTTTCAATTCTGTTAAAATTTGATTTATGTATCTTGCAGCCCTGTCATTGGGTGCGTAAATATTTAATATGGTTATGTCTTCCTGATCAATTGTCCCTTTTATCATTATATAGTGTCCTTCTTTATCCTTTGTGGTGGATTTAAGTCTAAAGTCTATTTTGTCAGAAATTAATATTGCTACTCTTCTTTTTTGCTTATTGTTTGCTTGATATATTTTTTTCCACCCTTTGAGTTTTAGTTTGTTTGTGTCTCTAAGTCTAAGGTGTGTCTCTTGTAGGCAGCATATAGATGGATCGTGTTTCTTTATCCAGTCTGTGACTCTCTGTCTCTTTATTGGTGCATTTAGTCCATTTACATTCAGGGTAATTATAGATAAATAAGTTTTTAGTGCTGTCATTTTGATGCCTTTTTATGTGTGTTGTTGACAATTTCATTTTTCCACATACTTTTTTGTGCTGAGGCATTTTTCTTAGTAAATTGTGAGATCCTCATTTTCATAGTGCTTGACTTTATGTTAGTTGAGTCGTTACGTTTTTCTTGGCTTTTATCTTGAGTTATAGAGTTGTTATACCTTTTTGTGGTTACCTTATTATTTACCCCTATTTTTCTAAGTAAAAACCTAACTTGTATTGTTCTATATCGCCTTGTATCACTCTCCATATGGCAGTTCAATGCCTCCTGTATTTAGTCCCTCTTTTTGATTATTGTGATCTTTTACCTATTGACTTCCATGATTCCCTGTTATGTGTATTTTTTTTTTTTAATTAATCTTAATTTGTTTGTTTTTGTGATTTCCCTATTTGAGTTGATATCAGGACGTTCTGTTTTGTGACCTTGTGTTGTGGTGATATTTGATATTATTGGTTCTCTGACCAAACAATATCCTTTAGTATTTCTTGTAGCTTTGGTTTGGTTTTTGCAAATTCTCTAAACTTGTGTTTGTCTGTAAATATCTTAATTTCGCCTTCATATTTCAGAGAGAGTTTTGCTGGGTATATGATCCTTGGCTGGCAGTTTTTCTCCTTCAGTGTTCTGTATATGTCGTCCCATTCCCTTCTTGCCTGCATGGTTTCTGCTGAGTAGTCAGAACATATTCTTATTGATTCTCCCTTGAAGGAAACCTTTCTTTTCTCCCTGGCTGCTTTTAAAATTTTCTGTTTATCTTTGGTTTTGGTGAGTTTGATGATAATATGTCTTGGTGTTTTTCTTTTTGTATCAATCTTAAATGGGGTTCGATGAGCATCTTGGATAGCTATCCTTTCGTTCTATTGCTTTCTTGTTTAAGGTCTTATATCTCAAAATGTACCCTAATCCTGCCTCATTAACATAATAAGCATGACCTAATCCTCACTGGGAAACCCTGGTCGCATAGTGGTTAAGTGCTAGGACTGCTAACCAACAGGTCAGCAGTTCGAATCCGCCACGTGCTCCTTGGAAACCCTGTGGGGCAGTTCTACTTTGTCCTTTAGGGTCACTATGAGTCAGAATTGACTAGATGCAGTGGGTTTGGTTTGGCTTAATCCTCTTTGACAAAACCTAAGCCTACCTCATTAACAAAACAACACAGCCCATTCACAAATGAGGTTATACCCACAGGCGGAGATTAGGCTTTACAACACATAATTTTAAAGGAGACACAATTCCATATGTAACACTGGCCATGAGCTCGGGTTTGCTGCTGGGCCGTGCATTGGACAGGTACCTTCATAACAGTGCCAGTCGGTCCTCCAGCTGGGGCTCTAGGTACCCCCTCCCCATGCTTGCTTCAGATAGTCTGGGTTGAGGCCCAGGAATGTGCATTTTCAGCCAGCACCACCGTGCTCTGAGTCCCGCTCTGAGAGACAGCACCTCTGTTAGCTGCATCCTGTCACACAGCACTGGCCAGGAGGCAGCCCCCTAGAGAGGTGTGAAAGGGGCAGAGGCAGTGAGCTGAGGCCGAGTTTGTGCAAGCTGATCCCAGACTGGAGGTTTCGGGGCTGGCAGAATTGGACCTAACGTTGCGGTAAAGCAGAGGGCACCTGTTCAAACCTTTGCACACTGGAGACGTGAACGTGAAAGACGTTTGAGACCAACACGCTGGGGTGGCTGTGTCAGCTGACTGTCCTCCCGGGAAGGGATCCGGTTCATTTCTCTTTTTTAATGAAAAAAGTATACAGCGTAGAGATCTGTAGTTGGTAAAACTACTGGCTGATTTGACTGTGTTTGCACTACAGATGTGTGCACAGTTAGATCACTGTTCTGAGGGGGACGTCTGTCCTCCTGCCTCACCTGCTCGGCTCCGCCTCCAGGGTCTGGGCCTTTGCCATGGATGATCTCTCTTTCTTCTCTCTCCCTGATGGGTGATGACTAGGATTGGGGGAGAGCGTCTGAACTACACTAAGTGGCCTCTTGCTTGGTTTCAACAGGCAAAATGTTTGGAAGAGGACTAAAGAGAAAGTGTTTTGACAACGAGGTGGAGGCGGATGGGCCCCCGGCCGGCGTTCGGGCTGTCGCCTCTTATGACCTGCAGCGGCAGTCGCTCCTGGACATGTCCCTGGTGAAGCTGCAGCTGTGCCACATGCTGGTGGAGCCGAACCTCTGCCGCTCAGTCCTCATTGCCAACACTGTGCGGCAGATTCAGGAGGAGATGACCCAGGACGGGACTTGGCGCGTGGTGGCCCCACAGGGTGCGGGGCTGGCGCCGCTCGACCGCCTCGTCTCCACAGACATCCTGTGCCGATCAGCACAGGAGCAGGAGCATGGGAAGCCTGGTCCTGAGGACAGCACCTTCCCCAAAGGCTTCAAAGATGACCAGGCTCCAGACCTGACCTGTGATGCCCCCTCAGTCACGGCAGCACAGGCACCGGAACACCCTCCCAGCAGCGTCTGGGACCTGGACAGCTCCCAAGAAAACAGAGGAAGCTTCCAGAAGTCACTGGATCAGATATTTGAGACCCTGGAAAGTAAAAACCCCAGCTCCGTGGAGGACCTCTTTTCGGATGTCGACAGCTCCTACTATGACCTTGACACAGTGCTGACGGGCATGATGGGCAGCTCCAGGGCTGGCCCCTGTGACACGCTTGAGGGCTTCACGCCCCTGGCCCCTGCGCCCCCTGGCCCTGGCTGCAAGGCTGACCTGGGCGAGCTCGACCACATCGTGGAGATCCTGGTGGAGACCTGAGACAGGGTCCGACCGAGTGTGTGAGCCCACCTCCAGATTGCCCCACAGGTGTGTTTGCACCCCAGTAGCAACACCTGGAGCGCTCGGCTCTGTGAGGGGTCTTCCCAACACGCTGCAGCCGCTCGGTTAGGTTAGGAGAATGTTCTGGGACAGCTTGTCGTTGGCAGGCTGCAGGCCTCCACCCTGGTCTAGTCCCTTTTCACCCGTAGCAGGGCAGAGGCTGAGCGCAGTGGGCACCAGGCGTCATCCTCAAGCCTGCTTTATTTCTGGGCCATTTGTGGAATCCCTACTGCCTGGACCCCGCCCCTTCTCTATCCCAGCTGCAGCCCCTGCAGAGGACAGGAGCCGCTGGCCGCACCCAACCTCATTAGTTAGATAGGTGGATTTTTTAAAATTAAGTTTTATATGTTTTGGGCAATATTTTGTCTTAAGATATATTTTTAAACTTTTTATACTTGTTATCTGTTTAGATTTTTCAGCTATTTTCTTAAAAGTATATTTTTCTATAATTGTCCTGCTGCTGTATTAGAAACCCCACAGCCTCAGCAATGGCAGTTGGCGTACTTCATTTTTTTAAGGTTTAAAGGTTTTTTACGAGCTCCACACCTCCACTCAGCCAACCATGTAACAATATCACGATATTTCTTTGATGTATGTGTGCATCTCCCATCATGCCTGTCACAATCGGTATTGACTGTGTGTGCTTCCCCATCATGCTTGTCACAGTTATTGACCCATGTGTGCTTCCCCATCATGTGTGTCACAGTCGGTATTGACTGTGCTTCCCCATCATGTGTGTCAGTTGGTATTGACCATGTGTGCTTCCCCATCATGCGTGTCACAGTGTTGACCGTGCTTGCTTCCCCATCACATGTGTCACAGCTGGTGTCAACTGTGTGTGCTTCCCCATCATGTGTGTCACAGTTGGTAGTGACCTGTGTGTGCTTCCCCATCATGCCTGTCACAGTTGGTATTGACTGTGCTTCCCCATCATGTGTGTCACAGTCGGTATTGACCGTGTGTGCTTCCCCATCACGTGTGTCACAGCTGGTGTCAACTGCCCTTCCCCATCATGCATGTCACAGTGTCCACCCTGTGTGCTTCCCCGTCACGCGTGTCACAGTCGGAGTCGACCATGTGTGCGTCCCCATCACGTGTCACAGTCGGAGTCAATCGTGTGTGTCTCCATCACGCGTGTCACAGTCGGAATCAACCATGTGTGCTTCCCCATCACGCATGTCAGAGTCGACCGTGTGTGTGTCCCCATCACGTGTGTCACAGTCAGTCTCGACCATGTGTGCATCTCCATCATACGTGTCACAGTCGGAGTCGACCATGTGTGCATCTCCATCATACGTGTCACAGTCGGAGTCAACCATGTGTGCTTCTCCATCACGCATGTCACAGGCAGAGTTGACACCTGTGTTCTCCTGAGTGTCCTTGGGAGGCTATGAAACTTCCTGTAGATTGTGGAGGGTCTTATTTGTGCCTATTTATATGTAATGCCACTGAGAGGACTGTCTGTCATTGAAGGCAAAAGTGGAATGTTTGTTTACTTGGGAATCCTGGCCGCTGGCTGCTGGCTGCTCTTCGAGATCTTATTCCTGGAGGGCCCCGTCCTGCCCACGGCTGACCCTGTGCTGAGGGTGCCCCCACCCACCGTCCTGCTCCATGTGGGGACTGTGCACTCGTAGAGTGTCCTCAGCCAGCCTGGCCACGGAGGACTCATGCTTGCTGAGTTGACACGTGCCCGTGCCCCAGGGAGTGAAAATGCCCAGGTTTACTGCATCAGACTGGTGCTGGGACCAAACTTAATAACTAAAGTTAAGCCTGGAATTGAAGAGGCTCAGATCCATGTGTGTGTGGGCCTCTAGTCTAGAGGGCAAATGGGTGGTGGGGGTGGATGGACTCACCCTGGACGTGAGCTGGGGTGCACCTTCTGAGTCCCCCTGCCGGTTGACAAGGACTACTCCCCGGCCCACATATGGACGTTTCCTGTTTCTCACACGCATTCTGCCCTGCCCACCCCTTAGCCGAAAAAGCTGTTTTCCTTTGTGCATATGGCCGTTCTTTAATATCGGTGATGTAAACGCTTAACGTTAATTAAAAGTATTTGACAAACAAAAGAAGCTCTGCATTGATTGTCTGCCGTGTGCTGACCCCGGAGAGGATCTTTCCAGTTCAGCTGTGTTGTGTAACAGTTAGTTACTCTGCTGAGGGGAAGAAGAATCACTGCATGAGTTAAAGGGCAGTGGGGTTCTCTTTACTTTCCTGACCACACGGGGCTCCAGAGCTGAGCTCCCCTGGGCCTTGTTCAGCACCCCTGCACCCCCTCCCCTGTTCCTGGAGCAGAAGACCTGAGCGGGGACACGCTTCACGCTGATGAGGCCAGGTCCCGTGAGAGCTTGTGGTGGGGCTGGGTGGCACGCTGCAAAGCGAGGGGCTGCAGAGTGGGCAGCCCTGGGGGGACCGAAAAGGTGCTCTGGTTGTCTGCGCTTCTGTGAAAGAAATGCTGGTCTCACCGTCCATCGATGGCTTCCTTCTGACTGGAAGGTTTTCCTCATGGAGAAGAATTGGAAGTGTTTGTACCAGTGAACCTGAAGCAGTATTCTGTACTTTATGGCAGTTAGGTCATTTTAAAACCACATCTGCTCAGTTTCAGAGATAGCTACAATGTATATTCTTTTTTTCACGTTATCAGTTTTATTGGAAAAATCGTCGAAATTTGGCAGATTATTTGAAGGATTGGTATATAGTTGAATTTGCAAACGAAATTCTGTTACATATAAAATAAACATTTCTTAATGTTTTTCATTTTCTAGACAGATCCCTGATTGGTCTCCATTTCACTGTTGTAACATTTCTGTTTGTAACGGACTGGCTCTCCTGTGCTTCCCAGGAAGAGTTCTTGATACCAGATCGTTTCCTCAGCGTCAGGTTTGTGTCTCTTAGCAGCCTGGCTGCAGGGGCGACGGTAGAGGTGCGGAGAGCGGAAAATAGGGACTGTGACTTACAAAAGCGGTGGCTTTAGGATCCTGATAAGGAAAAGGGGTATCATGCCTCTGTTTAAGGACCCACATAGACCTGTGTGATGGGCCTGACAAGCTAATCGACACTGAAGGTAGCTGGATTCCTGTCTGCAGTCCCCCTTGGCGAGGCCGGGTGCCCGGGTGGTGGCTCCTTTGTAGAGCGGGTGTCCACCAGCCTACCACTGTGGGCACAGAGAGCTGGGGAGCAGTGCCTGAGACAAACTTTAGTCATGCCCAACAGTAATGCCCAACAAAAGTGGGTGTTGGGGAGGATGACTAGATTCATTTAAGGAGCTGTCAGAAGGTGCTGGTGGAGCCAACTGTGGGGTGAGGGGGTGATGTCTGTACCTCCCCAGCCCCTCCACCGCCCTCCCATGGCCACACATGTCAGATGATGGCGGAGCTGGTCCCATGCTAGCAGTCTCAATATCTAGGGCTATTGCCTTCATGAGGTCTGTCAAAATTTGTGTCCAGGGATTCTAGAAATTTCCATCTGCAGCAAGTGTGCTAGGTCCTTCCCAGGATTTCACTTCCTGAGTGAGGTGGCTTGCAGGGCAGCAGTCGGTGGTGGTTACAGGGGAAATGTCCCTGTTCTCTTCTGCGTGCTCTGCTCGTGGGGGTGTTTTGACAAGACCCTACAAATAACACCCTAAAACATGCCTGGAGGCCTTGCACAGTACACCATCCTCAGTCTGCTCAGTGTTGTCAAGAGGCACGGAGGGGAGGGGGCAGGGAGGTGTGGATTTCTAGGAGTTAGGTTAACAAGGATAAGCCTCTGTGACCCTGTCAGGACTGGTGAGTGGTGGTCTCAAAGATCTAACTGCGAATGAAGCCCAACTGAGATGCCGACCCCCCCATCAACCCCCGCTGGCTGGGCAGCACTGCCCTTCATCAGATTGCCCTTCTGAGGCAGATTCCTGGGGCCTCACGGGACCTGACCCCCATCTGCACTGGTGTTGGGCTTGTGGGAGACAAACCCTCAGTTCTAAGGCTGCCCACCGCCTGGTGCCAGTCCTTGTGGTCTTCTGCCTCGTGGAGGTTGGGCCATCTGGGGCCAGAGGGGACTTGGCGAGCTTGCACGGGTCAGTCTCCTGCAAATGGAGGTGGTCAGTCCTTCTTGGGTCCCTTGGGCTTGGCCACGTCCCACTGAGGACCCCAGGACCTCGGTGGCACCCACTCCGGAGTGCCCACAGAAAGTTGGAACCTGTCACAGTTCTTTCAGTTTGCTGCCTGAAGTTAGAAAAACCAGTGGATTGGCGGTCAGGATTAGCTGAAAGCTCCAGGAAGCCTGTGACAGAGGGGCCCGAGACTGGGGTTGGACCCCCCTCTGTTATGAATCTTTTAAATATACGGAGAAGAGCCTCAACCCTGATGGTACCTTCAGCAGCTAACAGCGTCCTGGCCTTCACTTTCCTCTCACCACGTACCCCAATTTTACTTTTCCTGGGATGTTTTAAAGCAAGTCACAGCCATCTTTGATTTTACCTGTTTCTGAATGGACCTAAGTGTCTGCACGTACAGCCTGTATGAAACGTGACCATATGCCACTGTCACATCCAGAAAATTCAGTCCCCACTTGCCGTCCACGTTTCCCGCAAAGTATCCACAAGGCTTGTTACGCATTGTTGGGCTGAAGAGCAAAGCCAGGATCACACATTTGGTTGATGATAAAATGGATTTTCCTAAATAAATGTTGGCTTCTTTTGAGGAAGCTGGTGAAGGTGTTTTCCGCAGAAGAATGAAGAGCTGTGTGCAAGCTGAGAGAAGGCGGCCCCTGGACAAGTGGCCAGAAGCCTGGGAGCGGCCAGCAGCTGCCCGCTGGGTCCCCAGAGGACCAGACAGCCTTGGGGTGCTAGGCAACTAGGTGGCTGCCTGCTCCTGCATCTGCCAGGAGGCCTCCCCTACAATGTTGTTGTTAGGTGCCATTGAATCAGTTCCAACTCATAGCAACCCTGTGTACAAAAGAACGAAACACTTCCTGGTCCTGCATTGTCCTCACAGTTGTTTGCTTGAGCCCATTGTTGCAGCCACTGTGTCAATCCATCTTTTTGAGGGTCTTCCTATTTTTCACTGACCCCTCTACTTTACCAAGCGTGATGTCCTTCCAGGGACTGGTCCCTCCTGATAACATGTCCAAAGTATGGGGAACATAGTCTCTCCATCCTTGCTTCTAAGGAGCATTCTGGCTATACTTCTTGCAAAACAGGTTTGTTTGTTCTTCTGCAGTCTATGGTATATTCAGTATTCTTTGCCAACACCATAATTCAAAGGCATCAATTCTTTGGTCTTCCTTATTCATTGTCCGGCTTTCGCATGCGTATGAGGTGATTGAAAACACCATTCCTTGAGTCAGGCACACCTCAGTCCTTAAAGAGACATCTTTGCTCTTTAACACTTTAAAGAGATCTTTTGCGGCAGGTTTGCCCAGTGAAATGCATTGGTTGATTTCTCGACTGCTGCTTCCATGGGCGTTGTTTATGGATCCAAGTAAAACCAAATCCTTCGCAACTTCAATCTTTTCTCCATTTATCATGACGGTGCTTATTGGTCCAATTGTGAGGATTTTTGTTTCTTATGTTAATCCATACTGAAGGCTGTAGGCTTTGATCTTCATCAATAAGTGCTTCAAGTCTTCTTCCCTTTCAACAAGCAAGGTTGTGCCCTCTGCATATCAAAGGCCGTTAATGAGTCTTCCTCTAATGTGGATGCCATGTTCTTCGTATAGTCCAGCTTCTCTGATTATTTGCTGAGCATACGGATTGAATAAGTATGGCGAAAGGATACAACTCTCACCTTTCCTGACTTTAAACCACACAGTATTCCCTTGTTCTGTTTGAATGACTGCCTTTTGATCTATGCACAGGTTCTTCATGAGCATAATTAAGTGTTCTGGAATTCCCATTCTTCATAATGTTATCAATAATTTTTTTATGATCCACACAGTCAAATGCCTTTGCATCGTCAGTAAAACACAGGTGAACATTTTTCTGGTATTCTCTGCTTTCAGCCAAGATCCGACATCAGTGATACCCTTTGGTCCACGTCCTCCTCTGAATCCAGCTAGGACTTCTGGCAGTTCCATGCTGACGTATTGCTGCAACCACTTTTGAATGATCTCCAGCAAAAGTTTACCTGTGTGTGATATTGATGATATTGTTTAATACTTTCTGCATTCTTTTCCATCACCTTTCTTTGAAATGGGCACAAACATGGGTCTCCTCCAGTTGGTTGGCCAGGGGGCTGCCTTCCAAATTTCTTGGCGTAGAGGAATGAGTGCTTCCAGGGCTGCATCTGTTTGTTGAAACATCTCAGTTGGTATTCTGTCAATTCCTGAAGCCTTGCTTTTCACCAATGCCTTCAGTGCAGCTTAGACTTCTTCAGTACCGTCCGTTCTTGATCATATACTACCTCCTGAAATGGTTGAACGTCAACCAATTCTTTTTGGTTCAGTGATTCTGTGTGTTCCTTCCGTCTTCTTTTGATACTTCTGGTGTTGTGTAATATTTTCCTCATAGAATCCTTCAGTATCGTAACTCAAGGCTTGACTTTTTTCTTTAGTTCTTTCAGCTTGAGAAATGTCATGTGTGTTCTTCCCTTTTGGTTTTCTATCTCCAGCTCTTTGAACATGTAATTATAATACTTTGTCTTCTCAAGCCTTCCTTTGAAATCTTCTGTTCAACTCTTTTACTTCATCATTTCTTCCTTTTGCTTTAGCTACTCTACGTTCAAGAGCAAGTTTCAGTCTCTTCTGACATCCATTTTGATCTTTTCCTGCTGTCTTGCATTTTAATGACCTCTTTCTTTGTGTAAGATGTCCTTGATGTCATTCCACAGCTTGTCTGGTCTTCAGTCATTAGTGTTCAATGCGTCAAATCTATTCTTGAGATAGTCTGTCAATTCAGGTGGAATATACTCAAGGTCATACTTTGGCTCTTATGGGCTTGTTTTAATTTTCTTCAGCTTCAGCTTGAACTTGCATATGAGCAGTTGACGGTCTGTTTCGCAGTCAGCCCCTGGCCTTGTTCTGACTCCCAGTATTGAGCTTCTGCATCATCTTTCCATGGATGTAGTCGATTCAATTCCTGTGTATTCCATCTGGTGGGGTCTATGCGTATAGTTGTCGAAAAAAGCTACTTGCAATGAAGAAGTCATTGGTCTTGCTAAATTCTATCATGTGATCTCCGGCATTGTTTCTGTCACCAATGCCATATTTTCCAACTAGCGATCCTTCTTCCAACTTTTGCATTCTAATCACCAGTAATTATTAATGCATCTTGATTACATGTTTGATCAATTTCAGACTGCAGAAGTTGGTAAAAATCTTCAATTTTCTCATCTTTGGCTTTAGTGGTTGGTGTATAAATTTGAATCATAGCTGTGTTAACTAGTTTTCTTGTAGGTGTGTAGATATTATCCTATCACTGACAGCATTGTACTTCAGGATAAATCTTGAAATGTTCTTTTTGACAACGAATGCGATTGCATTCCTCTCCAATTTGTCATTCCCGGCATAGTAGGCCATATGATTGTCTGATTCAGAATGGCCAATACCAGTCCATTTCAGCTCACTTATGTCTACGATTTTTATTTTTATGCATTCTATTTCATTTTTTACAACTTCCAATTTTCCTAGATTCATACTTTGTACATTCCGTGTTCCAATTATTAATGGATGTTTGAAGCTGTTCTCATTTTGAGTCACCTCAGCAAATGAACATCCCAAAAGGTTGACTCCACCTGTATCATTAAGGTCAACTCTGCTCTGAGGAGGCAGCTTTTCCCCAGTCTTTTGAGTGCTTTCCAACCTGAGGGACTTATCTTCTGGCACTATACCAGTGTTCCAGTGCTATTCATAAGGTTTTCACTGGACAATTCGTTTCAGAAGTAGACCGCCAGGCCCTTCTTCCTAAGTCTGGAAGCTCAGCTGAAATCTGTCTACCGCAGGTGACCCTGCTGGGTGACACGCAAGCCACCATAGTATGACAGACTGACAGGGGTGGAGATATGTGTATCTCCAGATATAGATAGATAGATAGATAGATAGATAGATAGATAGATAGATAGATAGATAGATAGATAGATAGATAGATAGATAGATAGATGATAGATAGATAGATAGATAGATAGATGATAGATAGATAGATAGATGATAGATAGATAGATGATAGATAGATAGATAGGTAGGTAGGTAGGTAGGTAGGTAGATAGATAGATAGATAGATAGATGTAAACCCTGGTGACATAGTGGCTAAGTGGCTGTTAACCAAAGGGTCAGCAGTTTGAATCCACCAGGTGCTCCTTGGAAACTCCATGAGGCAGTTCAACTGTGTCCTATAGGGTCACTATGAGTCGGAATCAACTCAGTGGCAACAGGTTTGGTTTTTGGTTATGTATCTATTATTTTTTATTGTTAAAGAATTATAGATTCACAGGAAATTGCAAAAATAGTGCAGAGAGGCCCTGTTTCGCTGCACCGTTTCCCCCAAAGGTGACAACTTACATAATGGCGGTACAATAGTAACACTAGGAATTGAGGGTGTGCAGTCCACAGCGTGTGTGTGTGTGTGCTTGTGTGCAGTTCTGTCACACGTGGAACCAACACCACAGTCAAGATACAAACGCGTTCCATCACCACAAGACTTTCTCTGCTGCTCCTATGTGGCTACCCCAGCCCCTCCTCTCCCAGCAACCATGAGTCTGTCCCCCAGCTCCGGTCCATGCAGGGCGTAACTGTTTGAGACTGGCTGCCTTCACTCAGCACAACGCCCTGGAGACCATGCAAGGTGCTGTGTGCATCATCCCTGTTTATTGCTGGGTAGCCTCCATGGCATGGATGAGCCACACTTTAACCATTTACCTGCCAGCCTCTGAGAGGTCAGCTGACTTTGAAAGACAGTTTGGGTTGGTTCCAGTCTTGAACATCACAGATCAACCTGCTGTGAACATTAGTGAACACGTTTTTCTGATACAGGGTTTCCTGTCTCTGTGATTAATGCCCAGGAGTGTGATTACTGGGTCCTATGGTACATGTATGTTTAATTTCTGAAGAAACTACCAAACTCTGCTGGGATGTCTGTACAGTGTATGAGAGGCCCAGTCTTCGCATCCTTGGCAGTGTGTGGTCGTGTCACTCCTTCACGTTGTCGTTCTAACAGGTGTGTGCAGGCACGGTTTTCATCTGCATTTCCCTAAAGGATCATGGTAGGAGCAGCTACAAAATTCATAGGGTAGGTACAAAATGAAAATGCGAGTCCCCTTTTTCAAAAAGCAGGTCCTAAAACATAAAGCTACCTCCTTCCTTCCTCAGTCTCTCAAGCTGCCTTCGTATTTCTCACCTGCTGTTTAATGTGCTCTGTCGAGCCTGAGGGCACTTGCAGGGCCAGTGCCGACCCTCACAGGTACCTGGGGGTACTGGCCCATGACTTGGTGTGGGCATCCCACTGTCTGCCAGCCTCCCACCAACTTGCTGGGCCCTGCTGGGGCTGGGAGGTCAAACTAG
Organism: Elephas maximus indicus; assembly: GCF_024166365.1. Lineage (NCBI taxonomy): Eukaryota > Metazoa > Chordata > Mammalia > Proboscidea > Elephantidae > Elephas > Elephas maximus. The sequence continues at coordinate 119,274,783 of NC_064828.1, read as the reverse complement.
GCACCTCCCCTTCTCGTGGGCCAGGTGTCTCAACTCCTGGCAGATGGGCAACACCCAGCCTCCATGCCAGTACTTGAAGTACATGATCGGGGTGGGCGAGAAGCTTACCCCACTGATTTGCCCCTGAATGTGCTATGCTTTCACCAGCCTGGGCAGAGCCAGCTGCCGCCATGCCCTGACCCTTCCCTCTCCCTCCCTGCACCCTCCCCGCACCCACTCCTGGGTCTCCACTAGAGGCAGAGGGCGGCATTGGTCACTGGGTGGGGGTGGACCCTCAGGGTGCTACCAGGGATGGGGGAGCAGGTGACCTAGGATCTGTCCTGGGGCGGCGGCGGGAGGTGGGACTTCATAAGCTGAGCTCTGAGCCCTAGAACACATTCCAGTTGTCCCTTCGGATGTTACTCACAAAGTAAGTTCAAAGATAAAATTGAGAATTTCAAGATGGCGCCCACAGATCATTAAACCCCAAGTGCTGGTCCCTGTGTGGAAAGTCTTTCCATGAGCTTATTTGCCATTTGCATCATCTCGTTGGTGAAATGTCTGCTCATGTGTTTTGTTCATTTTCTAACCAGGTGTTTTTAACTGTCCTTTATATAATCTAGATACTAGTCCTTTGTCAGATAATGTTGTTTGCAAATATTTACTCCCAGTCTTTTTATCCTCTTAGAAGTCTTTAGCAGAGCAAAAGTTTTTCATAGTGATGAAGTTTGATTTACCAGTTTTCAAATTTCTTTCATGGATCATTGTAATGGATTGAATTGTGTCCCCCAAAAATGTGTCAACTTGGTCAGGCCATGTGTGGTTGTCCTCCATTTTGTGATTTTCCTATGCATTATAACTCATAATCTCTGCCTGTGGTTAAAAGGATTAGGGTGGGATGTAACACTCTTGCTCAGGTCACATGCCTGATCCAATGTAAAGGAAGTTTCCCTGAGGGGTGGCCTGTTACCACCTTTTATCGTACAAGAGATAAAAGGAAAGGGAAGCAACCAGAGAATGGGGACCTCATACCACCAAGAAAGCAGTGCTGGGAGCAGAGTGCGTCCTTTGGACCTGAGGTGCCTGCACTGAGATGCTCCCAGACCAAGGGGAGACTAACAAGAAGGACCTTCCTCCAGAGCTGTCAGAGAAAGCTTTTCCCTGCAGCTGACTCCCTGAATTTGGACCTGTTGCCTACTAGACTGTGAGTGAATAAATTTCTTTGTTAAAGCCATCTACTTGGGGTATGTCTGTTACAGCAGCACTAGGTGACTAAGACAGCCATCCACGTGTGGTACTTCTGTTATAGCAGCACTAGGTGACTAAGACACCATCCACGTGTGGTATTTCTGTTATAGCAGCACTAGGTGACTAAGACACCATCCACGTGTGATATTTCTGTTACAGCAGCACTAGATGACTAAGACAGTCATGTTTTTTGGTGCCATGTGTAAGAACTCTTCACCTAGCCCTGGGTCCCAAAGATTTTCTTCTACAAGTTTTATAGTTTTATGTTTTACATTTAAATCTATGATCAAATATGAGTTAATTTTTGAATAAGGACTGTAGTTTAGGTCAAGATTCATTTTTCTGCATATGGATGTCAGTTTTTGGAATCCTTCTCCACTGAATTGCACCTTGGTTAAAAATCAGCTGGCAGGACTTATGTGGAAGGCCATTGGTATCTGACACAGTTACTGATACGGTTGCATTTAAGTCTCTCATCTTGGTATTTGTTTTCTATTCTTTTTTATTTATGATTTGTTCCTCCTCTTCTGCCTTCTTCTGGGTGGATCTCAGGAATCTGAGTTTGAACCTTTGGGTGGGAGGAGGCAGAATCCAGGGTGGGACACGTTGGATTGTTAAAGTTTAACTTCTAAACCACAGGTCAGGAAACCACAGCAGTGTCCCTGAAGGCCACAGGTGGGCTGCCCACCCTTTGAAGGAACTGGCATTGTTGGAAAATCAGTTTCCAACTCCCATTCTTTTCTGATTGAAAATGAAAAATTAAGGCAGATTTCTCAAACATCTAGCACCAGGTAAAAAATCCAAGTTCTCCTTTAATATGAACCTCAGTGCCCTCGTACAGGACGGTGACTCCGCACAGCCAGGGTGGGGGCTGGCAGTGTGTGGCAGGGTTAGTGGCTTCTTCCCCCTTTCAGGATAAGAAACACCATCAGAACAGATGGGTTGCTCCTTGCCACTATTCATTCAGGTCTGGACAAGACACCAATGGTTCTGGTGACTGGGCTGGGCCAGCACAGCTTGGCCTCCTGGACAGGCAGCTGGGTGGTATGGCCCTGTGCCACAGGCACCCCAGTACTCCACCCGCTCGGCTCTCTCTGACAGCCACCTTGGACCTGTGACCCCAAGGGCCTGGCTAAGGGGGTGACCTGTGGGGGTGGCAGACGGAATGTCGGGTTTCTGGGCATTCGTCCTTCTAGAGCAGCAATGAAGAGCAAGAACACAGGTCTGCCCAGGCCATTTTATTTTGTAAACTTAACAAAAGCCAATGCCACCTGCTTATGGGCACCAGGAGAGAACTGTCTCCTTGGCAGAAGCCCAGGGAACATGGGTGCCCTCTAGGCCCCTAAGAGCTCAGACCAACGAGTGCCCAAGGGTGTGGAGCAGCCAGTGCAGCCCCTTGACAGCAATGAAAACCCACCCAGAGCTGCAGGCAGAGGCACCTGTGAGAGTAAACAGCAGATGCCACCCTGGGGGACGAACCTGAGCGTGCCACTGAGAGCCTGGCTGGTGCTAAGTGGACAGGGACGTACTCAGGGGGCTCTGAGCTCACTGACCAGCTCTCTCCCACTGCCCTTCCCTCCTGACTCTCACAGGAGCTGACCAAGATGAGGTGGTGCCCCACAGGGCCCCCGGGGCAGTTGGGTTCTAGGGTCTGTCACAGGTCTCCCGGGGTGCGGGGCAACGCTGACACTGGGCGGAAGGTCCCAACCGACACCCAGTGCCCCACGCTCCCTCTGGGTGCGGGCTTCTGCTCCACAGCACCCAGTGACGCACCGATAGTGGCTCCATCCTGACAGAACCCAAAATGGACCCGCGGGGACCCTGGGACGCTGATGTGGCTCCGTGGCAGCAACAGAGTGACAGTCCTCAGGAGACATGAAGCCCCTTCTGCGCTCAGCACACATCACTCTTAAACAGCATCCTGGCAAGGCTGTGTGGAGTGAACAGCTTCTTTTTCCTTGGTGATGTCAGGTGCTGCATGTGCCCCAGAAAGGGGGTCTTCTTCAGGAAGAGGCTGCATGTGATCAGGGCCCCCTGTCTGTGGCTGGGGGTCCCCGAGAGCTGAGGATCAAGAAAGGACAACAGTCAAGCCAAGCGTGCCCAGATGGTCAGTGCAGGGTGTTCAGGAGGATCTCCAAGCAGAACCTGCGAACCCCACCCAGGGGAACACTGGCCCCCATGCCCCAAGGCCCTCAGGGCTCCCTTCCCCAGTCCTCGCAGGCCTCCAGCTTCTCCCCATGACCTAGGGGCCCAGGTCTGCAGCAGCGCTGGCCCCTGAGCTAACTATCCTTCTGCGGCTCACCCACAGGGGTGCCCCTGCCCCTTGACCAGGTGTGTCTGCTAAATGACTGCTGGCAGACGCTCCCCCAGTGCTTGGGGTCTCGGATGATGATGCTCTCACGTCTTTATTTGTCTCATTGCTCTGTATCTTCTCCTGCTTGTGGTGTTGTCCAAAAAGCAGAATGGCACAGAGCCCTGGGCACCCTGGGAGAGGCCTGTGCTGCCAGTGACCGAGGGCCTGTCCCTGGCATCCTGGCGCACACAGTTGCAGCCTCACCATGCTCCCTGGCTTCTGCCCTGTTTGCAAGAAGTAGCCCGCTTGCACCATACCACCCAGAACCAGCCACGCCTGCTCTCCTCTGCCTGTGGAGGCTTGCTGAGAGGGCCTGCTTGCATCTCAGGGGCAGGGTGCAAAGGTGCAGCTTTCACCGCCCCACGGCTCCAGCCCTTGGCACTTCCCGGGGGCTGCTGTAGCAGCCTTGTGCCTGTCCCCCCCACTCACTCTCCACATGGTGACTGTCAGCCAAAGCCAGCTGCTTGGGTGGAGACCGTCTCCTGAGCGTGTGGAGTACCCCCCTGGACTCAGGGCCTCAGGTGCAGGCTGCTCTGGGAACCTCCCCCCCCAACCCCCGTCCAGGCCTCCAGGGCGTGCGACATGAGGAGGAAGCCGAGTCAGATTTGGGGTTTCTGCTGGCTGTGTCCCAGCCCTCGCCGGGCAGCCTGGTCCCCGTGTGGCAGCGGGGGGGTGGGGGGGTGCTCCTCACCTGGGTCTGGATCAGGGCACTGCAGGGGTTCCAGTGCGGGGTGACGCCCTGGGGCTCCTCAGGCTCCGTGAGGGCGAGACCTTCCAAGCCAGGGCCTCCGCCCCTCGAGAGGCTCTGAGAGAGAAATGCTGTCACACGCCAGCTGGCCCGCCAACTCAGAAGTCAGGGTTAGGGTTCACAGGCTGAAGGGGGACCCCAGGGTTGCTCCCCGTTTCCCCTGAACCTCACTAACAGATGGCAGTGACCAGCAAGCACTCGGGCTCCTCTGGGGATCCTGGTCTCCATCCCAGTGTACCCCTCAGCCCTGCACTCACCCCACCCCCATCACTGCCCTCCCCCAAACTGGAGATCCCTGTTCATGGCAACAGAAAGGCCTTTGATGCACCTCCAGGATCAGTCCTGCCCGTCCACCTGGAGCTGACCCCTCCCTGAACCCCTTCTTCAGACACTCTCCACAGAGACCCTCTCCAGCTGTCTTTGTTGCTCAGGCTCAGGCTCACCCCACAGGAGCCCCCTCCCCTCCAGCCTCACTGCACCCAGATGGCTGGTGCAGCCCAAGTGCCCCTGCTGGGGTGGCAGGGCAGAGCCCCAGGAACACCTAGCCCTCCACGCCATTGTGGCAACACTGACCACCTGCCTCCCTCAGTGGACCTCCCAGAGGGAAAGACACACCCTCGGAGGGTCCCCTGTGGCCCACTCTCTGGTGCCACAGCCTCCCTGGCCCTACTCCTGCCCAAGCTCCGTCCCCACTCTGACCACACCTCAGGATAGGGCCCTTCCTTGTATTCACCTCTCTCAGATGTTAGGGGTTCCTTCTGGGGCCTTGACAGGTTTCAGGGGTCTTGTGCTTCACCCCCACTGACACCTGGGTAAGCCCCAAGCTCCTACCTGCACTATGTCACTGCCACACACCAGGCTCCCCCCCTCCCCCGCCGCCAACTCCCCACCAGGGCTCGTCCACCCCAGGCCCCTGCGCTAGTCTCCCCCCACCCTGTTGGCTGCCTTCTTGTGCCCCACAGGCCCCACCCCCACGGCCCCGCCCCTCCAATGCCTCTCGGGCTCCCCACGCCCTGGCCTCCTGATTCTGAGGAAGGGGTGTGCAGGTCCCCCACTTTACACTCTCGGGGGAGGGGTTCTTCCAGGAGCCCTGCCTCAGCACCAAATACCTTTTGAGCAGCATCTATTCCGAGAACGAGGAAGAAGTTGTCCCGACAGCGGGACTCGTTCCAGAGGCCCCGGAAAGTAGACGTGTCAGGGGGCTTCTGAAGAGCTCTCCAGAGTTTTCGAGACTCGGGACTGGGAACACACGTAGTAATTAAACCTAATTACCAGGCACAGTCTGTTCAGAATCCACTGTGAAGGAGTGCCTCACGTGGGAGGCAAAGCCGAGTCCAGACGGCAGCAAGATTGCTGGAGAGCCCCGGGCTTTCTTGTGCAGACCATACCCCAAACCCTCGCTTCCTGCAGAGGTCCCTGCACCTCATCCCACTCCCTGTGCTCCACGGGATGTCCACTCAGGCAGGTTTTGTTACCACTACCGCTGCCTCCTCCGAACAACGTCAGCCCCACGAGCCGTTGGTCAGGGGTCTACCTAGGGCCAGGTGTATCTAGGGCCGGGTCTACCTAGGGCCGTGCTGGGCGTGGTCTGTTCTGTGGACACCACTGCTAGGAGCTGAGGGGCATTCAGAGGGGACAGGGAGAGGGCAGCTCTGCCTGAGGGAGACCCTTTGAGTGGAAAGGAAAGGCAGGCATGCAGGTGACCACCATGGGAGACAGAGCAGGAGAGCCCCTGCCACTGCACGTAAACTGTGTCCCACTCCACCCCAAGCCGACACAGACCCGTCTCACAAGGACACCCAGCCCAGCTGGTCACCATGGCTGCCCAGGCCTCTGGGCCTCAGGCTGAGACTGCTGAGATCTGTGCTGCTGGGCCACCGTTCGGGGCCCCCGGCTGGGGCATGCCCTGCCTGGCTCTCTGACCAAGTCCAGTCTGTTCAGACCTGGGCAGTCCCCCAGCACAGTCCACTGAGAAAGCAAGTCGGCCAGGACCCACCACCTTGCTCTCCCGCCCTGAAGCCTCATCTGGAGCTGCTTCTTGTTCACGGCCACACGTACCCACGGCTACCCACGCTTCTTTCAGTGCTTAGGTCAAAGTGTGGCCTTAGGAAACGGCCCTCTGCAAACAGCTGCGTCTCACAGGCAGCACAGGCTGACCCTAGGGGCTGAGAAGGCCCTGGGGGCAGAACCCTGGGGTGGCCTCTGCTGCTGCAGGGCTATTCTCTCTGACTGTGGCTGAGGGTCACTGAGGCTGCGGACCAACTTGGCCAGGCCCTCAGAGGCCCCGGATCCACTGCTCAGGCCCACGAGGTCTTTCTGCCTCCCCAGCCCTCTCCTCAAGACACAGCAGAGGTACAGGGAGCTCACACTCAGGCCAGTCTTCCCCCCGGGGGGACGGGGGGAAGGCTGGACGAGGCTCAGCGGTGAAGGGTGGTGCTGCCAGGAGCAAGGGACATTTTGAGGTGACAAGGACAGGGCCAGGGGGACAGCACCACCTACAGAGGGAAGACCACCCGCCTCTGCATCGGCTGACCAGCCCCAGTCTGAAGGACGAGCTGTTGTGAGAGATGTCGGCTCCAGTTAGGCTGATTACCAGAATGGCTCCTGTGTAGGTCCCAGGTCAGCTGTTTCTTCATGGTTCATTTCCAAACAATGGTTTAAGGTGGAAACACCTTCAGGTGACGACCCGACTAGTAGTTCTTGAAAAGCAAACTTAAAAATTTTCTCATAGCTGCGAATAGACTGAAAAAAAAAAAACCAAAAAACACCCAAGTTAGAAGAAGCGCATGTGTTATTCCAAGTGCACGATTCTGGTTCAAGTGGCTGGGCTACTGTAACATGACACAGTCATTCCTAAAAGTCACCATGCTGTGCAAAATTACGCCATAAAATCCACAGGCCTTCTGGGGAAATGGGGCCAGGGCCCAACACTTGTAACCTCATCAGGGACACATGGAAGGAAGACAGGCACTGATGCAGACGTTGGCGCAGTGCCCACGTGCTAACTGGTTAAGCAATCCACATGAGCTTGACCTTGAGGAGGCCCGAGGCTGCTGTGGAGGGGGAGCTGGAGGGCTGTAGTGTGAGTTCCCTGAAGGGTGGATCGTCTGGGAAGGGGTGGGAAGGTGCACCCCAGTGTGGGTGGGTGTCTGACGTGTGTGTGTGCTTTATGTATTCATACACTTGGTGGAGAGAAGCACATCCACCTCGTGTTTCTTGTGAAATTCCCATTATCCTCAAACTGTTCCTTGACACGTCACATTAGAGAAATTCTGTTTCAGGGTATGAGGGCAGTGCTGGCCTTATTAAGGTTGGGTCTGGTCAGAGGTCCAGGGGAACACTGGATGGTCAGACACACAGGCCAGCCCTACCAACCAGCAGCACTCCTGGCTCCTTTTTTCGTTTTACTTCTTACCTTCTGTCCTTAGAGGATCTTGGGGGAACCATTTGGGAAGGAAAGAGATGACAGAAAGAGGGGAGCAATGGAAGGAAGAGGAAGACAGAAAAAGACCAGCGGCCGTTACAAGACAAGGCTCTTGGCCCCATGAAGGGCAGAGCAGGGGTGTGCTGACTCGGCACTGCACGTTTTCTGTGTGTCCTGGTTTGGGGCCACAAGAGAGAGGGAGGATTAGAGAATGGAGATGCGAGGAAGGAAGGAGAGTGGGCAGGTCCAGGGAGAAGTGGTCAGAGAAAGGGACCCAGGTGTGCATCTCCCCCCAGTGTGGGGTGGCCAGCCTCTGGCCAGGGACGAAGGCCTGGAAAGCAACAGGCCCTGCGGGCTGGCAGTCACACTGAAGCCTCGGAGTTTGTCAGGCATGTCTCACTTGGCAGGGTGACCACAGGTACTTTGGAAATACCTCAGAAGGAATGACAGCAGCGTTGCCTGTCTGGTCAGGTCCACCCTGGTGAGGCTGGAGAGAACCTTGCTCCTCCTGGTCAGAAGCAGCTCTGGGCAGCGGAGGCTCTGAGGACTTCTCCAGGAATCCAAGGGACTGAGAGAACTGCTTGGACTTGGGTGAAGATTCCCGAAAGCCTTCAAACTCCCCCCAGACACTGCTATGCTCCCCTGGGTCTGGACAGCCGCAGGTGCGGGCAGAGGAGCCCTCGCTGGACCTGGCGAGCTTGGCCTGCCCTTCCGGCAGAAGCTGGTCCCAGGGGAGCCCCAGCCCTTCAAGCCTGCCATCACTTAGTGTCCCAGGGGCCTCGCGGAGGGAAAGCTCACCTGCTCCCCCTTTGAGGTGACTCTGAGGACCAAGAAAAGGATGTCGGGGGCCAGGCACCCGCGCTAGCTGCCACGGGTCTTGCATCTTGGTGCCACCAGGCGGGGAGAGACCCGAGGAAGAAGTGCTCAGGAGACGTACACACCACTGCGCTGGAGCTGCCCGGGGTGGCCACATCCTCGCCCTGTCTGCTGGGCAGCGCCTGGGGGGACCGTGGTGGCCCCACGAGGGGCGGCCATGCCCACGCTGCCCAAGGATGAGGGTGGCCTCCTTGGCCCCGCCGCCCGGGGAGCGCAGCCTGCCTGGCTTCCTTCCGAGCTCCCAGGCGACACGGCGGGCGCAGGGGTGGGTCCCAGAGGGGACCCGGGAGGACGTGGCCCTCGGCTCCACCAACCAGCTCCCGGGAGCGCGCCGGGCGGAGCGAGGGGAGGGCCCGGGTCCGCTCGGGCCAGAGGCGAGGGTCCAGGCGGCCCTTCGAGGCGGAGGGGGCGGCGCCCAGAGGGGGTCCGCGGAGCGGGGTTTGGGGGCGCTCACGGGCGCGGCGCCCTAGGCTCGCCGTCGCGGGGCTTAAGGGCCAGGTCTGCGCAGCCGGCCGGCCCCGGAGGCGCCCCTGGGCAGGCTCCGAGCGGCCCGGGCTCCGCACCCACCTTCGCCGCCGTCGCCGCACCGGGCGAGCAGGGCGGAAGCGGCGCAGCGGCCGCAGAGCGAGAGCCCCACCGCCTCCAGCCGCGCGGCCCGTTGCCCGGCAACGCCGCGCCGGCCCCGCTTCCGGCGTCCCCGCTTACCCCGCCCCCGCCGTTGTGACGTCAGCGCGCTCCGCTGTGGGCGTGGTCAGCCCCAGGCCGCGCCCCTGGCCGCCCCGCCCCGCCCCTCCCCGCGCGCCACCGCTCCGGGCTCTCCCTGCAGCCAGAGGGTCGCGTCCGAGCACTCAGACCCTGGACCCCGACCTCGAGACCCCGACACCTCGGACCCGGACCCCGAGAACTCGACCTCGGGACCCGACTCCGAGACCCTGATTCCGACCCCGGACCCCGAGGCCCCGATTCCGACCTCTTGACCTCGACCCCAGACCCCAAGCCCCGATTCCGACCCCAGGACCTCGACCGCGGACCCCGAGCCTGGCCCGCGCATCCTCCACCTCCCTGTTTACTCATTAGCGCTCCTCAGCCAGCAGCTTCCGTTGCACTGTTAGCAGCCCCTAGCGCCCCTAGGTCCCTCGCCCATCACCCCTCCTGGGGCATGGACCCCTCAGCAGGACCCCCACCGCCCCAGCAGATCGGAGCCTCGGCCCACAGCCGCATGCACCTTGTTCTGGGACACTGCCCCCACGGCCAGTGCGCAGCCACCCGCTCTGCATCCGGATCCTGGCAACTCGCTTCAGGACGCCTTCCTGAGCCTCTGAAGGCTGCCAGCCTGGCCTCCCATCCTGCATCGCTGCAGCAGGGACCCGGTGCAGCTGTGTAATGCTTTCTCCACTGGACTGGATGCCCCAGACTGCACCCAGCCCCTAGTCTGTTGCCTGTAGGGCAGGGGGCGTCCCCTCCCTCCAGACCTTGCTGCAGGGCAGGGACAGCCACTCTCTGTAGGGCGGCCCACCTGCAGACCCCCAGGGTCACTAAGGAGTGAGCCCGGCCTCTCTGCCAGCCCCCCAGGCATTCCAGGCCCCTCCTCCCTCCACGTCTTCCTGAAGCTGACCTGGATGTGTGATCCCAGTTGCCTCCCCCAGGCTGACCTCATCTGGCCCTGCCCTAACCTCCCTGAATATGCATCATCCCACCCCCTTCTCCTAGGACCCTACCTGGGCCCTGCCCTGCTTCCATGACTCACCCGCTCCCCCCTTCCTTCTCAGCAAAACTACCCAAAATTTTAATTTCAAAAATTGCATGATGAGATCACTCTCTGGACTCTGACCCGAAGCCTCCTGCCCGCTCCGCTCAGTGAGAGGCAGACAGTTGGGTAAGGCAGGGTGTGTGCAGGTTCTGCTGTCTCACTGCCACCACCGTGTGACCTGAGTCCCCTGTTGGATGGAGGGACAGCTGGTGTTGGGAGGTGTCAGTGAGACCTGTCTTCGCCAGGTGGGAGGGTGATCCAAATGTCTGAGTGACACGTGATGGCTGAGGGCTGGAGGTCACAAAGGAATTCCACCCCCCCCCCCCCGCCATTGTGGTCCCTCTGGCTGGTCAGGGCTCCTCTTCCTCCATCCACCCAACCTGGCCCACACAGCCGGTCGGGGCAGGTTGGGGGCTCTGTAAGCCCTGCTGGACAGTGACCAGCCACCGACTCTGCCCCAGCTCAGTCCCTGGCTTCAGCTTGCCCCTTGGTCACTAGGGTTCAGGGTGTAGGTCAGCCCAGTAGTTGTCTGCCATCACTCCCCTCCCCCTCCTTGGACCTCTCATCCACTGTCCTGACCATCCCCCAAACCAGGGAGCTGGAAATGGGTAGGGGGAGTGTTATCCTTATGTACTGGTGGGGAAAATGAGGCCCATGTCCACACACCTACATCCGAAGCAGAGCTGGGGCTGGGACCAGCTCTCCATGGAGCAATTCCCCCCTCCTCTCCCAGGGGAGGGGCGAGAGGCACCGTGACCGCAGGGTGGAAGGTTCCGGGAACAAGGCAGCTGCCATGGCTTCATTCAGCACTGCTGCTGGAGGCATCAATCATTGATGCTCTGGGTGTCCCTGCTTGCCAAGAGGCGGAGGGCAGCCAGTGGACCGGCGGGGCAGTGGAGACTGCTGGCAGCCACAGGCCCCTCCCGAGGCCCTGAGGGCAAACCTGAGACCCCATCCCAGTTAGGACCCGCAGAGCAGGGTCCCAAACTCTCCAGGTGTCCCTGTCATGGCGGGCCCAGGGAGGGGCCAGCAGAAGAAAGCCTGAGGACCTGAAAAGCTGTCTGCAGGCCCCACCTATGGGTGGGGCCCTTTGTGCCTGGGGATGGCCGTGAGCTGGGCCCACGTCCTCACTTGGTGCGGGGGCAGCAAGTCCTGAGTTAGGCCCAGTGCCATGCCTGCCCAGCTTGGCATCCTCCCAAGGGGGTCTGGAGAGCTGGGAGTGATGACGGGAAAGTAGGGGCCTGCAGAAAGGCCAGCAGCTCAGGGCTCTGCGGTGGCGGCAGGGGCAGCAGAAGCGGTGGGGCAGGGGCACGTGGAGGAGGCAGGTACAGCTGGCTGTAAAGGCCCCATTCCCTGGGGTCAGGGGTGGGCAGTCAGGGGCCCTGGTGGGCAGGAGAGGGATCCTGGCTGAACCGTTGAGTGAGACCTGCCCCCCAGAATGGCTGGTTGGGAGTTGGGTCTCAGGGAGAGTCAAGGATGGGGCAAAGGTGCTTCTAACCACAGTGCCAGCGGCATATTGCCCAAGGGACCAGGCCCCCAGAAATGGCTGGAGTGAGGTGAACCCATGGGACCCTGGGGCGGCACCTGAGGGTTAGCACAGCAGCTGGAGGCGGGGAGCTCCCTGTAAGGGGTGTGGCCTAGGAAGACACCCCACAGGGTCTGTTCCCCCAACCTAGGGGAGAGCCCTGGAGGGTGGTGGCAGGTGTGGCCCTCAGGGCAGGGTCCCCAGTTCTACCAGACAGCTTCAGCCAAGGTGGGGGCCAGGTTACTGGCCTGCTTTGCTTTGCTTCGCTGCCTTCCCCTCCCCACCCTCCACCCCCACACTGGCTGGCCAGAGGGCATTAGCCCAGGGGCCCCAGGGGACCACCTACTGCACAGGGGCTGGGCGAGGGCAGGGGCTGTCCCCTCCTTCAGCAGCCACTTGAGACCCCTCCTCATGGCCTCCAGCTGGGATGGGGCAACCAGCCAGTCTGCACCCTCGCAGGTGTGTCCCGGGGTCAAAGGATTCCCGGGAGGGCAGCAGGCTCCGTCCCCAGTAAGTGTGGCAGCTATGGTGGCTATGGCTGTGTTCCTGCTGAGGTGGGTGGGGGCTCCTGAAGGGTCTCGTGGGGTAGGGGCAGGGATTTCCAGGTGGAGGGACATGCAGGGTGCAGGGACTGTGGGGACCAGGCCTGTCGTGGACCCCCCCCCCAACACCAGGCATCTTCCTGGCTGGCCCCCTCCTCTCTCACCATGAGCAGAGCTAGTGTCAGGACCCCACCTACAGAAGAGGAATCCAAGCCCCGGGGAGGGGGCAGGGACCTGCCCAGGGCCCCAGACCAGGTGTTCGGAGACTCAGGGGCCAGCCCTGGGCCCGGCCCCCCAGGACCCAGCAGGAAGGTGGCCCCACAGAGGACAGAGACCACAGTGACCCCAGCTCCTCACCCTGGGTGCATCAAGGCCAGGCTCTGGGCATGCCTCTGAGGGAAGGGTGGGCAGCCCAAGGGACACACTCAGAGAGGGTGCCTGCAGTCCAGGGTGAGGAGCCAACACCGAGGGGTGAGGTCCTCTCCTGAGGGTGGTGTTCCAGCACTCGTGTCTCACTGGTACCCCAGCACTGAGGTCACCCCTCATCCAGTCCTCACCACCTCGTGGCCTCTGCCTGTTTTGCTGAAGGGGAAAAGGAGATCCTCCTCCCCACCCTCACGCCCATCCCCTACGCCCCCCACCCCGCACCCGACTTCTACCAGGGCGCCGACATCTCCCTTTGCACAAAGTCAGACCATCAGGAAACGTCACATAGAGTGAGGCCACTTCATCTGGACGGAGCCCAGGAGGCCACATGACATTACCAAGGTCGCAACCTAATGGGGCGGGGGGTGGGGGGGCACACTGCAGCTTATGCCCCAAGGGTCCTGGTTCCAGGCTGCCCCACTCCCAGGCCCCCACCCCCAGGTCCCCACACCAGACTCATAGAAGACACACAGACATGGACCCAGAGACACACGCCCAGGCACACCCATGCATGCTGGCAGCTCTCCACCCCTGTGCTCAGGAGTGACTGCCTCCCCTGACAGAGGAGAGAGGGAGGGAGAAGGCAGGGTCTCTAGCCCCAGAAAAAGACACATGGGCTTGAGACTGTGCCGTGTCCCCACTGAAGCCTGTGTGCCATCACACCAGGGCACCAGGGGGCGGCTGCAGAGCCTCTTCCCAGCAGTGACGCGGCCCCACCCGACCTAAGGCTGGAAGCTCGCCAGACTGCAGCCCAATAACGAACTAGGTGTGAGTCACCACCTGGCAGGCTCACCTGGGGCTCTGCTGGGGTGTTCTGGGCTCTTTGAACCTGAGTTTGTGCATGCACGTCAGTGTGTCTGAGGGTGTCTTGGAATGGCAGTGTGCACCTGTGTGTACATGTGAATGTGTGGCTGTCTCTGAGGGACATGACCATGTACATCTGATCTGTGCATTCGTGTGAGTGTGTGATCTTGTCTGTGAGTGTGTGTGTGCCTGCCATGTGTGGCCTTCCTGTTGCAGCCTGGTCTCTTTCCGCTCCAGGAAAAATGGTGTGTGAATGCTCATGTCAGCGTGTACGTGTGTCGCTGTGTGTGCATCAGTGTGTGAGTGTGTGTACATGTGCACATCAGTGTGTATGTGTGTCAGTGTGTGTCACTGTGTGCTGTCAGTGTGTGTACATGTGTACATCAGTGTGTATGTGGGTGTCAGTGCGTTTCAGTGTGTGCATCGGTGTGTCACTGTGTCAGTGCGTGTCAGTGTGCGTCAGTATGTATGTGCGTGTCAGTGTGCGTGTGTCTGTCTGGCCCAGCACCACCGACCCAGTCCCCTTGTCCAGTCCTCCTGGGGGTGCCTCCAGGCTCTTAACAAGAAGGGTGGAAAGGCTGAATTCATGGGTCTGGCCTGGCGCTGGAGGTCGTGGCTCAGCCCACCCCTGCGCTGGCACCCCCACCTGCACAGCACACGGCGGGGGCGCTGGGCACAGGGCACCCTGTCCCCCTGAACACAGTCTCAGCCCACACCCTCTGTCTACTGCGGCCCCACGTGGAATCCCCCTCCCTCCCTGTCCCCAGAGAGCCCCATCCATTCTCACGAGTCCAGCTCACAGCCGCCGCCGCCCGAACCCTCCAGTCTGCACCCAGCTTGCGGTGGGAGGGTCTCCTCCTGCGACCCACCCGCCCGGGGCCAGATGCGGGGCTCTGAGCGGGGAGGTGAGGACGACGGTTCACCGGGTGGTGGGCTCAGGCTCTTTCCCGGCAGGGGTCCGAACTCAACTCTCCGACCCAGCAAAGCCTGGTTAGGGAAGCCGGGCGGGGCTGGCCCGCAGAGGGCCGGGGGTGGGGGTGGGTCTGGGGGCGAGACGGGGGCGGGGCTGGCCAGCGTGGGGCGGGGTCTGGCGGGGAGGGGCGGGGCCGGGGCGGGGTTGGCCTGCAGAGGGCCGGGGGTGGGTCTGGGGGCGAGGCGGGGGCGGGGCTGGCCAGAGTGGGGCGGGGTCTAGCGGGGAGGGGCGGGGCCGGGGCGGGGCTGGCCCGCAGAGGGCCCGGGGTGGGTCTGGGGGCGAGGCGGGGGCGGGGCTGGCCAGCCGTGGGCGGGGCCGGACGGCCGGGGCGGGGCAGGGGCGGGGCCGGGGCGGGTCGAGACTGCGCGGCGGCCAATGGGCGGAGTGAGGCCGGGGCGCTGTCCTCGCGCGAGCCCCGCAGTGGCCGGCGCGGGGCGTGGCCGGCGCGTGGGCGGGGCGTGGGCGGGGCGTGGGCGGGCTCGGCCGCTGGGGCCAGCGGGGTCGCGGGGTGCGGGCTCCGTCCGCAGTCCGAGCCCGGCCGCCCGCGGCAGCGCCAGGGCAGCGGAGGAGGGCGCGGCGCCGCCCGCCAGGCCCCCGGACCGCAGCCGGACCGAGTCGGAGCCGGGATCTGAGGCTGGACGCTCCGGGCCGCTGCGGGCCCCACCGCCGGCCGCCGCCATGTGCGACTGCTTCCACCTGGTGCTGCCCACCTGGCCCGGAGCCCCCGGCAGCGGTGCGCCCTCCCGCCTGCAGCCCGCTCCCCTCCTGGCGGGTGGGCTCCGCGGGGCGCGCGGGGCGCGCGGGGCGTGGCCGGGGCGCAGTGCGGATCTGCTGCGGCGCGGGCGGTGGGCGCTCGGCACCCGCCCGCCGGCTCTTGCTCGCGGGTCTCCCCTCCTGCATCTAATTTCTCGCTTGTCTCCGTCCCCCTCCCGCCCCCCAGTCTGTCTCCCCGGCCTCTGAGTCCATCACTCACTCTGCGCTCCCTGCCCCTGTCTCTGCCGCTCACTGTCCCTGTCTCTGTCCACCGGCTGTAACCCTCTGGGATGTTGTCCCGTGAAGCCCAGCCTGCGGACATGCTTCTGTGTCCCTGCGCAGGGCTGTGTGTCTGCGTGGGGCGCGGGGCTGTGCACCACCAGGACTCTGGGGATAGGCCGCCTGGCCGGCCTTCTGACCTGTTTTGGGAGACGGCTGGATGGGCATTAGGGCAGTTGGCCTCGGTTGGGGGCTGCCAGACTGGGCTGGGTCTGGGTCCCAGGTGTGGCTGCAGTGTGGCTGGGTCACACAGCTTGGTGGTGGCCATGGCAGGGCTGTGCTTTCAGGAGCTTGGTACAGGTCTGAGTGGGTCAGAGATCAGCCTACACGGCCCTCTAGTGCTGGGCAAGGCAGGGCAGGTGTTGCCTATGGGGTGATCCCCAGGAATGGTCAGTACTCTTCTCTCTGAGCCTCTGGCCACACTGTGGGTGCCCAGTGCACTTGTCTGTCAGGTTGGCCATCTGTCCCTGCACTGGGGCCTGGTTCCAGGGCCTGTGTGTCTCAGCATTTGAGAGGGTGGGTGGGGCGGGGCAGGGGCAGTCCCTCTGTTTATGGGTCAATACTGCGGCAGCCTGGCCACACCCAGGGCACCTGGCCAACAGCAGGCTGCATTGGTACAGGCCTGGATCTCACTCCTGATGCTTCAGGTGGCTGCTGGGTCTCCCACAGCCCCTCCTGTCACCAGTAAGGCAGAGTGGGGGCTTGTTCTGATGGGGCTGCGAGGGCACGGCCTTTCCAGGGTCCCGGTGTATCCTCCTGCTTCGGCCTCCCCCTAGCCAGATGGAAGCCTCAGAAGCCAGCAGGAGAATGATGGCCCTAGTGGTCAGTGGACCCCCACCTCCTTTGCTTGGACCCACAGTGGCATCACAGGAGAAGGTGGGGGCATGGGTTGTGGAGCCCTTGCACACCAGCCTCCTCCTCCCCTGGAGCTGCCCATCCTGTCACACTCTTGCCTCTGAAGAGGCCTGTGCCTGCTGTACCTCCCAGCCTTTCAGGAAGCCCCTCCTCTTCTCCAGCCTGCAGGGCTAGCTCCCCTTGAGGAGCAAGACCAGTGGCTCCTGTGGCTTTGGCAGGAGACCTGCAGCATCGGAAACTGTGGGCAGGCCCTCCCTCACCTTCGTAGGCTGGGGCCGAGGAATATGCATTCTGACAATGGTACTACGTGATTCCAAGTCAGGCCTTTTCCAGAAGCAGTCCTCTCCTAGAGGGCAGGCATGGGCAGGCTCTCCCCACTGTCGTCCTTCTCCCCAGTCCAAACCTACCCTCCTGTGCCAGCCATGCCAGGTCCCCAATGCACCCCAGGTTCCACAGCCTGCCTGGGCCCCAGGCCCAGGGAGAGAGCCATCTTCCACAGCCAGTCTGCTTGCAGAGGCTACCCTCTGGTGGTTGCGTCGGGAACACCCAGTGGTGCAGGCGCCGGGATCCGCCCAGCTGGCGGCAGTCCAGCTCGAGCTGACCAGCCCTGGTCCTTCACCCTCTGGCCCCCAACCTTCCTGGCTGGTCTCAGGAGGCCCCCCTGGGAAGGGAGCTCCCTAAGGTGCAGGGCTAACACCCAGGCTTCCTGACTGTTGTTAGTATACTAGCTACTTCACCCCGTTGGACATTGGGTTTTACACCCAATCTTCTTGTCTCCAGGGAGGCCTGGCTCCTACTCAGGGGCAAAGCTTGTCCTGGGCCCTGGCCCTGGCCCTGGCCCTGGCCCTGGCCCTGCCCTGCACCTGCAAACCCTGGCTTGGCCTGAGCCTCCCTAGCACCCCACCCCCAGATGCCCTCCCTGGGTACAGGGAGGTCCGAGGTGAGGGTAGGTCCCAGGTATGGGGAGGTCCCAGGTGAGGTGAGATCCCAGGTGAGGAGAGGTCCCAGGTGAGGGGAGATTCCAGGTGAGGAGAGGTCGCTGGTGAAGGGAGAGCCCAGGGGAGGGGCAGTCCCAGGTGCGGTGACACCCGGTGAGGGGGGAATCTGGTGCAGCCTCCTTCGCAGTGGGGCCACCACATCTCAAGGGCATTTCCCAAGGACACTGCCATGTGGGGGCAGCCTCAGAGGCACCCTCTGTCTGTGTGGGGCTGGCGCCCCCTGCAGGCAGGGCTGGGCAGGTCGGGCACATTGGGGCTGCTGGGAGCCTGGGGTCTGGTGCTGGCAGGTGTGGATGAAGTCACCATGGCAGGGAATTAGAGCTTCGTAGTGGGAGATTTGGGTTTTTAGTGGGAAATGGTAGGACAAGTGCCAGCACCCCAGCTATTGCCCCCTGATCACTCTCCCCGCGATCACCCACGCTGGGGGTCAGGTCCTCACTTTGCAGACAGGGACACAGGCTCCAAGCAGGAGGGGTAGAGCCCTGCACCCAGCTGGGCCTCTCTGGACTCCACAGGGGTCTGGTGGACAAGGCCACACTGAGGGGTGATATACTGGCTCTGCCTGGCCCTGCCCACCAGGCAGGGGACCCACGGGTGCTAGCCCTGGGGACAAGCTCACATGCCCCTCTCCAGCCTAGAAGTGTCCGTGGCAGAGATGGGCCTCCATGGGGAGGCAGGAGAGGTCGCCCTGGACCTGGGATCCCCAGAGAATGCCCCCGCCCATTAATGAAGTATTTTCTCAGAAGCCATGACTGTGGGACCCGTATTCCCAATAGTACCCCCAGCTCTTTCCTTTGTGGGGAAACTGAGGCTAGGTGGCCTGGCCTGGCTCCCATCTGAAACCTCAGACTGTGCACCCCTGGTGCCCTTCCCTGGGCAAGGTTTGGAATGGGGGCTGGGAAAGCCCAGCAGGAGGGTCAGAGCTGGCTGGACCTCAAGCTACCATGCCCCACCCCTGACTCTTTTTTCCCTTTGCTCCGCCCCCCTGAGCCTTCCGTCCTGAGCTAGGCTGGGAATTGCCTCTTCTAGGAAGTCCCCAGCTCCCCTCAGCCTCCCACTCTCCTGCATCCACATCTGTCCTCCTACTCCACCCCTCCTTGTCAAGGGCCTCTGTGTGCCAGGTTCAGGCCAGGGCTGGCTTGCCTGGGCAATGTAGGACCAGGTGGAGGCGGGGCTCTAGCAATCTGGGGGTCCCTGCTGCCCACTGCAGGAGGGAAAACCCGAGATCTCCAGGCCTGGTTCTCTGCCTGGTGGGGGCAGGGCAGGGAGGCAGACCCTATGCTTGGGCTAATGTGAGGTGTGGGTGTCCACCTGCCTGTCTGTCTGTGTCTCCGGGAGCACGTGAGACTTAGGGGGCTACATACCTGGCATGAGTGAGGCAGGCACCAGTTGCTGGGGTCAGGGGGCCTGGGGTGGACAGAGGACTCGGTAAGGTGTCCAGCCTGGCCAGGGGGACTTCGGAGAGGAAGGTCAGCCAGACAGAGACCAGGAGCTGCATGCAGTTCTGGAGAGGAGGCCAGGCCAGGCTGTTGGGAGGGGGCTGTGTTCTGAGGGTGCTGGGAGCCCAGGGGTCTTAGGGCAGCCTCAGAGGGAAGGAATGAGATGAGACCAGGTCTGGGGAACTGCCCTGGCCTGTTGGGGTAGGGGTGGTGACTGAGGGAGGGCAGGTCTGTGGGCCCAGGGAGCTCCGGTGTGGACACACAGTGAGGCCAGGCCACCCTCCCCTGGCCCCCCACCTCACCCTAAGGGCAGCCACCCTCTCCACTGCGGGTCTGGGTGGCGGCTGGGAGCCTGTAGGGGCGTCCTCCCCAAGCTCTCCCCCCGCCCCCTCCATGCCTAGGTTTCCTTTTGTTTTTCTTTTTTGGGAAGCCACAGTCCGGCCCGGAGCCAACAGCCGCCTGCTGGGATTAATATTTAATATTCAGAAGCACTTTCTAAAATGGACAAATGGAGCTGTGTCCAGGAGTCCGGTGGGGCTGGGGGCGGGTGGTGTGGCTTCCCGAGATGCTGCAGAAATGTTTACAACCACGGCCCCTCCTGCATGCTGCCGGGTTTCTGGGCTCAGCTCGTGGCCCACCCAGGACCAGACGAGGCCTCGGTGACCCCAGTGTGTGTAGGGGGGCCACAGTGGGGCCTCTCCCGCAGGGAGCTTTTGGGGGGACTCCCTGTAGCACACCAGGCCCCAGGGGTGAAGGTGGAACTTTAGGTGGGGGCTGGGCTCAGAGCCTGCAGAGCCTGACAGGGGCTGGAGTCCTGGAAGGGGTCTTGAGCACTGGACCGGGCGTGTCTATCTCAGAGAGGGTGGCTGAGGCCTAGAGAGGCTTGGGTAGGAGGCCAGAACGCCTGGGGGCCCCTCACTGGGCCTCCCTCTCCACACGGGGGGAGTTGTGCTGAGTGGAGAAGACCTAATCCTGAGCTGAGCCCGGCCCACTGGGCACTGGACAGGCCACCCTGCACGGGGGCCACAGAGCGGGAAGTCCGTGGTGACTCAGCCCACTCAACCAAGTCAAGGCCCCTTTGTTTGGGGAACCCTGCTTGCCCCACGGTGGTCGGGTGGTGCTGTGTCTGCAGTCTTCGAGGGACCCAGATGTGCATGTTTTGTGCCCACTCACATGGCTGGTGCCCTGGTTCCTGAGACCTGCAAGCCCAGCTAGCCCCCGTTGTGGTCTGGGCAGAGGATGGCTCCCCAGGGTGGGTCCCCACTCGAACTGCCCCCTCCTGGTCAGCCCTGCTTTGGTAGCACCAGTTCTCCGGCCGGCCATGACACAACCCCCAGCAATGCGCGGCCTTGGCCTTGCTTAGCCCCAGCTGATTCACTGTCTCCCCCCACCGCTTGGCTGCCACCGCCCCACCCCAAATTCCCACGGGACTCCCAGCAGGGCCTGGGTCCAGGCAAGGTGGGCCATGACTGCCCCTTGCACTCAGGCAACCACCTGGCTCTCAGGGTTCATGGTACTGGACCCTGAAGCGCAGAAAGAGCAGGCCTCCAGCCTCAAGCCCTCAGCCCTGCCCCACTGCCCCTCCCTCCAGATGCCGAGCACCTGCCCTCCCACTGAGCCCAAAGCAAGCGTCCAGCAAGTGGGTCCCCAGTGGCACTGGACATCAGCCTGGGGACAGGGTGTGAGGGTGGCCCCCAGGTCACAGTCGAGCTGAGCCAGAGTCCCTCGGCAGCCTAAGCCCTTCACTTCCCACCAGGAGTGCCTCCCACCCACCTGCATCACCCTCTAGCCCCACCTGATTGATGACCAGGAGCTGGTGGGACTGTCACCCTGACCGCTGTTGGCACTGCTGCTAGGGGGGAGGGGTTGCTTCAGGGTCACAGAACGGAGAGAGAGTCCAGGGTCTGAGCTGGGAGCATTGGGGCAGACGGGGGTGCGTGGGGGGCATAGTGGGTCTGCCTGGGGAGCAGAGGTGAGCGGTGAGACCAGGGCAGAAGGGGATCCCAGGCAGGCTGGGAACACTGGCAGCAGTGCGGCTTCGGGAGGGGTTTGCACAGGGGTACCTGGCTGGCTCTGCAGTGGGCAGGCAGGCTCCCTCCGGCCACCCTGAGGCGGTGGTCCAGGCAACAGTGGTGGGCTGTGGACTCAGGAGGGTGGGGGTTGCCTGCTTGACTGGCTTGGGTTGGGGTACCGGGCTCAGGAGAGAATGGGGGGATGTCGGCATTAGTGTCCCTGCCCAAGGCTCCGCCCACGACCCCACCCCCTGCCAGCCCCCCACGGCATTCCACAGGCCCTGGGCAAAGGCTGAGGTGTAAACAGGGAGCTCCAGGTGAGAACCGTCGGGGTGTGGCCACCCTGGGGTGGGTGAGGGCCTCAGCGGGCCTGGCCCCGTCCTGGGAACAGAGTTGTTCTCCACACTGGTGACTGTTAAGTTTTAATGTGGACACTTTTTAGGGAGGTGGGAGGCTGGGCAAAGGCCCCTGGGTGCCGAAAACAGTTTGCACTTGACTTTTACTGAGCAAAGGGTTGGCAGCTGGAACGCGCCCAGTGGCGCCTTCCGGAAAGGCCTGTTGGTCCGCTTCCGTCAGGATTGTCCTTGGCTGCTGTGGAGTCGACTCGGCTGTCACAGCCCTGCGTGTGCGTGTGCGTGCGTGTGTGTGTGCGTGTGTGTGTGCATGCGCGTGTATATGTGCGCGCGTGTGCGCACGCGTATCTGTGTGCGTGTGCATGCGCGTGTATGTGTGTGTGCGTGTGTATGCACACGCGAGTGTGTGCGTGTGCGCGCTGTGTGTGCATGTGCGCGCGCATGTATGTGTGTGTGCATGTGTGTGCGCGTGTGTGCATGCGTGTGCGTGTGTGTGTGTGTGTGTGCGTGCATGCTAAACTGTTTGTACCACTTTGGTGAAGGTGACAGCCAACCCTACGGAGCAGTCCTACTCTAATACATGGGGTCACCGGGAGTCGGAATCCGCTCAATGGCAACTTTTTTTGTGTTGTTTGTTTGGGAGGCCAGGAAGACAGGGAGCAGGGGCAGCTGGGGCTGGGTCCCCTGACTCCATCTGGGGTACCACCTGCCCCCGCCTCAGCTGCCCATGGAGGCCCACTCCTCTAGCCACACCCCAGCCAGCTCTGGGTGTCTCTGGCTCCAGCGCCCCTGAGAAGCCACTGTCCTTGCGTCTGCCTTGCTGACCCTGGCCTGATGTCAGGAGTGGCGGTGGGCCACTGCCCTCCCCGAGACCCCGTGGCTGGGCTTGGAGTCCTGCTGCCCCTGGAACCCTGGGCCAGGTCCTCAGGCTGGGGCCTGCTCGGGCCTGCTGGAAGGCTGCAGTGCCCACCCCGCCCAGCTGTGGGCGCAGGGAGAGACGGCTGGGATTCCAGCAGAAGGAGATCCTCAGATTGCAGCGCCCCAGAGGTCTTGCCCAGGCCTGCCTGCACCTCCCTGGACTGGGTGGGGGGACCAATGTGGGGCTGGAGTAAAGTCCTGGGGGCTATAGGGAGATGGCAGGCCAGGTGGCCGGAGCTCTGGGGAGCAGGGGACTTGCGGTCGCCCAACTCGGGGTGTGTTTCTTGGCCACCACTTGACTTGAGGGGTGCTTGTTAAAAATGCTGGTCCCAGGGCCCCTCCCACAGGCAGCTCATCTGATGCCCTGAAGCTGTGAGGGGTGGGGGCTGCCGGAGTTTAGGTAGAGAGGCCCGGAATGCTGCCTTGGAGGGGTGGAGTCCAGTGGACAGGGCCGTGGCCCTGCCCCGCACAGTTGCAGCCTGGCCCCAGGTGGATACAGCCCATCACTTGGGCCCCCTTGCTGAGTTTGCTATGCCTGGGTAGGGGCTCAACAGAGCTCAGGGGCCATGTCCCCCTGAGGTCCTGGGTGGCAGGTGAACACAGGCCTCCTTGGAGCCCGGCTCTGTCCCCATCTCTTTCCCTGGGGGGCTTTGGGCTGCTCCTGCCTTTCCTTGCACCCCTTGGGAGCAGCTCGGGGACTTTGCCCCGGTACCCACAGGGAATTGAGGCCCAGGGAAGCGTGGTCTCACGTTTGTCTGTCCACACTGGGCTGGGCCACATTGACTCAGATGTCCTGCGGGGCCAGCCTTTCCCGTTGCAGTTGGCTCCTGGGGCAGGGGGCAGTCTGGGGGCTGGAGGTTCCCCAGCTCCATGAAGCTGAGTGCCGGGGGCCTGGCCAGGCTCCTGGGCCTGTAGGGGGACTCACCCACTCCCTCCATGGGCAGGGCGCCTGGGCTGGGCTCTGAGCCTGCTGCGGAGGAGTTGGAGGGAGGGGCAGTGGAGGGAGGGGCCAGAGAGGGGGAAGGCCAGGCAGGGGCTGGCAGGAGGCTGAAGAGCCCAGAGGTTTTCACTTCTGGCCAAGTCAGGAGAACTTCGCTTGGTAAGCAGCTACGCTGTCTTCTGTGCCCAGTCCTGCACCCTGGCCCCCTCCCAGACTCCCTGAAGACGCTTGCCCACCTCTCCTAGCAGGTCTGTGTGGGCTGGGTCAACACCAGTGGGGCCAGCACACGTGGGGGCTCGGGCAGAGTGGTGGGCAGCTCCTTGCCCTGCTGTCGCTGGAGGGGGCATGTCAGTTGTCTCAGCTGGGAGTGGGGTATCTGCAGACGAGAGGGTCAGTCAGGCTAGGCAGGGGTGTTGGGGAGGGGCTGTCTCAGACCCTCTCTTGGGACCCAGGGGAAGGCCCCAGACTGTAAGGCTGAGTGCCAGGTGTCCGAGGTGTGGCCAGGAATCCCCCCACCCTCGGACAGGTGGGAAGAGTGGCCCAGGTGTGGAAGGAGCCTGGGTCCCGGGGTGAGGTTGACCCCATGGTAGCAGCAGGGTCGTTTCAGCCCAGGGTATACAGATCCCTAAGGGTGCCCAGGAGGCCTAGGGGGCCATCAAATGGTGGACCCTGTCTTCATTGGGTGGACGGGGACCCTGGGACAGAGGCCCTACCCAGGCCTGCCTCCCTGGAGAGGCCAGAGGTGGGCTTTGGGGGCTGGGCAACAGGGCTGGTCTGCCACGGGTCACTGTCCTGGGCATATGGGCACTGGCCTGTCCTCCCGGAGACAGAGATGCAGGCTTGGGCAGCCTGGTCCTGTCTGGGGAATGGGAGTGTGGGGGCTGCTTCTTTCAGCTGCTGAGCCCCTCTGAGTTGGTGGGCTGGCGGGCCTGCCTTGCCTCAATTTCCCCAGGTGCAGAATGAGATGACCTGACCCAACTGCTCCATCCAGTTGGCAATTCCAGCTTCCATTCCAGCAGTCTGGGTGGCTCCTGCTTCCCTCTCCCCAACCCCTGCACCAGCATTTGCTATGTACCTACTGTGTGTGGGTTCTAGGGGGCCAAGCACTCGGGGAGCAAGCTGTTCTGGGGGCCAGGCCATGGCCAGGCTTAGGCTCAGGCTGGGAGTGAGCCTGGCAGAGGACACAGGCAAGAGAGGGCCTGGGTGCAGATGAGGGGAGCAGGGCTAGGGAGGTGGTGACTGGAGGGAGATATGCGAACCCTGGTGGGCTCTGCTCAGCTGGCAGGGGAGGAGGGAGCCCCCCCGACAGGCCCAGGCCATCCTGGGAGAATTATCTTGAGAGAAGCTGGGAGGGGTAGGCACGCCTCCCGCCTGTGGGTGTTGCTGCAGAAAGTGTGAAGGTCTTGTGACAGCCAGCTGGAGCCCAGCGCTCTCCTCCAGAAGTTCCAGGGTGGGGCAAGGCTGGGCGTACGTGTGTGCCCAAGTGCGCATGTGTCCCATGTGGGCCTCACGCTCTGGGCCCGAGGGCAGCGTGCCCAGTCGCGTGAGCCTGCCTCAGCCTCCCCACTCCCACAGCTCCCTAGTCCAGCCAGCCGGGCCTCCCAGGACTGTCCACTGGTGGGTGGAGGGATACTCCAACACACATGCACACACACACCCATGCACAGGCACACACGTGTACACACACATCCTGTGCATGGGCGCATACATGTGCACAATTCTGCGTACAGGTACCACGCATGCACGGGCACACACACCCCCATGCACAGGCGCACACACATGTGCACACATCCCCCCATGCATAGGCACACACACACACAGACGTGCACACATCCCCCCATGCACCGGCACACACAGACACATGCACGCATCCCCCCAGGCACAGGCGCACTGGCACACACCTGCAAACCCAAGGGAGCAGTGCTGCCCACCCAGGAGAGGCCTCTCAGACCATCTGAGGAGCTGAGAGCCACCATCTGGGGTCCCTTCTGCAAGCCTCCTTCCTGCCATTGTGCCGCTGGGCCCCACATTCCACACTTCTCTGACGGCAAAGGTGCCACTACATCTGGCCCCCTGGAAGCCAGAGCTGGGCCGGGGCAGCCAGACTGGATGAATGCCTGGGGCCCCGTCCCCCCAAGGTGGCCCTGGACACTTGGAGAGTCCCGACTTGGCTGGTGGTTGGACAGTCCTCACCTTGGACCCTGAGGTGTGTGTGAAGGATGTCATCCTGGGCAGAAAGCCCTCTCTCTGCTCCGCACACCACCTCCCTCACCCCACCCCCCAGGTCAGTGTCAAACCTCCTTAGCTCTCAGTCCTCCCCCAGCCTAACCTTAGAGAGTTCCAGTACCCACCCCCTCCCCTGCCCCCCTGCCCCCCCCCCATAGGACCCTGAAACTCACTCAAGCTGGAGCAAATTTGGCTGAACTAGGATCCCTCCCCGAGGTCTTCCCTGGGGTGCCTATTTGCACCACAGGAGTGGTTTCAGAGGCTGTGGGTGCTGGGGGGCTCGGGGGGCACGTCCACAGCAGGGCCCTGAGCCACCAAGGAAGGGCATTTGGGCAGGCTGCAGGAGAGACTGGGTGGGGCCCCAAGCCAACCTGCTTGGCCACCTCTGCCTGGCACCTCCACATTCTCTGTCAACAGCCAGGTCATTGTCAGGCATGTGCGGGGGACGGTGCCCAGGGCTGTTCTCAAAGCTGATCTGGGAGGAGGCACCAGGTCAGACCCAGCTGACAGGACTCCGGATCTGGCGGGGAGGGGCTGGGGGACTTTCCTCCTTCTTGTCTGTGCATCTGTCTGGCTCCCTCCAGCCTGGGGGTCTGGTTGAGGGGAGGCAGAGGAGCCCAGAGCTTCACACACAGGTGGCACCTCCCCAGCCATATGGTGCTCTGGTCACCCGCTGGGGAGCCTCCATGTCTTCACCTCCAGGTGGGTGCTGCTGGTGAGGGTGGGTGAGGACGGAACTGGGTCACATGTGGTCAGCTCACCTCACACCTGCTCCAGGGCCCCCCTTGCAGGGTGTACCCCCGGCCTTGAGCTGTCAACACCTTCCCTACCCCTGCCTTCTACACCCACGGGGTTCTGCTGGAGCAGATTTGGGGGTGCGGCTTCTTCGGGCCAGGCAGATCCCCACCAGCCTACTCCCCCGGCTTCCCGCCAGCCTCCCCTACCCTCCCCGGGGTTCTGAGGGGTCTCTTTTTTCTCTGAACTGTATGGGACTGTGGGCCCTCTCCCAGGGACATGCCTTGCTGCCATGGGGCTGCCTCACTGTGGGCTCTCACTCAGGGGGAGGCTCCAGGGGAGCAGAGTTTCTGGGCTCCACAGGCTACTCCTGCCCTCCTCCCAAGGGGCCGGCCCCACCCCCCAGGTGTAGGCTCAGCAGCCCAGGGGGCTCCTCTGTCCCCCAGTCAGGGCAGGGTGGGGTAGGGAGCTAGGCGACCAGTACAGGAGGGTGTCCCTGGGGCCCAGGCTGGAGTTTACGTAAGTTGGTGCTGTTTTTTCTTTAAATATTTAATGCAGTTCACAGAAATTTGGGCTTGGAGTTTTGTTTGTGGGAAGGTTTTAAATGAGGAATTTGATTTTCAACTCATTAAAGAACTATTTAGATTTTCTATTTCTTCTTGTGCAGTTTTGGTAGTGTGCTTTTTACCAGCGTGTCTAATTCGTCTACACTTTCAAATTTATTGGTGCGAAGTTGGTAATTTCCTCTTTTCGATTTTATGTAGAACTTAAAAAACTTTTTTATTGAAAAAGTGTACGAATCCTAAACGTAGAGCTTGACGCATTTTCACTAAGTGGAGCTACAGCGTAACCAGTGCCGAGTGGGAGCAGAACCTCATCAGCCAGGAGACCCTGCTCTACCTGCTCTGCCCCACTCCCCAGAGGCACCTGGGTCTACCCTCTGCCTCCTCACACTCGCTGGGTTGTGCCTGAGTGTGGACAAGGAAGCCGTCCCTCCCCTGGTTGAAATTCATCCACACTGCGCACAGAAGCGCTTCATTCGTGGGCACTGCCGTCCAATATTGCCCTAGACGAATGCCCCATCATTCATTTTTGTCCTTCTACTTTGACGGACGTTGAGTCTTTCTGGTTTCTGGCCACAACAAATGGTGCTGAGATGGACATGCTTGGACATGTCTTTTGGAGCACATACATACACCTTCCTGTCAGGTGTATACCTGGGTATGGAGCTGCTGGGCCATGGAGAAGGATATGTTAAGCTTTCGTAGACGACCAGTTTTCCCAAGCGACTGCACCAGCTCACCGGCCGCTTCCACCACTGGTCTGTCGGCCTTCTTCATCGCAGCGTCCCTGTGGGAGTGCAGAAGCACCTCGCCATCATGGCTTTAATTGGCATTCCCCTGATGACTAAGGATGCCCAGTGTTTACTGGCCAGCTGAATGTCCCCTTTTGTGAGTCACCTTCTCTTTGTTTGGCCCATTTTTCTTTAGCGTTGTCTGTCTTTTTCTTTTGATTTGTAGGAATTCTTCATGTATTCTGGGTGGGAGTCCTTTGCTTGATAAATGTATTGCAAATATCTTTGTCCCGTTGTGGCTTGGCCTTTCACTCCCTGAGTGGTGTCTTTTGATGAACAGAAGTTCTTACATAGACCAAATTACCAGTCGTTTCATTTATGGCGAGTGTGTTTTGTGTCCTGTTGAAGAATTTTTTCCCTACCCCAAGGTCATTTCCACTGATCTGGAAGCTTTATCGCTAAGCCTTCAGCTTTGGATCTACAGCCCAAGTGGAATAGATTTTCACTATGGTTGAGGTTGGGATGAAGATGAATATTTTTCCATATGGGTGTTCGATGGCCCCAGCACCATTTATTGAAAAGACTATCCATTTCTATGTCCATAGCTCCCTCTACCTCTATATCTGTTTCTGGAATCTCTGTTCTGTTCCATGGGTCTATTTTTCTGTCCTTGCACGGATACCACATCCTCTTAAGTACTGTAGCCATGTAATAGGTCTTGATATCTGGTAATGTATGTAAGTCCTCCAGCTTCGTTCTTCAGGATTCTCTTTGCTGATCTTCACCCTTTGCATTCCCATATGGATTTTACAATCAGCTTGTGTCAGTTTCCATGAACTGAATGTATGATTGTGCTTGGGATTGATGTCAGCCGGCTTTCTGTTTCGTAACTCCTCCCTGGGAGAGCTTTCGATATTTCACCATTAAGCATGATGTTTGCTGTAGGTGTTTTGTTTTGTTTTGGTACCCTTTATCAAGATTAAGGAAGCTCCCTTTTATTGTAAATTTTTTTAAAACAAGGAAAAGTTGTTGATTTTTATCAAAGGCCTTTACAGAATTTAAGACGATTGTATTATTTTTCTCCTTTATTCTTGTAATGTGGGGTTGATTTTCCTGGAATAAATCCAACTCTATTATGATGTATCATACTTTTTAGATATTACTGGTTTGGTTAGCTAATGAATTGCTTAGAATTTTTGCATCTGTATTTGAGAGAGAAATTAGTCTGTAATTGTTCTTGATCATTTTTTTCTTTTTTTTTTTGTTAATTAGCCACGTAACCTGAGAGGAGAAGAGCCCTCTCTTTTCTTATGTGCTAGAAATGTTTGTGAGGATTAGTGTCATTTCTCCCTTAAATGCTTGGAGCGATTCACCAGTGAAACTAACTGGGTGTGGATTTTTCTTTGTAGAGAAATTTTTGATTACTTGTTCTATTTCATTAACAGCCATAGGATTATCCAGGTTTTCCATTTCTTCTTCTGTCCATTTTGGTAAGTTGTGTTTTCAAAGAAAGCGATGTCCTCTTTTCCAGTTCTAATATTGATAAATTGTGCCCTCTCTCTTTTTTTCCCACTGATTTGTCAGTCTTATTAGTCTCTTGAGTCTCTTTTTTGTAGGGTTTATACCCATCAAACAAAGAAAACAAACTTCTGGATTTTTCTTTGTTAAGGCTTTCAGTCTATCTTTTTTATTGTTTGTTTCAATTTGCTGGGGTTTTTTTTCCCTAATTTTTTGAGATCAATTCTTAGATCACTGATTCTTAGTATTTCTTCTGTTCTCATATATCCATTTAATGCTATAATTACCTCTAAATACGGCTTTTGTTGCATCCTACAAGTTTTATTTATTTATTATTGTTTCCTGCTGTTGAGTCGATTCTGACTCATAGCAACCCCATAGGACAGAGTGAAACCCCATAGTGTTTCTTAGGCTGTAATCTTTTTTTTTTTTTTTAATTAAATAAAGTTTTATTTTTGAATAATTTTAGATTTACAGGAAAAGTTGCAAAGGCAGTACACAGATTTCTGGTATATTCTCCACCCAGCCTACTTCAATGCCAGCATCTTACATGATCATGGTTCACTTGTCAAAACCAAGAGACTGATGTTGTTGTTGTTAGTTGCTGTCGACTAGGCTCCGGCTCGTGGCGACCTACATGCATCATAATGAAACATTGCCCCGTCCTGTGCCACGACTGACATTAGTCCATTGCTATTTACTAAAATCCAGGCCTTATTCAGATCTCCAGATTTCCCACTAACATCCTTTCTTGTTCTAAGATCCAATCCAGGGTGCCATACTGCATTTAGGACTGCATCTCTTATAAATTCTATTCGTCACCTCCATCATCTTTCCCTGGGACAGAGAATGGGTAGAATGCTGTTGTCCTCATTACTGATCTGGGGAAGCTTAGGGTTGAAAACAAAAGTGACCAGATGCCCTTAGCAGAGCAGTGAGGGCGAGGCCTGCCTCATTCTGCACCCTTCCGCTAGTTCCCCCCACATGCACCTGGACTCTTGGTTTTCAGAAGCCTACCCACCCCTGTTCTACCACTGCAGATGGACAATAAGATACGCCTTGATTGAAGTGGGCCCAGTCCTTGGGGAGACCCGTCCCCTGCCCTATCACCTCTCCCCCAGATCTTGAGGGCCAGGACATTGTCTTGGTGCATGGCCTAGGTGGCTGGAGGCCAGGCGTGTCTTCTGGGTTCTCAGGGGGTGTGGCAGGTGCTAGGCTGTAATCTTTAGGGGAGCAGATCATCAGGTCTTTACTGAGGTATAATTAACACGTAATAAAATGCACCTGTTTTAGGTGTATGGTTACTTGATTTTTGACAAACGTGGACGCCATGTAACTACCACCGCAAACAAGACATAGAACGTTACATCATTCCAGAAAGTTCCCTTATGCCCCTTTGCCTATAATTCCCCGTCCCTGCTCTGGATAAATGCTGATCTACTTTTTGTCATTACAGATTAGGTTTGTCTTTTCTTGAACTTCATAAAAATGGAAGCACACATTATACACTCTTTTCGGGTCTGGACTCTTACTCAACATGACGCTTTTAAGATTCATTCATATTGTTGCATGTATCTGTAGATCGTCCTTTTTCATTGCTGAGTGGTATTCCACTGTGTGGGTAGACCACAATTTGTTTGTTGATTCATCTGTTGACAGGCATTTGAGTTGTTTCCAGGCTTTGGATATTATTAATAAAGTTTCTGTGAACACTTGTGTCTTTGTGTTTTCATTCTCCTGAGTAAACACCTAAAAGTGGAATTTCTGGGTGGAATGGTAAGTATAAGTTTATCTTTATAAGAAACTGCCGAACTGTTTTCCAAGGTGATTGTTCTGTTTTATCTTTCCACCAGCAGTGTGTGAGAGTTCTAGTTATTCCACATTCAATTCAGCAATTGTCACTGTCCATCTTTTTAATTGAAGTCATTTTAGTATTTCAATGGTATTCTGGTATTTCAGTGTAGTTTTAATTTGCATTTTCCTGACGGCTAAGGATGTTGACCATTTTTTTGTGTGTGTGCTTATTGGCCTTTTGTATATGTTCTTTTGTACAGTGCCTCTTCAAATCTTTGCCCATTTTTAATTGAATTTTTTGTCTTCTATTGAGTTTTAGAGTTCTTTTGGATTGTTGTTTTAGATGCCATTGAGTTGGTTCTGGCTCATAGTGACTCGAAGTGTAACCGAAGGCCACTCGGGTCCTTGTCCTGTCTTATTAGCCCAATTGAAATAAGGCGGACACTGATTGCAACGGAAACAGAAAGTGGCAAGTTCATTGTCTGTGCATACAAGGAGCACGTGGGGTCTAGTG
This sequence comes from Elephas maximus indicus, assembly GCF_024166365.1. Classification (NCBI taxonomy): domain Eukaryota; kingdom Metazoa; phylum Chordata; class Mammalia; order Proboscidea; family Elephantidae; genus Elephas; species Elephas maximus. The sequence continues at coordinate 119,243,507 of NC_064828.1, read as the reverse complement.
ACCTTAAGGCCACGTGCTCGCTGACTAAGGGGGCTGGGGAGCTTTTTGTTTCCAATGGCGTCAGGGGGTTGGGTTTGGTACCCGGAATTTTCTGCCTTTAGCCCTCCCATGCCTATATTTGGGGGTGGGCGGGGGGGGGTCAGTTGAAGGATGTGATTTCAATCTGTGCACTCTTCAAGGTGTAACTAGGGCTAGCCAGTGAACGGAGCCACTACCTGCTGCGACTTCCTGCTCAAAACAAGCTTGTGGTTAGCAAGACAAAGAGAGGGGAGACGGGGTGTCGATTGGGGTTTTCAGTATGGCTGAGCAGCCGGTTTCAGAGTAAAACACTGCCTCACTGCTGTGTTTAAGTCCATTGTTGCAGCCATTGTTTGTCAGTCCATCTCACAGAGGGTCTTCCTCTTTTTTGCTGACCCTCTGCTTTACCAAGCGTGATGTCCTTCTCCAGGAACTGGTCCCTCCTCATAACATGTCCAAAGAAGATGAGACGAATTCTTGCCATCCTTGCTTCTAAGGGGGATTCTCACTGTACTTCCTTGGAATACGAGTCCTTTGCCAGATATATGTATTGCCTTATCATTTTCTTCACAGTGTCTTCCAAGAAGAGAAGTTTTAAATTAAGGTGAAGTCTAATTTATCAGTGTTCCTTTTACACATGTTTTGAACCCTATCTAAGAAGTCTCCATCTCCCCAAACTTGGCAAAGGCTTTCTCCTAGAAGTTTTAGGTTTTATATTCATTCGAGTTAATTTTTATGTGTGATGTGAGGTAGAGGTCCAGTTTTCATTTTTCCAAGTAAATATTCAGTTGTTCCTGTACCATTTGTTGAAAAGACAGTTCTCCTATTGAAATAACTTGGCTGCTTTGTCAAAAATCAGTTGACCATGTCAGCATGGGTCTCTTCTGGGCCTTCTCTTCTGCTCCGTTGATTTAGATGTTTATACCACAGTGTCTTGATTACTGTAGTTTTGCAGCTAGTCTTAAAATCACCTAGTCAAGTCCTCCAGTTTTGTTTTTTCTGAGTAGTTTTCATTGCTCTAACTCTTTTGCATTTTTATGTAAAATTTAAAATCAACTCGTCAATTTCTACAAAAAAGCCTGCTGGTATTTTTATTGGTACTGCATTAAATTGCTAGGTCGATTTCAGGAGATATGACCTCTTAACAATATTGAGTCTTCCAATTTGTGAACATGTTATGTTCTTCCATTGATTGAGGTCTTCTTTAATATCTCTCACCTGTCCAGCATAGGGCCACACCGCCTTCATGGGTCCCTACCTCCAAGTCGACACCTGGGCCACCCGCTGGCCTGCTTCCACTAACTCAGCCTCTCTCTCTGCAGTGTCTGGCCGGCAGCTGCAGCCAGAGGAACCAGATGCAGAAACTGAAGAGGACCACTCTGTAAGTGAGGCCTGGGGGGGCAGCACGCCCTTCCCCTGCCCTGCCCCTGTCTGTTCCTGGGCCCAGGTAACTAGAGTCTCCCTTCCTTCCAGGTGACTGAAGGGCCTGTGGACGAGGTCATTCGGCCACAGCCACAGGGATCCTCACCTGTCTATGAATGTGCAGCTGAGGGTGCCGGCTTTGGACTCCGGGTAAGGCTGCTGGACAGAGATCCACAGGCAGTGGGAAAACCCACGTGAGGGGCCACAGGTGGCTACATGGCCTCCTGCATCACCCTGTGGAGGCACCTCACACGTGTGTCTGTGCAGCCACCCTGCCCTGCCCGCTGCCCACTGGGCCTTAGCTCTGCTCATTTGACCACCCCGACTCCTCTGCTGCCAGGAGACAGTGGAGGTGGAGCCACCCTGCAGCTCAGGAGCGTGCGCTGCCGGGGAAGGGACCTCATGCTCTTGTCTGGGGGCAGTGTCAGGGGCGCAGCAAGGGTGGTGGCTGTGGCTGACAGGCAGGTGGCTGTGCACACACTCATGTGTGACATACACACCTGCCTCTGGAAAAGGTGCTGGGGGAAGGGATTGGGGAGGAGTGTTTACTAAAGGATTCGTTTTGGTTCAGTCTGAATTTCTTTCTCACCTCCCTCCATGTCGTTGTTGTTGTTAGGTGCTGTCGAGTCGGTTCCGACTCATTGCAACCATATGCACAACGGAATGAAACACTGACCAACGCTGTGCCCTCCTTACAATCGTTGTTAGGCTTGAGCTCATTGCTGCAGCCACTGTGTCAATCCATCTCATTAAGGGCCTTCCTCTTTTCTGCTGACCCTGTACTTTACCAAACATAATGTTCTTCTGTAGGGACGATCCCTCCTGACAACATGTCCGAAATATGTGAGACGCAGTCTCGCCATCCTTGCCTCTAAGGAGCACTTTGTTGTACTTCTTCCAAGACAGATTTGTTCATTCTTTTGACATATATTCAATATTCTTTGCCAACACAATTCAAAGGCATCAATTCTTCAGTCTTCCTTATTCATCGTCCAGCTTTCACATGCATACAATGCGATTGAAAATACTATAGCTTGGGTCAGGCGCACCTTGGTCTTCAAGGTGACATCTTTGCTTTTCAACACTTTAAAGAGGTCCTTTGCAGCAGATTTACCCAATGCAATGTGTCTTTCGATTTCTCGACTGCTGCTTCCATGGGTGTTGATTGTGGATCCAAGTAAATTGAAATCCTTGACAACTTAAATCTTTGTTCCGTTTATCATGATGTTGCTCATTGGTCCAGTTGTGAGGATTTTTGTTGTCTTTATGTTGAGGTGCAATCCATATTGAAGGCTGTGGTCTTTGATCTTCATTAGTAAGTGCTTCAAGTCCTCTTCACTTTCAGCAAGCAAGGTTGTGTCTCCTTCCTCCATGCAAGATCCCAATTGCCAAGGGGTTTCCCAGAAGGTGTGGGAGCTGGGGGCTGTGGGTTGGGGCCCACCAGGAAGCTCAAGGGCTGTGCATTGCTCTTCCTGAGTGAGAGGATCGAGCTCCCTCTGCACACGGTGGCCTGCAGCAGCTCTGGGAGTCTCTGAGCTGGGGACTCTAGCCCTGGCACCCAGCCTCCCCTTGCTGGGCAGGTGGTGACTCCGTATGTCTATGGCTGCAGGAAGACACCCCGGGCAGGCAAGGCTCTTCAGGGAGACGGAGATCTTGGTGGAAGCGGGACTCAGGAGACTCCCGAACTTTCTCCAGGATGAGTCGTCCAGAGGTGGGTGTTGGGGAGCTGGGCATCAGGGAGGAGCACCCACAGACCTCCATCCACAGGGGCTGGTGGATCAGGGGGAGGGAAAGCGTCCAGGAGGCTGACAGAGGGTGCCCTGGGGAAGGGTATTGGGCCCCTTGTCGGGCTAGGGGTAGGGACCCCAGGAGGGTGGCAGTCTGACTTTCTCTGAGATCCTTCTCTCCATGATATTTCTACCAAGAGGTTCAGAGCCCAGACTCCTGGTCAGGTGCACCTGGGAGTGTGGCCCTCAGTTTTCTCGTCTACATGGTGGGGATGGTACTGGTGCCCGCTGCTGTGCTAAGGGGTGAGGTGCTCTCAGAACCTAAGGCCACACAAGGTGCTAGGACCTGCCGCATATCCAGCAATAAGGCTGTCATCTCCCAGGCAGCTGCTCTGTTTCCCTGGTGCCTGCCCTGACGCCAAAGCTGCTCCATACATACTGAGGTCACCTGGTGCGCTTGTTCAGCACACACACCCTCCGGGTTCACGTCCTGTCTGGTTGGGCACCAGGCACCCAGTATGGAACTGGTGCTTCAAGCGTTTGGGGACAGTGAGCAAAGAGCCATGAAGGAAGGCGCTGGCCTCCTGTGCTCAAGTCCTGTGGCCAGTGGTCAGGCTGCTCCTTAGGCCTGGTGGGGGCAAGAAGAAGCAGCTCCTACCTGAGATTGCCCGCAACTGGTGTCCCCCAAGGGAGACTGGTCAGATGGCAGGGCCCCTGTCCTCAGGGGAGGTGTGGGAGCCACCGTGTGCTTCTGCTCCAGTCCATGCAGGGGGTGACAGAAGTGACACTGAAGACCGAGGTGGAGGTTGGAGCCAGCGGCTACAGCGTCACTGGTGGTGGGGACCAGGGGATCTTTGTCAAGCAAGTGCTGAAGGAGTCCTCGGCTGCCAAGCTCTTCAGTTTGAGAGAAGGTACTGTGCCTGCCCATCCTGGGGTCCCCATCACTCCCCAGGAGGGACCTGCAGAGGAATGGGGACCACACCAAGCCTCCCCTCAGGCCCTTCCAGGCTGGAGTCCCACCTGCTGTGCCCCAATGTTCTTACCTGTGAAATGGGGTCATTCCTCCCACCCTGTACTCCCCACCTTGCGTTCTCTTGTTGCCCAGAAATTAAATGGAGCTGGCCCACACTGGGAGGAGCCCCCCTTCTCTTTCATGCACCCCTTCCTGCAGACCCTTTCTTCCAGCGGCCTGAGACTGGGGGGCAGGGGGACGGAGGCCCGAGGGGGATAGAGGCCTGAGGGCAGCTCTCTCCTTGTCCAGGGGACCAGCTACTCAGTACGACCATATTCTTTGACAACATCAAATATGAAGATGCTCTCAAAATCCTTCAGTACTCAGAGCCATACAAGGTGCAGTTCAGAATCAAACGGAAACTTCCAGACAGAGAGGATGAGGAGGGGGCCCACAGTGGTGCTCAGCACGGCCCAAAGGGACCCGAGAAGCAGGTGAGGCAAGCTCGGTGGCCGAGGCTGGGATGGGGTCCGCAGCCCAGGCCTCTGTCTTCAGGTACGGGCACCCACGACCTGCCTGTCTTGTCTTTCAGGACAAGGAGGTCGCCGATGGGTGTACAGAGAGCCCCATAAAGACACTGGAAGGAGGTGGGGACCAAGACAGTCTCCTTCCCAAGGCCAGGGAGGGACGCGGTCGGCGACCCCAGAAGGAGAGGCTCTCCTGGCCAAAATTCCAAACAATGAGGCCCAGGTATCTGCAGGGGCCCCGGCGGTCACACAGCTCCTCGGAGGCCTACGAGCGGGGTGCCCCTGACGTGTCCCCCACGAGCACAGACACGGAGGCCCAGCTTCCAGGGGAGGAGCAGGAGTTGCAGGGTGGCCGGCGCACGAGGAAGTTCCTGAGCCTGCGGTTCCGGACGGGCTCGGGGCGCCCAGGCAAAGGGGCCCAGGGGGAGCCAGTTCCAGGAGTCCTAGAGGAGGCAGAAACCCTGGACACAGGGGTCTCGCTGAGCACGGAGCCCAGCGGCTTTGGGGAGCGACTGCCAGAAGAGGTGTCAGGCCCTGAGGCCAGACTCAGAAAGAAGACCAAGGAGGACAGAGCCCAAGAGGAAGCAGATGGGCAGATGGGCCCCAGGGGTGGCCCTGCCCCCGAGCAGGCCTTGGAGGGAAATGGGGATGCAGTGCGGGGACTAGAAGTCGGGATCGCTAAACTGTGTTTGCAAGATGCCACTGTGGCCAGTGGCACACAGAGCAGCCCACCAGAAATCCGGGTCCGCATCCCCCATTTGCAGACACCCCGTTTTGGGGTCTCCAAACAAAAAGTGCTGGATGCAGAGACAGGCATCTCTGAACCCCAGCTGGGGCCATGGCCAGGAAGGCTCTCCGGAGAGGGGCCTGGGCCCAGGGTGGAAGTGGAGGGGGAAGAAGAGAGCCTGGGGGCCAGAACACCCCAGGAGGGCTTGCCAGAACACGGGGATCAGAGAAGACAGGGGCAGAGAGCAGAGCAGGCTGGAGGAATAGTCGGGGCCGAAGAAAAAGATGTGGAGGGCATCGAGGGAAAGCTAAAAATGCCCAAGTTCAAAATGCCCTCATTTGGATGGTCACCCAGCAAGGAACCAAAAACACCTGGGGCAAAACATCCACAAGAAGCTAGAGGCAGCCAGGTCACAGCTGGGACAGAAAGGCCACAAGAGAAAGCCAGTAGACTGGAAACAGAACACAAACATGACGACAAACAACGAAGAACATCCATAAAACTACCAGGAGGCAGAGCAGATGGTGTGAGCCTGGAAGGTGATGTGTCCCTGGCAGACAAGGATGTGGTCGTCAAAGACAGCAAGTTCAAGATGCCCAAGTTCAAGATGCCGTCCTTCGGGGTGTCAGCCCCCAGCAGAGAAGTGGCATCCTCTGTGGATGTGTCCTTGCCCAAGGTTGATGTGGAAGCATCCCTGCCCTCCCTGGAGGGAAACATCCAAGCTGTGGAAGTGAAGGCACAGCTGCCAGCAAGGAAAGTGGACACGAGTAGAGAGGCCATCAGCATGAAAATGACAGAGGGAGAGGTGTCAGTGGGAGACGCCAGGGTCCAAGACGAGGGAGCTGAGCTAAAAGGGAACATGCCTATGGTCCAGATTCCAGGAACCAAGATGCCAAAGGTGGACCTGAAGGGCCCCAAGATGGACGTCAGCCTCCCTGATGTGAACCTGTCGCTGCCCAAGGTCTCAGTGGACTCTCGGGCTCCTGGGTACTCTGGAGAAGGTGTGAAGGTGGAAGGAGATGTCAAGACCAAGGACAGCAAGTTCAAAATGCCCTCTTTCAAGATGCCATCCTTCGGCATGTCTACTCCAAGCAAGTCTATCCAGCCATCAGTGGACGTGTCTCTGCCAGAGGCAAAAGTGGATGTCTACCTTCCCTTGATTGAGGGAGAAATCAAGACAGCTGACCTCAGCATTCAACTCCCATCTACTGACATTGAAGTGAAGGGTGGCGAGGTGGGCATTAAGGTCCCCGAGGGCCAGCTGCCTGAGGGAGAGGTCACGGGAGAGGCCATTGGAAGTAGTCTCAAAGGGCATATACCCAAGTTCCAGATGCCCAAAATGGAATTCAAAGCCCCTCAGGTGGACATCAAGGGACCCAAAGTGGACCTGAAGGGTCCCAAAGTGGACTTGAAAGCCCTTAAGGGGGAGATGGCTACCCCTGATGTGGACGTGTCCTTGTCAAGCGTGGAGGTGGACATCCAGGCACCAGGCACCAAGGTGGAGGGCGACATGCCTGGGGATGTGTCCCTGCCAAGCATGGAGGTGGACATCCAGGCAATGGGCACCAAGGTGGAGGGTGACGTGTCCATAGGAGACAAACACTTAGTTGTGAAAGACAGCAAGTTCAAGATGCCCAAGTTCAAGATGCCATCCTTTGGCATGTCTGCACCAAGCAAGTCAATTGAGGCATCAGTGGACATATCTCTGCAGGAAACACAGGTGGACCTGTCCCTCCCCTCCCCTAAGGAAGAAGTCAAGACTGGTGACCTCAGCATTCAGCTCCCATCTGCTGACATGGAAGTGAAGGATGGTGAAGTGGGCATGAAGCTCCCTGAAGGACAGTTGCGTGAAGGCCAGCTGCCCCAGGGAGAGCTCTCAGGAAAGGCTGTGGGAGACGGACTCAAAGGGCACCTGCCTAAGTTCCAGATACCCAGGGTCAAGATGCCCAAAGTGGACTTCAAGGCCCCTCAGGGGGACACCAAGGTCCCCAAAATGGATCTGAAGGGTCCCAAATTGGACATAAAAGATTTCAAGGGGGAGGTGGAAAATGCAGACATGGAGGTGGCTCTGCCAAGTGTGGAGGTGGACATCCAGGTCCCAGGTGCCAAGGTGGAGGGTGACGTGTCCCTGGGAGACAAAGACTTGGCCACCAAAGACAGCAAGTTCAAGATGCCCAAGTTCAAGATGCCATCCTTTGGGGCATCAGCTCCAAGGAAGGACTTGGGGACCTCTGTGGACTTGCCAAGGACCAAAGTGGGTGTGGAGTCAGCCCTGCCCTGCCTGGGAGTAGAGACTGCATCCGCTGCGGGGAGCATCCCAATGCCATCTTCTGACATCAGTCTACCAAGGGCTGAGCTGGACGTGTCCCTTCCAGAGGTAGAGGTGGCTGCTGGAGACCTGAAAGGCAATACTGAAGGGGCAAGGATCAAAGGGCACCTGCCCAAGGTCCAGACACCAGACATCAAGGTGCCCAAGGTGGAACTGAGGGACATCACCCTCCCCGAAGTGGATGTTTTGCTGCCCAAGGTTGAGGTGGATGCCCTGGCTCCCGGGATCTCCATGGAGGGCATGAAGGTTGAACGAGGCATCAAGATGGAAGACAAGGATGTCAAGAACAAAGACGGCAAGTTCAAAATGACCTCTTTCAAGATGCCATCCTTTGGCGTGTCTACTCCAAGCAAGTCTATCCAGCCATCAGTGGAAGTGTCTCTGCCAGAGGCAAAAGTGGACGTCTCCCTTCCCTCGACTGAGGGAGAAATCAAGACTGGTGACCTCAGCATTCAACTCCCATCTGCCGACATGGAAGCGAAGGGTGGCGAGGTGGGCATTAAGTTCACTGAGGGCCAGCTGTCCAAAGGAGAGCTCACGGGAGAGACTGTTGGAAGTGGTCTCAAAGGGCACATGCCCAAGTTCCAGATGCCCGGTATCACGATGCCCAAAGTAGACTTCAAAGCCCCTCAGGTGGATATCAAGGGAACCAAAGTGGACCTGAAGGGTTCCAAAGTGGACTTCAAATCCCTTAAGCAGGAGGTGGCCACCCCTGATGTGGACGTGTCCTTACCAAGCTTGGAGGTGGACGTCCAGATGCCAGACACCACAGTGGAGGGTGACACGTCTGTGGGAGACAGACACTTAGTTGTGAAAGACAGCAAGTTCAAGATGCCCAAGTTCAAGATGCCATCCTTTAGTGTGTCTTTACCAAGCAAGTCAATTGAGGCATCAGTGGACATATCTCTACAAGAGGCACAGGTAGATGTGTCCCTCCCCTCTTCCAAGGGAGAAGTCAAGACTGGCGACCTCAGCATTCAGCTCCCATCTGCCGACATGGAAGTGAAGGATGGTGAAGTGGGCATGAAGCCCCCCGAAAGACAGGTGCCTGAGGGCCAGCTGTCCCAGGGAGAGCTCACAGCACAGGGTGTGGGAGACGAACTCAAAGGGCACCTGCCCAAATTCCAGATACCCGGCGTCAAGATGCCCAAAGTGGACTTCAAGGCCCCTCAGGTGGACATCAAGGGCCCCAAAGTGGAACCGAAGGGGCCAAAATTGGACATGAAGGGTTTCAAGGGGGAGGTAGAAAACACAGACACGGAGGTGGCTCTGCCAACTGTGGACGTGGACATCCAGGTGCAGCGTGCCAAGACGGAGGGTGATGTGTCCCTGGGAAGCAAAGACTTAGCTACTAAAGAGAGCAAGTTCAAGATGCCTAAGTTCAAGATGCCAACCTTCAGGGTGTCAGCTCCAAGAAAGAACTTGGGAACCTCTGTGGACTTGCCAGAGCCCAAAGTGGGTGTGGAGTCATCCCTGACCTCCCTGGGAGGAGAGATCCCACCCACTGAGGCGAGCATCCCAGTACCATCTGCTAATATCATGCTACCAGGGGCTGAGATGGACGTGTCCCTCCCAGAGGTGGAGGTGGCTGCTGGAGAGCTGAAAGGCAAAACTGAAGGGGCAAGGATCAAAGGGCACCTGCCCAAGGCCCAGATGCCTGACATCGAGATGCCCAAGGTGGACGGGAAGGGCCCCAAGGTGGACATCAGCCTTCCAGAAGTGGACATGTCGTTTCCCAAGGTTGAGGTTGATGCCCCGGCTCCTGAGATCTCCATGGAGGGCATGAAGCTGGAAGGAGATGTCAAGATGGAAGACAAGGATATCAAGGCCAAGGATGGCAAGTTCAAACTGCCCTCTTTCAAGTTGCCATCCTTTAGCGTGTCTGCCCAAACCAAGTCAATGGAAGCATCAGTGGACTTGTCTCTGCCAGAGGCAAAAGTGGACGTGTCCCTCCCCTCCTTGGAAGGAGAAGTCAAGACCAGCCACCTCAGCATTCAAGTCCCATCTTCAGACAAGGAAGGAAAGGGTGGCAAGGTGGGCGTGAAGCTCTCCAAGGGCCAGCTGCTTGAGGGAGACCTCGCAGGACAGGCCTTGGGAGCTGGACTCAAAAGACACCAGCCCAAGTCCCAGATCTCTGACATAAGGATGCTCAAAGCGGACTTCAAAGCACCCCATGTAGACATCAAGGGGCCAAAAGTGGAACTAAAGGGCTACAAGATGGACGTGAAAGGCCTCAAGGGGGAGGTGGCCACAACAGATGTGCAGATGTCCCTGCCTAGCATGGAGGTGGACAACCAGACACCAGAAGATGATGTGACCCTGGGAGACAAAGACTTGGCCACCAAAGACAGCAAGTTCAAGATGCCCAAATTTAAGATGCCATCCTTCGGGATGTCAGCTCCGAGCAAGGACTTGGGAACCTCCGTGGACTTGTCAGGGCTCAAAGTGGGTATGGACTCATCTCTGCCCTCCATGGGAGTAGAGATCGGACCCACTGAAGGGAGCATCCCAGTGCCATCTTCTGACGTTGCCCTACCAGGGGCTGAGCTGGACGTGTCCTTCCCAGAGGTGGAGGTGGTTGCTGGAGAGCCGAAGGGTAAAACTGAAGGGGCAAGGATCAAAGGGCACCTGCCCAAGGTCCAGATGCCAGACATCAAGATGCCCAAGGTGGATCTGAAGGGCCCCAAGATGGACATCGACCTCCCTGAAGTGGACATGGCACTGCCCAAGTTTGAGGTGGATGTCCCGGCTCCCAGGATCTCCATGGAGGGCATGAAGGTGGAAGGAGATGTCAACATGGAAGTCAAGGACATCAAGACCAAGGACAGCAAGTTCAAACTGCCCTCTTTCAAGATGCCATCCTTTGGTGTGTCTGTACCAGGCAAATCCACTGAGGCCTCCGTGGACATGTCTCTGCCTGAGGCACGGGTGGATGTGTCCGTTCCCTCCATTGAGGAGGAAGAAGTCAAGATGGGTGACCTCAGCATTCAACTCCTGTCTGCCGATATGGAAGTGAAGAGTGACAAGGTGGGCATTAAGTTCCCTGAGGGCCAGCTGTCCAAAGGAGAGGCCGTTGGAAGTGGTCTCAAAGGGCACCTGCCCAAGTTCCAGATGCCCAGTGTTACGATGCCCAAAGCGGACTTCAAAGCCCCTCAGGTGGACATCAAGGAACCCGTACTGGATCTGAAGTGCCCCAAAGTGGACTTGAAGGCCCTTAAGGAGGAGGTGGCCACCCCTGATGTGGACATGTCCCTGCCAGGCATGGAAGTGGACATCCAGGTACCATGGGCCACAGTGGAGGGTGATGTGTCCCTGGGAGACAAAGACATAGTTGTCAAAGACAGCAAGTTCAAGATGCCATCCTTTGGGCTGTCGTCTCCAAGGAAAGACTTGGAAACCTCCGTGGACTTGCCAGGGCCCAGTATGAGAGCTGAGTCATCCTTGCCCTCCCTTGGAGTAGAGATCACACCTGCTGAGGGGAGCATCCCGGTGTCATCTGCTGACATCTTCCTACCAGGGACTAAGCTGGACGTGTCCCTCCCAGAGGTGGAGGTGGCTACTGGAGAGCTGAAAGGCAAAACTGCAGGGGCAAGGACCAAAGGGCACCTGCCCAAGGTCCAGATGCCCGACATCAAGATGCCCAAGGTGGACCTGAAGTGCCCCATGGTGGACATCAGCCTCCCAGAAGTGGACATGTTGCCGCCCAAGGTTGATGTGGATGCCCTGGCTCCCGGGATCTCCATGGAGGGAGTGAAAGTGGAAGGAGATGCCAAGATGGAAGACAAGGGTTTCAAGGCCAAGGAAAGCAAGTTCAAAATGCCCTCCATCAAGATGCCATCCTTTGGTGTGTCTGCCTCCAGCAAGTCAATGGAACCATCAGCGGATGTGTCTATGGCAGAGGCAAAAGTGGACGTGTCCCTCCACTCCTTGGAGGGAGAAGTCAAGACCAGTGACCTTAGCATTCAAGTCCTATCTGCTGGCAAGGAAGGAAAGGGTGGTGAGCTGGGCATGAAACTCCCCAAGGACCAGCTGCCAGAGAGAGACCTCTCAGGACAGTCTGTGGCAACCGGACTCAAAGGACACCAGACTAAGTTCCAGGTGCCCGACATCAAGATGCCCCAAGTGGACGTCAAGACCCTTCATGTGGACATCAAGGGCCCCAAAGCGGACCTGAAAGGCCCCAAAATGGACATGAAAGGCCTCAAAGGGGAGGTGGCCACAACAGATTTGCAGATGTCCCTGCCGAGCATGGAGGTAGACACCCAGGCACCGGAAAAGGATGTGTCCCTGGGAGACAAAGACTTGGCTACCAAAGATAGCAAGATCAAGATGCCCAAATTCAAGATGCCATCCTTCGGGGTATCAGCTCCGAGCAAGGGCTTGGGAACCTCCGTGGACTTGCCAGGGCCCAGAATGTATGGGGAGTCGTCTCTGCCCTGCCTGGGAGTAGAGATTGCACCCACTGAGGGAAGCATCCCAGTGCCATCTGCTGACATCAGCCTACCAAGGGCTGAGCTGGATGTGTCTCTCCCACAGATGGAGATGGTTGCTGCAGAGCTGAAGGGCAAAACTGAAGGGACAAGGATCAAAGGACACCTGCCCAAGGTGCAGATGCCCAACATAAAGATGCCCAAAGTGGACCTGAAGGGCCCCAAGGTGGATGTCAGCCTCCCAGAAGTGGACGTGTTGCTGTCCAAGGTTGAGGTGGATGCCCCAACTCCTGGTATTTCCATGGAGGGAGTGACGGTGGAAGGAGGCATCAAGATGGAAGACAAGGACATCAAGACCAAGGACAGCAAGCTCAAAATGTCCTCTATCAAGATGCCATCTTTTGGTGTGTCTACGCCAAGCAAGTCCACTGAGGCCTTGGTGGATCTGTCTCTGCCAGAGGCACAGGTGGACGTGTCCCTTCCCTCGACTGAGGGAGAAATCAAGACCGGTGACTTCAGTATTCAACTTCCCTCTGCTGACGTGGCAGTGAAGGGTGGCAAGGTGGGTGTTAAGGTCCCTGAAGACCAGCTGTCCAAAGGAGAGCTCACGGGACAGGCTGTTGGAAGTGGTCTCAAAGGGCACATGCCCAAATTCCAGATGCCCAGCGTCACCCTGCCCAAAGTGGACCTCAAAGGTCCTCAGGTGGAAGTCAAGGGCCCCAAAGTGGACCTGAAGGGCCCCAAAGAGGACTTGAAAGCCCTTAAGGGGGAGGTGGCCACCCCTGATGTGGACAAGTCCCTGCCAAGTGTGGAGATGGACATCCAGGTGCCGGGTACCAAGGTGGAGGATGATGTGTCCCTGGGAGAGAAACACTTAGTTGTGAAGGACAGCAGGTTCAAGATGCCATCCTTTGGTGTGTCTTTACCAAGCAAGTCAATTGAGGCATCAGTGGACATATCTCTGCAGGAGGCACAGGTGGACCTGTCCCTCCCCTCTCCTAAGGAAGAAGTCAAGACTGGCAACCTCAGCATTCAGCTCCCATCTGCTGATGTGGAAGTGAAGGATGGTGAAGTGGGCATGAAGCTCCCTGAAGGACAGTTGTCTGAGGGCCAGCTGCCCCAGGGAGAGCTTTCAGGACAGGCCATGGGAGATGGACTCAAAGGGCACCTGCCTAAGTTCCATATACCCAGTGTCAAGATACCCAAAGTGGACTTCAAGGCCCCTAAGGTGGACACCAAGGGCCCCAAAGTGGACCTGAAGGGGCCCAAATTGGACATGAAAGGTCTCAAGGGGGAGGTGGAAAACACAGATGTGGAGATGGCTCCGCCAAGTGTGGAGGTGGACATCCAGGTGCCAGGTGCCAAGATAGAGGGTAATGTGTCCCTGGGAGACAAAGACTTGGCCACCAAAGACAGCAAGTTAAAGATGCTCAAGTTTAAGATGCCGTCCTTCGGGGTGTTGGCTCCAAGGAAGGACTTGGGAACTTCTGTGGACTTGTCAGGGCCCAAAATTGGTGCAGAGTCATCCCTGCCCTCCCTGGGAGTAGAGATCGCACCCACTGAGGGGAGTATCCCAGTGCCATCTGCTGATATTGCCCTACCAAAGGCTGAGCGGGACGCGTCCCTCCCAGAGGTGGAGGTGGCTGCTGGAGAGCTGCAGGGCATAACTGAGGGGGCAAGGATCAAAGGGCACCTGCCCAAGGTCCAGATGCCAGACATCAAGATGCCCAAGGTGGACCTGAAGGGCCCCAAGGTGGACATCAGCCCTCCTGAAGTGGATGTGTTGCTGCCCAAGGTTGAGGTTGATACCCCGGCTCCCGGGATCTCCTTGGAGGGCAAGAAGGTAGAGGAAGAGGTCAAGATGGAAGACAAGAATGTCAAGACCAAGGACGGCAAATTCAAAATGCCCTCTTTCAAGATGCCATCCTTTGGTGTATCTAGGCCAAGCAAGCCCATTGAGGCCTCCGTGGACATGTCTCTGCCGGAGGCACAAGTGGGCATGTCCCTTCCCTCGATTGAGGGAGAAATCAAGACTGGTGACCTCAGCATTCAACTTCCATCTGCCGAAGTGGAAGTGAAGGGTAGCGATATGGGCATTAAGGTCCCAGAGGGCCAGCTGTCCAAAGGAGAGCTCACGGGAGAGGCTGTTGGAAGTGGTATCAAAGGGCACATGCCCAAGTTCCAGATGCCCAGGGCCACGATGCCCAAGGTGGACTTTAAAGCCCCTCAGGTGGATATCAAAGAACCCAAAGTGGACCTGAAGGGCCCCAAAGTTGACTTGAAAGACCTTAAGAGGGAAGTGGCCACCCATGATGTGGATGTATCCCTGCCAAGTGTGAAGGTGGACAGCCAGGTGCCAGGCACCAAGGTGGAGGGTGACATGTCCCTGGGAGACAAACAATTAGTTGTGAAAGACAGCAAGTTCAAGATGCCCAAGTTCAAAATGCCGTCCTTTGGGGTGTTGGCTCCGAGCAAAGACTTGGGAACCTCTGTGGACTTGCCAGGGCTCAAAGTTGGTGTGGAGTCATCCCTGCCCTCCCTGGAAGTAGAGATCCCTCCTGCCAAGGGGAGCATCACAGTGCCATCTGCTGACATCACCCTACCTGGAGCTGAGCAGGACATGTCTCTCCCAGAGGTGGAGGTAGCAGCTGGAGAGCTAAAGGGCAAATCTGAAGGGGCTACAATCAAAGGGCACATGCCCAAGGCCCCGATGCCTGACATCAAGATGTCCAAGGTTGACCTGAAGGGCACCAAGGTGGACATCAGCCTCCCCGGGGCAGAAGCCCCACTGCCCAAGGTCAGGGTGGATGCCCTGGCTCCCAGGGTATCCCTGGAGGGCATGAAGTTGGAGGGAGACGTAAAGCTGGGAGACGAGGAAGTCAAGACCAAGGACAGCAAGTTCAAAATGCCCTCCTTCAAGATGCCATCCTTTGGCATATCTGCGTCAAGCAAGTCCATCGAAGCATCAGTGGATGTGTCTCTGCCAGAGGCACAGGTGGACGTGTCCCTTCCTTCCTTCGAGGGAGAAGTCAAGACTGGTGATGTCAGCATTCAACTCTCATCTGCTGAAGTGGAAGTGAAGGGTGGTGAGGTGGATGTGAATCTCCCCAAGGGCCAGCTGCCAAAGGGAGAGCTCAAAGGACAGGCCGTGGGAGAAGAATTCAAAGGGCACCTGCCTAAGTTCCAGATGCCCAGCGTTGAGATGACTAAAGTGGACTTCGTGGCCACGCAGGTGGCCCTGAAAGGCTCCACGGTGGATATAAAAGACCTTAAGGGGGAGAAGGCCACCCCAGACATGGAGGTGTCTCTGCCCAGTGTCGAGTTGGACATCCAGACACAAGATACCATGGTGGAGGGTGATGTGTCCTGGGGAGACAAGGACATGGTGGTCAAGGATGGTAGGTTCCAAACGCCACGACACCTGAGCATGGCTTCATTTGGGAAGTCATCCAGCAGGGTTTCCATGGGCTCGTCTGAGGTTGCAGGAAGTGTCAAATGTCCCGAGTTGACAGTCTCCACAGCCACCATGGACCTGGGTCTCAGTACCTCTGGTCCTGATGTTCCTGAACCCAGTGTGGATGTGGCCATGGCACTGCCAGTTGGGAAAGATGGAGAGAAAAGCAAAGTGAAGAAACCTCACTTCAAAGTGTCCAAAGGCTTCTTTCTGCACTTGAAGTCCTCTAAAGACCATGTTGCCCTCGACCAGGATTCTGGGGTACCTCCTCCTCTGCATGTCTCTGCCACGCCCCCTGATGTCACAGCTGGTCTGTCCCAGGAGGAGGTTGTGGACAGTGGTGCATGGTCCCTGCCAGTCCCCAAGGTGGGCTTGGCTGGTTTTCCATCAGCCAAGCTCGATCTCCATGTTCCGCGTGAGGAATCCTCCGTCCTCCCTTCCAGCCAGGGCATCACCCTAACAAAGTATCAGGTGATGCTCCCTGTGGCCACTGTGCATGCTGAGCTTCCTCTGGATACAATTCCTGTGTCACATACTGACACACCCCTCCTCAGCCATGAAGGCTTAGTTGAGTTGCAGCCCCATGACAGAGCCCCAGAGTCCTTGACAGAAACTCTCCCAGGCCCTGGGGGCCCCCTGGCTCCTGCCACCTACGGAAGGGTGACTTTTCCTAAATTCCATAAACCAAAGTTTGGGTTTTCAGTCCTCACAGCAGCTGTTCCTGAGGGCGGGGGCTCTGTAGCTGAGAAAATCGAGGCGTCCCCACTGCCCTGCACTGTTCTTCCATCAGCTGATACCCCCGTCTGCATGGGGCTGGAGGGCCACTCTGGCTCTGATGACACAGCAGCTGTGGTGCTGGGAGAAGCACCCCCTGATGACACTGAGCATGAAGGAAAGGGGAGTTCCTTCAAAACGCCCAGGTTCAAGCTACCGTCACTACGCTGGTCTCCCAAGAAGGAGGCAGGGCTGCAAGGAGACCCCGAGTGCAGCTCTGCAGACGCAGAGCTCGGCCTGAGTTTAGACCTGGATCAGCCTGGCGACTCGACTGGGATTCACGTGCCACAGGTGGAAGTGGATGCAGATCTGCCCCCCGAGAAAGACAGCCTGAAGGGGAGGATGAGAAAGTCGAGCTTTGCCATGCCAAAGCTCCCGTTCTCCAAGGGAAAGGGTGCAAAGGGTGGGCCCAGCGCGCGCCAGGAGGAGTTCCAGCCTTGTATTTCTGGCCCCGAGGCAGCCACAGGCAGGACCATCCACGATGAGGGTGCGGCTGGCGGGGCCCTGGACGGAGAGGCCTGGGACCCCACTTTGGGCCTCACCAAACCCATGCGTGGACCCTCCAAGGCCGTGGTGCAGGTGAGCTGGGTGGAGGCCGCCACTCCTCTTCCTGAGCATGATCCATCTCTTCAGGAGAGCAGTGTGGGGCTCAAGGACAGCCAAGCGCATTCACCCCATGGGGAAGGCATGGCCCCCACAATGGGACAGGCGCTCCCGCCACCCAGTGCACCACCGGGCGCCGACACCTGCAGAGTGGAGAGTCTCAAGGGGGACACTGAGGCCACTGGGGTGCCAGTGGGCTCGAAAGATGGCTGGTTCAGAGTGCCCAAGTTCCACTTGCCTGGCTTCCAACGCACGTCCACCAAGAAGGGTGAGACAACAGCAGCCGAGGCTCAGGGCCCCGGACCTCAAGGTGGGGACACAACAGCTGGAGTGCAGACTCAGGGGGCCCATGTCCATGGGTTGACAGTGGAGGCAGCTGTGTCCCCAAAGCCCGCAGATGCCGAGGTAGATGGGATGGCCTCCAAGACCGAGTTGTACGCAAATGTCCTGAAACACAATATCCAGGGCCCAGGCTTGAGTCTGTCCCTCCCCACTGCCGGAGCAGCTGAGGCTGATCTCTCTGCTCCTGAGGCCAGGGTCCATCCTGGTGAAGGTTCCCTTCCCCTCCAGATGCCTGGTGGGAGACTGCCAGAGGGTCAGGCTCCCCCAGGGGAGACAGGCGAGACTGCTCCTCCAGGACCTGAAGGCCAGAGCCCTACCAGTGTGAAAGAACGAGCAGAAATCCAGCTTGCCCACGCTGAAGGGCCTTTGAAACTGAAGACTTCGCAGACTGAGATGCCGGCCCAGGTTTCCATCATTCAGATGGACCGGCTCTGGGAGGATTCCGTGGTCACCGTCATGTTTCCCAAGTTGAAGGCACCGCGGTTTGCTTTCCGTGTCCCCAGCACAGACGCTGACATCTTTGTCCCCTCTGTGAGAGAAGTACCATGCCTGGGGACAGGCACTGAGGGGGCCTTGCAAGGAGAAAGCCTTGATGCGTGGAGCGCCAGCATCCTGAGGGCTGGCCCCAGGGTCCCCACAGAGCAGCCTGGAGATGAAACTCACTCCTTAGAAGCATCCCCCATCTCCAGGGTTAGGGTGCACACACAGGGTGCTCAGGTAGAAGGCCAGGCATTTACCGCGCACAGCGGGGTGACGCCAGCATCCACTGAGTGGTCAGAGCCCAAGGACTTCTCTGCTCAGATTGTGCGGGAGTCAAAGGTCCCCGCATCTGAGATCCAAACACCTTCTTACGGATTTTCCTTGCTAAAGGCGAAAATCCCAGAGCCCCATACACAGGCTAGAGTGCACGTGACCATTCACGGCTCTCAGGTGGGAGAGGGCTCAGAAGAGGCCTCCAAGCAAGCCACCCCGGACGTGGACCCTGTTTCTGCAGACCTGCAGCCCGACACTGGAGAACCATTTGAGATCATCTCTTCCAGTGTCAGTGTGCTGAGACCACAAGCACGCCTGTCCGAAGCTCACGTCAGCCAGCAGGGTGCCGACAGCTGTTCCGATGAGGAGCCAGCGGAAATTCTCGAGTTCCCATCTGAGGACAGCCCAGAGGTGGCCGCCCTGTCGGCAGATGAAGAAGGGGGCCAAGAGGAGAAGTCAGCGAGTAAAAAGCCTTCTGGTCTGTTCCGGTTTTGGCTTCCGAACATTGGGTTTTCTTCTTCCGCCGATGAGAAGAGTTCCGATCCCAAAGATGATGTCCAAAGACCTCCCATTCCAACGCAGCCTGAGGCGCCACCAGGGGCAGAGCTGCCTGAAAAACAGGAGAAGGAGGGCTGGTTTCGATTTCCCAGATTAGGCTTCTCCTCTTCTCCTACCAAGAAGAGTAAAAGTGCCAAAGACGAAGCAGAGCATGCAGACCAAAGTCTCCAGGAAGAGGGAGTGGACTTTTTTGATGCACGTGAAAGCTTCTCCCCTGAAGACAAGGAAGAAGGTGGGCTGGCAGAGGCCTCGCATGCCAGAGGGAGCTGAAGCCTGCAGCAAGAACGGAGCCGATCCCGCCGGAGCGGGAGGAAGAAGCCAGCGGTGAGTCTGCTCCCAGGCCTGCCACCAAGTGAGGGCCCAGCGGTGGGATTCTTAGCTGAAGGCAGCCGCAGAGGAAGCCCGAAAACAGCTTGTGCACCTGTATGGCACACCCCACCCTGACAACACTTCCCTTCTGCCTCCGTTCATAGGACTAAGAACGGAGGAGAAATGATGAGAATGTCGGTGGAACCATCACATTGTCCTCCTGAAATGGGACCCCAAATGTACCTAGCTCCCCAAAAGCCTTGCAAGCAAGGGAGGCGCTCTGACTCCCCACAAGACTCCAGAGTCCACAGTGTAATGTTGCTCTTGGAAGCACAGCTGGGGAAGAGGTCTTTGCTAAATAAAGTCCAAAAGACATGCCCACACTTTCATGAGAGTTTGATGCCTGTTCCTTTGTGGGAAGGTTTGTAATGGTGTGGGTGTAGATGTGGTTTGGGGTGTAATCTGCCCTGCCGCTTCCTGGTGAACACAGTTTCGTTATTTCAGGAGATCCCTTTGCCTCCTCATTTACATGATCTAATTCCTTTGTTGAATGTCCTTGCTGAGGCAGGCTTGGTGATGATCTGTGTGGTGGTGCACATGTGTGGGGCAGCCGGGTGACAGACCTGGTGACACTGGGCTGTCCTGAGGTGCCGCCAGGGTCTGGGAGTGACTCTTCTCTCTGGAGGCACAGCCCACCCTGCAGCCCCTGAGCCTTTGATGGACGTGACGCAGCCAGCCTGCATAACGGGCTTGGCTGGCTGCTCCAGGAGGAGGGGATGAAGGCAGCGTGCACCCCACGAGCAGCTGTCGAGCCCTCTCTGTCCTTGCATTCCCGCCACGAACCGCCCCCATCCAGAGCTTCTACAAAGCTGCTCTAGAAAATGGTCCAGGGTGGATCTTAGAGTGGTCGTTCCACAGCCGTTGTTCATCTAGAAGACATTTATTAGGCAGACACACGCAGATACATACAGACATGCATACACAGAGACACACATGCAGACATGCACACACAAACACACAGATACACACAGACACACACGCAGAATGCACACACAGAGACATGCACACACTGACATGCACACACAGACATGCACATACAGACACGTAGACACACAGAGACGTGCACACACAGACACACAGACACGCTCACACACGTAGGTACACACGCAGACACACACAGAGACATGCACACGCAGACAGACATGCACACACAGACATACGCAGGCACACAGAGACATGTACACAAAGACAGACACACAGAGACATGCACACAGAGACACATACACACATGCAGACACTCACATGCAAACACAGACATGTACACACAGACACACAAGGCAGACACACAGACATGCACACAGATACACGCACACACAGACACACATAGGCAGACACACACAGACACACGCACATGCATACACAGAGACATGCACAACGCAGACGCACACGCAGACACACACACACAACCAGAAGGCAGTGCTGTGATGGGAAGGACGCGGAGTGGTGATGGCAAAGGGGCCAGGTGGCCCAAGGGGTGGCTGTGTCCCTGGTGGTGCTTGTGCCCGTCCTCAAACGCTTTCTCCACCACGGCAGTCCTCCTTCTGGGCCGCACACGGGAATCACAGTCCACAGTAGGCAGCAGAGTGAGCTTCAAGAGGTTGTCTACAACTATGGCATGGTCAAATCCCCGCTTTGGTCTGTGGGCATGCAGCACTCTGGGCACGGGGCCCGGCTTCCTCCCAGCCCAGGCTGGCTGCTGCCAACAGTCTCTCATAGCCATGGGTGTGGCAGCAAGAGCTGGAGTGAGTTCTCCAGGGGACTGTGGGACCAGAGGGGTCTGTCCACCCCAGGGCTACCCAGAGAGACCGGAGCACTGGCCAGGAAGCAGGGGCCCGGGTTCCTCTCACTGTGCCACTGTGGGCAAGCCATGTCTTTCCCATGGCTGGTTGGGAGGATCACCCAGGCTGGAGAGTGAGGGGCCTTCTGGAAAGGGATGGACACAGTGCTGGGCAGCCTGGTAGTCGCAAGTGGGGAGGGAGGGAGTGGTCACTGGGAGCACAGCAGTGGCTCTGCCTGGTCCAGGGTGCTTTCTTCTCTGAATCTAGAGTCACAGTTTGGGTAGTGGCCCTTAGAGGCTGGCAAGCAGCTATTCACACCACATGTGGAGCTGCTGGGCAGCACAGCGCCCCCGCCCCCCGACTTCCTGGTGGCCTCCAGTTGTCCACTACAGTGTCCCGTGTATGGCTCCCGGGCTGTGTAACAATGCCACCACACACCCGCAGATTAAGACAACACACATTTATCATCTAGTTTCAGTGGGGCAGGGGTCCCGGCAGAACTCGGCTGGGGTCTGCTCTGGGCCTCACAGACTGTAATCAGGTCAGCTGGGGTCTGCTCTGGTCCTCACAGACTGTAATCAGGTCAGCTGGGGTTTGCTCAGGGCTTCACAGACTGTAATCAGGTCAATTGCGGCTGCTGCCTCAGCTGAGACTCGCCTGGAGAAGCTCTGCTCCCAGGCCTTGAGGATGCCTGCTGCCCTCAGACCTAGAAGGCTGCAGGGCTGGGGGCCTCTGCTTCCTGCTGGCTGGAGGTGCTCTCAGCTCCCTGCTACACAGACCCCTCCAGAGGCAGCTTGTTTTGTCACAGGCAGCCAGCAAGGGACAGTCTCCTGGCAAGGCGGGTGGTACGGTCTCATGCCACGTAATGACAAAAGGGTGAAACTGCCACCCTGGCCATACCCCATGTTACAGGCAAGTTGAAGACCCAGCCCGCACTCCGGCAGGGGGTTACACAGGCCATGAACACAGGAGGTGGGCTCACTGGGGCATCTTAGAGGCTGTCTGCCACAGCCCAGGAGGGGTCACATCACTGAGCTTTGGGGCCTCCCAAACCTCGTCATGCTGGGTCTTCTGCAGAGGTCTGCTTTGGAGCAGCCTTCAAGGCTGCCACTGAGGGCGGTGGCCAGACCCAAAGTCTGCCTGCAAGGGGCCTTGCATTGGCTGAGGGCCGCTGGGCTCATAGGCCAGCCCCATTCTGAAGTGAGGGTCAGGCCCGAGCCCAGAGTCCTCCTGGCACCAGCTGGAGTCTTTGGGTGGTCTTTGAGCTCCTGGCAGGTGTGCAGTGTAGGACCAAGAACCAGAGAGCAAGCCCACACGTTCAGCTCTGCATGGCTTAACTGGGGTCTGCAACGGTGTCCTATCCTGAGGGGCATGTGGGCTGCAGAGGGCCCAGGAGAGTGGACAGCAGGTGGGGGCTTGGATGAGTGCAGCTCACACAGACTGGCTAGTTCAGCTCGGGGGCCCTAGAGGGCTGCCTGGGTTGCTGGCACTGCACTCCCATGCACGTTCTCCAGACCCTCATAGGCCCCAGGGCGGAGGGGCAGGCTGGGTTTGGGGACTTGCACAAAGATGAAGCGCTGAGGCCTGAAGTGTCCTCTAGATGTGGGAAGTGGGGGGCACTGGTCACACAGAAGAAGGATTTGCACCGCGTCTGCACCAATCTCTGCGGAGCAGAGGGGTCTGGGGAGGGCAGGGAACGGAGGCCCAGGACTGCCCCAAAGGCTCTGGGAGAGTAGGAGAGGGTCTGTGCCCACCCCCAGCTTCTGGCGTCTGGTACCCCTTCAGCAGCAGGGAGCCCATCGTGAGCTCAGCCCAGTGCAGCCAGGGGGCCTCCACCAGGGCGGGTGGGCCCTGAGGCCTTAGCCGGAACCATCTGGCGAGAGAGGCCAGGGGATGCTGAGACCAGCTGCTGACCCAGCACTTGTAACAAAAGGGTGGGAACGACATAGCCAAACCCAGGTAAGGGTGCTGCCTCTGCAGGAGCCTGGGTGGTTCCCAGGGGAGGGTGTGCTACCACAGGATGGCGTGTGGGGCTCACATCCCAGCTCCGTGCCACCCTCCCGTCCCAACTGCAGGCCTTCTCCACTTCTGGGCACCAGGTCTCGCCCGCACCTGCCCGACCGCTCAGGGGCCAGAGGTCGGTGACGCACCAGCTTCCGCCCTTCTACCGGCTCCAGGGGCGCAGCTCTCGGCTGGCGTCCGGGGATTCGTGGCCTCGGTCCCAGCTCAGGCTTCCACCCTCCTCTCCTCGCCCCGTACGCCATGCGAACTTGGAGCCGGAGGTGCATGGCGCTCTGCGTGGGTCCGAACGCACTCCAGCTGCTCTGCCCAGGGTTCCCACAGGCCCTGTTGGTCACTGGCGGTCGCGTGGAGACTGGCCTGAGCAGGGTGCTAGGGCAGAACCGCCAGCCTGGGGCTGGGAAGGAAGAGGGCGCGGTGCTGGATTCAGAGAGGGAGGGGGAAGCATGCGGAGTCATCTATCTTTAGGCCTCGCAGGAGGAGTCAGAGGAGGGGTCTGCCGGTGGGCTCCCTGGAAGAAGTGAGGCTCAGGGGTGCCGGATTTGGAGAGCAGAGGGGAGCAAACAGTGCTTGCAAAGGCCCAGACAGCGGTGGTAGCATTGAGCAGTCCTGACCCGCACCCCCAGGAATTGGGCGGGAGGAGATGCTGGGAGCACAGGCACAGGGTAGGGGGTGGGTAGAGGCGTGTCCTGGAGCTGGAAGTCTGGCCTCAGCCCCGCCAGGTGCAGTCCTGGCCCGGGGCCTCTCCGTCCAGGCCCACTGCATAGCGGGAGCCCCAGTCCCGCTCAAAAAGCTGCCTCAGCTGCTCCTGCACCGTGGGGGCCCCTGGCTGTGTGCTGGGGGCCCTCTGACTGACCACCAGGCCCACGCCTGAGGTGCTGCTGAAGTAATCCTCAGACCAGTTGGAGGTGCCTGGGGAGGTGGGGGAGAGGTGCTTATCACCGCTCACGTGGCCTCTTGCAGCCCCTGGCTCCACTGCAGGTTTGGGCCCGGTGGGCATACAGCCTCCAGCCGAGCAGCCCGTGGCTTCAGTGCGGAGGGCCAGCCAGCTCTTCAGATGTGGAACTCACCCAGACATCTGGGCAGGCCCAGGCAGGGGAGCACAGGTGGCCTGGCTGGCATCCTGGCGACTCAGTGCTCAGGATTTCCCGACCTGCCCAGTGTGGTCAGGTGACAGCTGTGCCACTAGGGACCCAGACCCCTTTGGCAGCCCCTCTGTACTGTGGGGTCAATGCTGGGCACAAGACCATGCCCCCTTCAGCACCCTTGCCTGCCACTGCCCTGAGGACATGTCCCCTTCTGTGGGTTTGTGTGGCCTGTGGGTGTCACATCCACCCGCTTAGCCCCCGGCTCCCCTCAGCAGACACAGCAGGTCGTGGAACCCCGTGGCCACTGGCTCTCCGCCCTGTGCTCACCGATGTAGGCCGCCTTCTCCGTGACCATGAACTTGCTGTGGTTCACCCTGCTGAATGGGATGTTGGAGTGGTTCCCCACTGGTACGATGAACACTTTCTTCAGGGCACAGAGAGGGGTGTCAGGCTGGGCAGGGGGAGAGGAGGCACTGCCTTCCCCACAGCCCCCCAAGAAGGACCCTCACCACATCCACAAAGACACTGGCCGAGGGGTTGCTGAAGGCCTGCAGAGACCGCAGGTAGGGGAACATGGTGGGGTCTGTGTTGCTCCAACAGCTGACCAGCAGACGCACATGGACGCCCCTGCTAAAGGCTGCTGCCCTCAGGGCATTGTCCAGTACTGGCCAGTACCTGGGGAAGGGTAGGGCTGGGGTGGGTATCTGCAGTGGAGGACCTGCCCGAGCTGCCTGTCAGCTGAGCAGCCCCACCTGCAGGGCCTCTGGCTCTGCCCAACGCACCTGGCAGGGTGGCTGAAGCGGGTGGTGGGAAAGTACTCCATCACTGAGGCATAGATGAACTTCTGGGCCTCGCCCATCACTGCCAGCAGTGCATCCAGGTCCCGCGTCCGTCCGTGGGGGCAGAGCGCAGGTGGCGAGGCCTACCAGGGAGGCTCCGTGAGGGCTGAGGGCAATGTGCCCACCCCTCTGCTGGGCACTCAGCCCCCGGACCCGCTTCTTGCACTGCCCTCCAGCACTTGGGGACAAAGTGGCTCATGTTCTCATAGAGGAGAGGGAACCCTGGGCAGGGGCCCTCAGCTGCTGCGAGTCCTCACTGGGACACCAGGAGGGCGCTGGCCCTGGGATCCAGCTGGCCCTGGGATCCAGCTGGCCCATCCCCTCTGCCTTAGAGAAGAAGGCTTCTCCACTCAATCAGGTGGGCCCATGACTCAGGGTTCGTCCCGCCCCTGTGCTCTAATGGAGGAGGGTCTCTGGCTGGCATGGCTGTCCAGCCCCCCATCCCCATCCTTCCTCTGCCCAAGTGAGGATCTCTGAGCTGGGAAGCTCCTGAGAGATCAGCAGATCCTTCCCACATCATCCCTGGATACCAAGCCGAAGTCCCTTTGCCCCCACCCTGCAGTCTGTTTGGAGACCCCAGGGCCACTGGGCCCCCCAACACCTCCCTGGCTGCCTGTCTCCTGTAGGTGGTGCTGACTGGGCAACCCCTCCTGGAGATGAGCCTGCTGACAGCCAGCCTGCCCTTGACTGGGGTTACGGCCCAAGCCCACAGGTTCCTGGTGGGACTGCACTGGGGTAGACCAGGGAGAAAGGTGAGGAGCTCAGCCCCCCGTCAACCCCTCACCGAGAAATAGGCGGTGGTGGGTACCCCCTCAAAGCGGCCCCAGAAGGGCTGGAAGCGGTTGATGTGGGACGAGAAGTTCCGAGGCCAGGTTTTGGGGAGGGTGGCCTGGGGCGTGCCCAGTGCCCAGTAGATCCGGAAGGTCTTCTCCAGGTCCTGGGCCAGGCGGCTGCAGTTGTAAATGATGGCCCCGAGCTCCTTCACCTGCAGGACCAGGGCCAGCGGCTATGGGAGTGAGGCTGCTGGGTACGTGGGCTTCCCGCCCTAGCCAGGCATATAGGGGTACGCAGCCCCTGGTGTTCGGGAGTGACATGTAGTCTGATGATCAAAGTATAAACTAAAAATCCCTTAATTTCACAGCGACGGCCGATGCGACCTTCTGCCCTTTGACAGGTTTGTAACATACTTCGACTTCTAAAAAGGGATCATATTTGGAATCTGCGTACTTCTGTGGATGATGGATGTCCCTGAGACGTCTTTCCACGTGGCTGAATGGTCCTCCTCAGCCTGAGTTCAGCAGCGCCGTGTGGTACCGTGACTGTCTAACCAGCCCCCTCTGGTCTCACTACTGCCATGTGAACCACATGCTATGGCACCCAGCTGCCCTTGGCTGACTTCTCACCACACCCACTTTCTCTAGATGGACCTGGGCATCTGAAAAGCCCCCAGGGTGCGGGGGAGGGGGGGAAGCGGACAGCTCCAGGTGACCTGCCCCCTGTGCCCTTGACTTACCTGTGTTAGGGACCGCCAGTCCATGTTGGCGCTGCCCAAGTAGAGGTGCCGCCCATCCACCACCCAGAACTTGGAGTGCAAAACGCCCCCAGTGAGCTGCTTCATGGGCACCTGCCGCACCTGGGCACCTGGCCAAGGTTAAGGAGACAAGAAGAACTAGCTCTTATTAAGGGCCAACTGACGTAAGTCTATGCTCTTACCTTGAGCTGACTCCTGTTCTTAGAGCTGCTCAGTTGGTGAGGTTATCATCTCTACGTTACAGATGAGGGCCCTCAGGTGTGGACAGGTGACTGGCCCAGGGCCTCCAGGCAGCCTGGCTCCAGGGCTCGAGGTTGTAAGGACTGTCCCCAGCTCTTGCTTCCTGGCAGGGGTCCCAGCCTGAGCCCCTGCCCCGCCCCGGGAGCTGGGACCACCTGGCCCTCTGCCCCGTGGGAGATGACACCCTCCGCTCCTTAGGACCAGCCCACTCTGGTGGAACAGACTGAAGGAGCTTGGAGCCCAGCCCCTTCCCTCCCTCTTGGCTGGGGAGGTGCAGGGTTGGAGCATTCCTGGCCTCCCCCCAGGCAGCCCTGCCCTCCTCTGTCCTTGTCCCGAGGGCCAGGGCCTGGTGGTGGTGCAGGCACCTACCCCGGGCTGCCAGCACCTGCAGATCCGTGGACTTCCTGGCCAGTGTCGGGTTGCTGGTGGCCACGGCCAGGGAGATGTTCTTGTCCAGCAGCTGCTGCAGCTTCTGCAGAACAGCCTCTCCCTGGGGGGCCAGGCTAGCCGTGAGGCTGGCTGTCCGAATATGGTCCTTGGGGTGACCCCAGCTGGCCCTCTTCCCCTTAGCCCCTCAACAGGCCCCAGACCTCGCCCAGGAGGCTGCCCCAGCTGGCCTCAGCCAGCCACAGCTCAGGGTCAGTCCAAGCACTTGGGGCTTTGAGGACCTGAGGCTAGGATCAGTTCTAGAGCTCTGTCCTCCAGGCCCCTCGACACCTGCCCCAGGCCCCCCGTCCCTTCTCCACCACAAGCCAAGCCCTGGGGCCTGGCCTTATTTTTTTTTTATAGCCCAGCACAATTGTGTGGCCAAGTAGGGAGGGGCCTCGCCATTGGGGTAGGAACTGGGGGGCACACCAGCTGGGAGGATGAGTCATGGACGCCGATGTCAGCCCCAGTGAGGGACCAGTAGTAGGAAGCCACGTGGACGCTCTCCTGGGCAGTGTCAAGGAGCTGCAGCCAGGCCTGCGCCAGGGGCTGGGCCGCCGGGCTGGGCGCAAACGTCAAGTCCTGGGGGAGGCTCTCCACGAGGACAAGCCTGCAGAGAGGGCAGAAAGAAGCCTAAGCCACGTTAGCACAGCCTCCTGCTCAGGAGAACCTGCTCCCTCAGGAGTGGAGGGGAGAGCAGGAAGTTGGGCATCAAACAGACTGGGCAGGGTCAGGTCTGACCCAGCGGCCAGTGGGGACGTCACCACCCAGCAGCGCAGCTGGGGAGGCAGCTGGTGGGGTGGCCCAGAAAGCTCTACCCCAGCCCTGACTGAGAGGGCTACCCACAGGAGTGGAGCAGAGCTGGTGGGTCTGGTGTCGCTGACCCAGAAGGAGAGGGGCTTGGCCAGGAGGTGGTGTGGGCTTGTCTCCAGGTGTGCAGGATGAGGTGGTGAGCCAGGTGCACCATGGGGCAGGCTTTGTCCTGGGCGTGTGAATAGTGCCTGCCCACCCCCCCAGGAGGGGGACAAAAGGGTGGTGAAGGGCCTTGGTCCAGGCCGGTAGGATATATGTCAGCACGTCAGAGTCCAGGTGGCTCTTCCA
The DNA here is from genome assembly GCF_024166365.1 of Elephas maximus indicus. Taxonomy (NCBI): domain Eukaryota; kingdom Metazoa; phylum Chordata; class Mammalia; order Proboscidea; family Elephantidae; genus Elephas; species Elephas maximus. The sequence goes on along the minus strand of NC_064828.1, from coordinate 119,215,500 downwards.
CACCCAGTCAGTGTCTGCTACAAGGGACCCAGGACCACTAGCTCTCTGTGCCCAGCCTGCTCTGTCTTCATGGAAGGATATGGCCTTCTCCACCAGCCCCCCGCCTCACTGCCTGCCCTCCCTGGGACCCCTACTTCTCCCTAGGAGTCTAATGGTGTGTTCAGGCAGAGGAGGAGGCAGGGCTTCTCTGAGGGGATCTAATGGCGGACTCGAGTGGAGGTGGACATTGTGCTTCTCCCAGGGGATTAATGGCACACTTACCGGCACTCATCCTTCTGCCGCCTGGACCCCGCCTCCTCTCCCCAGTGCTCCCAAGCCAGGCGGGAGCCACGGCCCTGAGACCCAGCAGGCTCTTCCTTAGGATGTCCCTGGCCCCAGGTGGGAGGAGGGGGTGCTTGCCACAGGAGCAAGGCAAGAGTCAGGGCCCCAAAGCACAGTACAGCCAGGATCCCCAGCACCTGCCATGGAGATAGGAATCATCCTTGGGCCCTGGGGTGACTCTGGATGCTCCAGGACAGATATGGGGCTGTCCGGGCTTGATGGGGAGGGGTGTAGCTGCGGTAGGGGATGGCGCAGAGTGGGATGGTGCCCCCATGTTGGGCAGTGTCAAGGGGGCTGGATCGCCTCTGATGCTGCAGCCACGTAGTTACTGTCTGCTTCCCCAGACCCCAGTGGCTGAGGCACGTGGGCGGATCCCCTGGCTCAAGCTGCTGGGCTCGCCTGGCTCACTGGTCGGGGTACCCCATGCCCCAAGCCCCCCATGGCTGACCGGGTTCTGTCCTCCCCACTTTGGCCTAGGGGCCCCGTGAGGCTGTGGGACCCCTACCCCCTACACCCCTCCCCTCTCTCCCTCGGGACCCCCATCCTACCATGCTGGCCTCACTGTCCCGTAGGCTGTGGTGGGGTGTGGAGCAGGGCCACGAGGGGGTCCCCATGGGTCTCTGTGAAGGTCTCATTGCCACCTGCAAGGGGCAGCCTGGAGTCACCAGCAAGGAGCAGCCTGGCTGCTGGGCTGCGACACCCCTTTGGCGAGGCCCCCAGGCACCACTGGAAGCCCCAGGAACCTCCCCGCTCCTGTCTGAGGCTGCTGCCCAGGTCTGGGGCTGCCCGGCCAGCCTCTGGGCTCCACCCTTCAACCCTCAGCCCAGGCAGTGTGGTCTCTTGGGAGCAGCCTCCACGTGAGCCCCGAGGTGGCAGGGCCCTTCCAGCACCTGACCTTTTACTAGTGTCTCTGTGTCGGTGCAGTTAACACGCTTGGCTGCTAACTGAAAACCTGGAAGCTTAAATCCACCTACAAGTTCTTCAGAAGAAAGGCCTGGCAATCTACTTCTGAGAAAAATCAGCCACTGAGAACCCCACGGAGCACAGTTCTACTCTGACACGGGGGCTGCCATGAGCCGGAGTCCACCAGAGAGCAGCCACTGAGAACCCCACGGAGCACAGTTCCACTCTGACACGGGGGGCTGCCATGAGCCGGAGTCCACCAGAGAGCAACTGTTTTTCTTTGGTTTTGGGTGTGTGTTGAGGTGGGGGAGCCACGCGGCTGTGAGGTTCCCTGGTCTCCCTCTCTCGGGGTATCTGGGAGTCCGAATCTCAGTTCCTTGTTTCAACCGCGATGCAAACAAGTCTGATAATGCTTCTGCTTTCTCTGTTCAGCCTCTCTGCACAGACCTATAAATAACCACTTTCCTTTCCTGGTCCTGCCCCAAAATGGCCCCCCTGCTGGGCCGCTAGAGACCCCGAGGGCAGAGGGCCTGCATGGGTGAGATCAGCCTCAGCATTGTGGTCCTGGGGCAGAGGACTGAGCTTGACCCCTCCTAGGGGTCTTGAGGCCCCAGGAAGATGCCTTCTTGTGGTGGACAGGAGCAGGCTGCTCCTGGAGGTCAGCGGGTCCACCACGGGGCGCAGGGAAACCTGTGTGAAGCACTGTCCGCTTCCCCGAGACCCTCAGAGATATGAGCACCTCCCTCCCGGGCCTGGGTGTGTGGGGCCGTGTGGTCTGGGGCTGGGGCTACCACACACCCGACCAGGAGCAGCAGCTGGGGCTCAAGGCCCTGGGCTTCTCTTGGGCTGTCCCCCGAGGGTCAGAGGCTTGGGCCCCTGCAGCCCAGGGGCCGGACCCGGGAGTGGGCCTGGAACTCCAGAGTGGTACTGGGCTGTGATGCCCCAGAAACCTCTGTGAGAGAGGCTGCAAGTGTAGGAGATTTCAGCGATAGTCAACAAGGTCCAGACACCCCTCGCTGCCCAGGGTTCCCCCCCACAAAGGGAACCCAGATGCCCTTATCCACAGGTCAGTGACAGGCTTCCCAGTCCCTCCTTCACTGACTTGGGGGAGGCACCAATGAGATGTCCTGGGCTGTGGCCAGGTGAAGGGGCCCCCAAGACATCCTTGGAGAGGCTGCTCCCCACCCTTCCCTGCACCACATACCCCAAAATGTTTCCCCTTCTGGAGCCATCCAAGATGCCTCCTGGGACCACAAACTCCCAGAGCTTTCACTCCCCCAACTCTGACATCCCAGAGGCACAGATGGGTAGGGCCTGCAGGAGGCCAGCCCCCAGCAGTGGCCCCATGTGCCATGTGTCCCTAAAACAGGGCCAGCCGTTTGGAGAGAATGACCCACTAGTGGTGGCATCTCCAGGCTGTGGGGACTGTGGGGAGGCTTAGCGGCCTCCCCAGCCCTTGTGGACAGCCTCAGGACCCTGCAGGCGGCAGGGGTCACAGATGAGGGTGACCCCTCGCCCGGCGCTCCGACTTCCTGACCTGCCAGGCACCAGGCACAGCTGTGGTCCCAGGACCAGCAGGAAGCCCCCGAGGCCCCAGGAGTTGGGGTTGCCAGGACCTTCCCTGGCTCCCTCCCCACCCAGCCCAGCCTCACCACCACACACCTCTGGGGCTGCTGCCTTGACGTCCGTCCTGTGCAGTGCAGCCTGCAGTAGCCTGCTCTCTGGGCGGCTCAGTGCTACCTCTGGCCGCGCCCACCTGCCCTGCTCTGCAGCTGCTGCTTCCCCTACCAGCCACTTCCTCTCTGTCCTGGTATCCCTCTCCCCACCCTGGGACAGACATCTGGACAGGGTGAGTGGGCTAGGGGTCGTGGCCTGGGCCCTTAGCTTGAGAAAATCACCTCCTTGGGTGGGGGGGCCACGATCATAGGCCCACAGAGACGAGTTAGGCTCACCTGCAGCCACTGAGACCCAAAGACGCAGAAGTTTACTTCCGTCCCACCCAACTAGGTCTGAGTGCAGCTCCACAGCCTCGGGGACCCAGCTGCCCTCCAGCTCACAGCTCCTAATCTCCAGGGTTGACCGGCAGCCTCACGGCCTCATCACCTCTAGGTTCCTAGCAGGGCAGGCACCTCCCCTTAGACCCCATGATTCCGAACTTAGTCACATGGTCACTTAGCTGCAAGGGAGGTTGGGAAATGGAGGTGGCTGGAATCCCCATCCTTAGAGGACATGGAGGCCTTGGCTGGGACCCCGCAACCTGGAGAACACAAGGGGCTATAGCTGGGACCAACAACCTGCAGAGTGTGGGGGCACAGCTGGGACTCCCATATTGGAGAACGTGAGGTGGGTGTGTGAAAGGCTCGTGCTCAGGATGCTCCCCACAACATGCAGCCTCTCAGGCCCAGCTCACGGTCCACCAAGGCATGGAGCCAGCTCTGCCAGGGCGGTGCCCCCAAGCAAGTTGGGGTACCGACTGGGTGTTAGGGTGCTCCCAGCTCCCCGAGGTCCTATGGACAGTCCTGTGGGGAGGTACTGGACTCTTCTGAGTGCTCAGGCTAGTCTTTGAGGGCAATCCCAGGCAGGTGCCTGATGAGTTCTGCGTTGTTTTACCTTAAGTTTTTGCAGTGTAATGAGTTATTTCACGTGGCCCTTCTAGCCATGGTCTATGTGACTCATACACAGTGACTGAGTGGGACTGTGCAAATAAGGTATATGGAACTTGTAACTGTTTGGGTTAGGTGTCAACTTGGCTGGGCCATGATCCCGGTATTGTGTGGCTGTCCTCCATTTTATGTGTTGTGGATCCTGACCTCTGCGTGTTGATGAGGCAGGATTGGTATGCGGTGTGTCTTGGGTTGCAGCCTTGCAGGAGGGCGTGACTCAAGCCCCACTGTTACTAAAGTTAAGCCCTTCCCTGGGTGTGGCCTACATCTAAGGTATATGTGTGGATACCCTGGTGGGGCTCTCACTCTCTACATCTGGATCCCACATCCAGTTCGTGATTGCCTAGCCTCTGGTTCTTGGGACTTGAGCCAGAGGCCTGTCATCTGACCCGCTGATTCTGGGATTCGCCAACCTCCGCAGCCCCATGAGCCAGCAACCTCTTGTCTGACCTAATTCACCAGCTGCCGCAGCCTCGTGAGCCAGTAGCCTGTGATCTAAACTGCCGGTTTAGGTTCGTCAGCCCTGGAAGCCACATGGGTTGGGAGAAGCCTATGCCTGACCCATGGACTTGGGACTCGCCAGCCTCCACATCTGTGTGAGCCATTGCCCTTATACAGTTCGTGAGTTCAGTGAGACGTTACGGAGAATTAGGGAATCCAAGAGAGGAGGGAGAGTACTGAGGGGAGAGAGAGTAGTTGGTGCTAGAGATGACGGAGAAGTACAGCAGCTTGGAAGAGCTGGACATTGAGACATCTTTAACCTCTGCCTCATAGGAACCAGCTCTGTGCCGATCCTTATAAAAGAAATAATTTGTTTAGTTATTGTGTGTTCTTATCTTAAATAAAATAATACAATAGTATCTAAAGACACTTTAGTTATGTGTCATATAAACAACATACATGGTTGTCATTGGGTGCTGCCGAGTTGGTTCTGACTCCTAGCGACCCTGTGTACAATAGAATGAAACATTGCCCAGTCCTGCGCCATCCTCACAATCGTTATGCTTGAGCTCATTGTTGCAGCCACTGTGTCAGTCCTTCTCTTTGAGGATCTTCCTCTTTTTCTCTGACCCTCTACTTTACCAAGCATGATGTCCTTCTCCAGGGATCTCCGGATAACATGCCCAAAGTATGTGAGACGTAGTCTCATCATCCTTGCCTCTAAGGAGCATTCTGGTTGTACTTCTTCCAAGACAAATTCGTTGGTTCTTCTGGCAGTCCATGGTATATTTGATATTCTTCTCCAACACCACAATTCAAAGCCATCAATTCTCCTTCAGTCTTCGTTATTCATTTTCCAGGTTTCATATGCAGATGAGGTGATTGCAAACACCATGGCTCGATCAGGCGCACCTTAGTCCTTACCGTGACGTCTTTGCTTTTTAACACTCTAAGGAGGTCTTTCGCACCAGAGTTGTCCAATGCAATAATTCATTTGATTCCTTGATTGCTGCTTCCATGGGTGTTGATTACGGATCCAAGTAAAATGAAATCCTTGACAAACTTTAATATTTTCTCCATTTATCATGATGTTCCTTATTGGTCCAGTTGTGAGGATTTTTGTTTTCTTTATGTTGAGGTGTAATCCATACTGAAGGCTGTGGTCTTTGATCTTCATTAGTAAGTGCTTCAAGTCCTCTTCACTTTCGGCAAGCAAGATTGTGTCATCTTCATATTGCAGGTTGTTAATGAATCTTCCTCCAATCTTGATACCCCATTCTTCTTCATACAGCGCAGCTTCTTGGATTATTTGCTCAGCATAGAGGTTGAATAAGTATGGTGAAAGGATACTACCCTCACCTTTCCTGACTTTCATTCACACAGCATGCCCTTGTTATGTTCGAATGACTGCCTCTTGGTCCATTTACAGGTTCCTCAGGAGTACAATTAAGCTTTCTGGAATTCCCATTGTTAGCAATGGTATCTATAATTTCTTATGATCCACATAGTCTAACGCCTTTGCATAATCAAGAAAACACAGGTAAACATCTTTCTGGTATTCTTTGCTTTCAGGCAAGATCCATCTGACATAGGTAATAATATCCTTTGTTCCACGTCCTCTTCTGAATCTGGCTTGAATTTCTGGCAGTTCACTGTCAATGTACTGCTGTAACCACTTTTGAATAATCTTCAGGAAAATTTTACTTGTGTGTGATATTAATGATATTGTTTGATAATTTCTGCATTCTGCTGGATCACCTTTCTCTGGAATGGGCACAAATATGGATCTCTTCCGGTTGGTTGGCCAGGTAGCTGTCTTCCGAATTTCTTGGCATAGATGAGTGAGAGCTTCCAGTGCTCCATCTGTTTGTTGAAACATCTCAGCTGATATCCCATCAATTCCTGGAGCCTTGCTTTTCATCAATGTCTTCAGTGCAGCTTAGAGTTTTTCCTTCGATACCAGTGCAGTTCCTGATCATATAAAACTACCTCATAAAATGGTTGAACGTAAGCCAATTCTTTCTGATACAGTGACTCTGTATATTCCTTCCATCTTCTTTTGATGCTTCCTGTGTCATTTAATACTGTCTAATCTGCCATTTAACCCTCTTATTGGGGTTTTTTTTAAACTTTTTTTTTGTGATTATAGTTTTCAATGCGATGCTTTTCCACGTCTATCTATATTTTATATTCTTTTGCTCTTTGCTCACCTTTTCAATACCGTTTTTATTTGTCATTTTTTTTCCCTGCTGGGATTGAGAATGCCTTTCTCTAGAGATGATTTGCATCCAGTTTTGCAGGACGCAGGGATTGCTATCAACCCATAATCACTTTGATTCAATTTCTCACCCTGGAGGTCCTCTGACTGTCTGGAGTCGTATGAATTTGAACCCCAAGCTCACATGAAAGCAAGGGAGCCTGAGAAGAGCCAAGCCCAGATGACCCTAAAGTCTCATTTTCTTCTCTTTTCTGTAGCTTAGTAAGACGTGGACTCAGCAGTTATGAGTTAGCTTAATGAAACAGCAAGCCGATAGCACATTCTGAGATCCAAAGCTTCCCTTTATGAGGAGGACATTACTCACCCAATGTCTTAGTTCTCTAGTGCTGCTATAACAGAAATACCACAGTGGGTGGCTTTAACAAAACTGATGAAAGAAGTGCTACAAATCACAGGATGGGCAAACACAGAGAAAGTACTCCGGGACACACCATAGTAAAACCCTGATAACAAAGAGAAAAGTCTTTAAAACAGAGAGAAAGAAGATACCACCTTTAAAGGGACAACAATAAGGTTTTTGGCTTTTCTGAACAATGGAAGCCAGGAAAAAAATGAAGCAATATTATGAAAATTCTGGGGCAAAAAAACTGTCAACTTAGAATTCTAAATCAAGTAAAAAAGAAAGTCAAAAACAGTCATTTCCAAACACACCCCTTCCAGGAAATTGACAGAATTCATCATCACAAACCTGCACTCAAAACAAAAGAAAACAAACAAACAAAAAACCACCACCAAGAAGAAATTAAATAAAGGTCTTTTGGAAAATGATCCCAGATGGAAACGTGAAAATGCAGGAGAGAAAGAAGAGACCAGAGAAGCCAAATATCCTGATAAATTTAAATGTATGTTATTTATACGAATTAATACTTTATTGTAGAGAGTAAGTATGTGTGGAATTTAAGTGTCTGATAAAATAGCATAAAATGGCAAAAGATGGAAAAGAGGTAGATGATTTAAAGTGTTGGAAAGTCTTTGCTCTGTGAAGTAGTAAAACTACAAATTTACATTAGACCCTATTAAGTGAAGGGTGAATTTTATTATCTTAAGTTATTTTATTTGAAATGCCTGTGGCATATCTTTCAGCATCACGGCAACACCGAAGCCACCACAGTACAACAAACTGACACAGATCAAACCCCAGCAGGGTCCCCCATGGCAGACAGGCTTCAGCTGAGATTCCAGACTAAGACACTGGGAAGAAAGACCTGGTGCTCTGCTTCTGAAAAAAGGAGCCAGTGAAAAGCTCGAAAGTAACAGTGGAAGATCGTCTGACCTTGTGCAGGAAAATGAGCCCCTCAGGGTGGAAGGCACTCAAAAGATGACTGGGAAAGAGCTGCCTCCTCAAAGTAGAGTCGACCTGAACAAAGCGGATGGAGTCAAGCTTTCAGGACCTTCATTTGCAGATGTGGCAAGACAAAATGAGAAGAAGCAGCTGCAAACATCCATTAATAATAGAAAGAGAGAATGTACGAAGCATGAATCTAGGAAAATTAGAAATTGTCAAAAATGGAATGAAACGCATAGCATCAATATCCTGAGCATTAGTGAGCTGAAATGGACTGATATTGGCCATTTTGAATCAGACAATCATATGGTCTACTCTGCCCGGAATGACAAATTGAAGAGGCATGGCGTCACGTTCATTGTCAAAAAGAACATTTCAAGATCTATCCTGAAGTACAGCACTGTCAGTGATAGGATAATATCCATACGCCTACACGGAAGACCAGTTAATATGACTATTATTGAAATGTACACACCAATCACTAATGTCAAAGATGAAAAAATTGAGGATTTTTACCAACTTCTGCTGAAATTGATCAAACGTGCAATCAAGATGCATCAATAATTAGTGGTGATTGGAATGTGAAAATCGGAAACAAAGAAGAAGGAACAGTAGTTGGAAAATATCGCCTTCATGACAGAAATGATGCCGGAGATCGCAAGATGGAATTTTGCAAGACCAGCGGCTTCTTCATTGTAAATACCTTTTTTCGACAACTAAATGGCGACTATACACATGGACCTCACCAGGTGGAATATACAGGAATCAAATTGACCACATCTGTGGGAAGAGATGATGGAAAAGCTTAATATCCTCAGTCAGAACAGGGCCAGGGGCCGACTGCGGAACAGACCATGAATTGCTCATATGCAAGTTCAAGCTGAAACTGAAGAAAATCAGAGCAAGTCCACGAGAGCCAAAATATGACCTTGAGTATATCCCACCTGAATTTAGAGACCATCTCAAGAATAGATTTGACGCACTTAACACTAGTGACCTAAGACCAGACGAGTTGTGGAATGACATCAAGGACATCATACTCGAAGAAAGCAAAATGCCATTAAAAAGACAGGAAAGAAAGAAAAAGCCCCAAAATGTCAGAAGAGGCTCTGAAACTTGCTCTTGAGAGTAGAGCAGCTAAAGCAAACAAAAGGAACGATCATGTAAAAGAGCTGAACAGAAAATTTCAAGGGCGGCTTGAGAAGACAAAGTAAAGTATTATAATGAAATGTGCAAAAATCTGGAGTTAGAAAACCAAAAGGGTAGAACATGCTAGGAATTTCTCAAGCTGAAAGAACTGAAGAACAACCTCAAGCCTTGAGTTGCAATATTGAAGGATTCTATGGGGAAAATGTTAAACAACACAGGAACTATCAAAGAAGATGGAAAGAATACACAGAGTCACTTTACCAAAAAGAATTGGTTTACGTTCAACCATTCCAGAAGGTAGTATATGACCAGGAACCGCGATGGTACTGAAGGAAAAACTCTAAGCTGCACTGAAGGCACTGATGAAAAACAAGGCTCCAGGAATTGATGGAATACCAACTGAGATGTTTCAACAAACGGATGCAGTGCTGGAAGCGCTCACTCACCTATGCCCAGAAATTTGGAAAACAGCTACCTGGCCAACCGACTGGAAGAGATCCATACTTGTGCCCATTCCAAAGAAAGGTAATCCAATCGAATGTGGAAATTATTGAATAATATGAATATCACACACAAGTAAAATTTTGCTGAAGATCATTCAAAAGTGGTTGCAGCAGTATATAGACAGGGAACTGCCAGAAATTCAAGCCGGATTCAGAAGAGGACATGGAATGAGGGATATTATTACCTATGTCAGATGGATCTTGCTTGAAAGCGGAGAATACCAGAAAGATGTCTACCTGTGGTTTCTTGATTATGCAAAGGCATTAGACTATGTGGATCATAAGAAATTATAGATACCATTGGTAAGAATGGGAATTCCAGAACACTTAATCGTACTCCTCAGGAACCTGTAAATGGACCAAGAGACAGTAATTTGAACAGAACAAGGGGATACTTCATGATTTGAAGTCAGGACAGGCATACGTGAGGGTCGTATCCTTTCACCATACTTATTCAGTCTGTATGCTGAGCAAACAATCCAAGAAACTGGGCTATATGAAGAACTTGGCATTGGTTCTTTCATATGGGTTTCACCACATCTTCGATGTGGTGAAAAATAAGTGAAATTGTGCACTACAGACTAGTAAGTAAGCACAGGTAAGCCCATGCGTACCTTGCTTGTTTGGTGATTCATTCCTGAATCTGTCAGTCACAGCCTTAACCTCTTTACCAAAAGTTTGTGCAGCCACAACCTTGGTGAGCATTCTAGGACACGTGTCCTTAGTTTGTACAACAGGATATTCGAAATATCTAAGTTCTGTTTTCATTTAGCACAGTTCATTTTTAAGTCCATTCCTTTCCTCTAGCATTTTACTACAAGCAGCAAGAAGAAACCACGTGGCCCCTTTAGGATCTTGCTTAGAAATTTCCTCAGCAAGATATCCAAGTTCATCACTTGCAAGTTCTACCTTCAGCCAAACATTTGAACAAAATTCAGACAAGTTCTCTAGCACTGTGTAAGAAGCATCGCCCTTCCTCCATTGTCCTATCACACGTTCATCATTTTCTTTTAAAGCCTCATCAGAAGCACATTTAACGTCCCCAAACCTAACAGCATTCTGTTGTTGGCACCATATGTATTCCCTAAGATGATACAGCTCTCCTCACTCCCTTCTGAGCCCTCATCGGAATCGCCTTTGACGTCCATAATTCTACTGGCAGTCTCTTTAAGGCAATCCAGGCTTTTTCTATTGGGTACCTTGAAACTCAATCTCTACCCATAACCCAATTCCAAAACTGCTTCCACATTTTAGGTATCTGTTAGGGCAGCACCCACTCTGGGTATCAAATTCTGTCTTAGTCATCTACTGCTGCTATAACAGAAATGCCACAAGTGGATGGCTTTAACAAAGAAAAATTTATTCTTTCACAGTTTAGGAGGCTAGAAGTCCAAGTTCAGGGTGCCAGCTCTAGGGGAAGTCTTTCTCTGTCGGCTCTGGAGGAAGATCCTTGTCATCAATCTTCCCCTGGTTGAGGAGCTTCTCAGTGCAGGGACCCTGAGTCCAAAGGACCCACTATGCTCCTGACTTTGCTCTCTTGGTGGTGTGGGGTCCCCGTGTCTCTCTGCTTGCTTCTCTCTTTTATATTTCAAAAGATATTGGCTTAAGACACAACCTAATCTTGTAGATTCAGTCCTGCCTCATTAACATAACTGCCGCTAATCCCACCTCATTAACATCGTAGAGGTAGGATTTACAACACACAGGATACTGGAACTCATGGACTAGCCAAGTTGACACACATTTTGGGGGGACACAATTCAATTCACGACAGCATCTATCTTACTCTCTCTCTCCTCTGCCCGATTGTTTAATCTCATTTATATCTCAAAAGAGATTGACTCAAAGCACATCCTACACTAATTCTGCCTCATTCACAAAGACAATCCATTCTCAAATGGGATTATAACCACAGGCATAGAGTTTAGGATTTACAGCATAATTTTGGCAGACATAATTCAATCCATAACAGAGGGTATGGAATAATAAAAAATTCTTTATTAATCCTAAAGGAGGAAAAATAAAACAAATAACAGATGGGGTATTTTTAGTATACCATTTTAATTTCTTTTATATACTCCTAATTGCACTCCCCCTAATGAGAGACCCCGTTCCTTCCCTCCATTCTCTCTTTTTGTGTCCATTCCACCAGCTTCTAACCCCCTCTGCCGTCTCATCTCCCCTCCAGATAGGAGATGTCAATATAGTTTCAAGTGTCTACTTGATCCAACAAGCTCATTCTTCACCAGCATCTTTTTCTATCCCATTGTCCAGTCCAATCCCTGTCTGAAGAGTTGGCTTTGGGAATGGTTCCTGTCCTTGGGCTAACAGAAGGTCTGGGGGCCATAACCACAAGGATCCTTCTAGTCTCAGTCAGACCATTAAATCTGGTCTTTTTAGGAGAATTTGGGGTCTGCATCCCACAGCTCTCCTGCTCCCTCAGGGGTTCTCTATTGTGTTCCCTGTCAGGGCAGTCATTGGCTGTAGTCAGGCACCATCTAGCTCTTCTGGTCTCAGGCTGATGTACTGTCTGGTTTATGTGGCCCTTTCTGTCTCTTGGGCTCAGAATTACCTTGTGTCCTTGGTGTTCTTCATTCTCCTTTGCTCCAGGTGAGTCGAGGCCAATTGATGCATCTTAGATGGTTGCTTGCTAGCATTTAAGACCCCAGACGCCATTCTCCAAAGTGGGATGCAGAATGTTTTCTTAGTAGATTTTATTGTGCCAGTTGACTTAGATGTCTCCTGAAACCATGGTCCCCAAGCCCCTGCCTCTGCTATGCTGGCCTTCAAAGTATTCAGTTTATTCAGGAAACTTCTTTGCTTTTAGTTTAGTCCAGTTGAGCTGACCTCTCCTGTATTGTGTGTTGTCTTTCCCGTCACCCGGAGTAGTTCTTATCTACTACCTAATTAGTGAATACCCCCTCCCACCCTCCCTTCCTCTCCCCTCTCATAACCATCAAAGAATGTTTTCTTCTCAGTTTAAACTATTTCTCGAGTTCTTATAATAGTGGTCTTATACAATATTTGTCCTTTTGCAACTGACTAATTTCACTCAGCATAATGCCTTCCAGGTTCCTCCATGTTATGAAATGTTTCACAGATTTCTCACTGTTCTTTATCGATGTGTAGTATTCCATTGTGTGAATATACCATAATTTATTCATCCATTCATCTGTTGATAGGCACTTTGGTTGCTTCCATCTTTCTACTATTGTGAACAGTTTTGCAATGAACATGGGTGTGCATATATCTGTTCATGTAAAGGCTCTTATTTCTCTAGGATATATTCCAAGGAGTGGGATTGCTGGATCGTATGGTAGTTCTATTTCTAGCTTTTTAAGGAAGTGCGAAATCGATTTCCAAAGTGGTTGTACTGTTTTTACATTCCTACCAGCATTTTTTTTTTTACCAGCAGTGTAGAAGTGTTCCAATCTCTCCACAACCTCTCCAACATTGATTATTTTGTGTTTTTTGGATTAATGCCAGCCTTATAGGCATGAGACCTGGCCACTTTTTATTGAATATTAGGCATTGCAAATTTTATGTTGTTGGGTGCTTGCTTTTGTTGTGCTGCTTAAAGTAGTTTGGACTTTGTTTTGGCAAAGTTACTTGGAATCATTTTTTTTTTTTTTTTTTGAGACTTGCTTTTAGGCTTCGTAGGGGAGTGGTGCCAATGGTTAAGTGCTGGCCTACTAACTGAAAGGTCAAAGTTTCAAACCCACCCAGAGGCACCTTGGAAGACAGGCTTGACGCTCTGCTTCCAGGAGGTTATATATAGATAGCCTTGAAAACCCTACGGAGCCCAGCTCTACTCTGCGCACACGGGGTTGCCAGAGCCAGAATTGACTCAAGGGCAATCAACGACAGCAACAGTGGGCTCTAGGGCAGCCTTTAGTCTAGGGCTGATCTAGCCCCACCATGCGGCAATTCTCCCCTGAGGACCTCATCCAACGTCCTGTGTATCATGAACTCTTTCTGCTCTGGAGATCAAACTTCCAGACCTGGATCAACTCCAAGGCCTGTTTAGCCTCCAGTGTTCTGGTGGTTACTTCCCTGGTCTTGTGAGTTTCTTTTCAGCCGTGTGGTCCCTCTCTGGATCTCTCTGTGCACTCCTCTCCAGCATTTTGCGCTCTAAATTCTAGCTGCCTTGGCCTCCCTACGCTCTGATTTGTGTCTACTCAACTGAGCAACAGTGCCAAGCTCTGTTTAGAGTCCTTGAGCTTTGATCTAGACACTGTTCCCAGTCAGTAAGTGTGAGTAATGGTAAGGCTCACCTCGTTTCTTTCCTTTCTCCCAGGGGCCACAGTCCTGTGCTGCCTGCTGGCCAGGGTCTGAAAACTACTTTTTCATGTATTTTGTTCAGTTTTCCTGCCGTTACAGTGGGAAGTTAAATCCAATCCTACTCCATGATGACCAGAAGCTGAAGTTGCCTATGTTATAATTTTAAGCTCTTCCTCAAGCTAAATAAAGATAGTCTTCTCCATAACATTTTCTTCTGAGCAGAGGTAAAGTTTACTTTATGTTTTGTTGTGGCACAGTATGACTGCTTGGCTGTTCCTCCTCCGAATTGTTTTTTTTCAAAAAAAAATCTCACTGAAAAAAGGTCATTTTTTTTTGCATGGAAAATGTGTGGGCTTCTTTCTGAAGATCAGGTTTATACTTACACAACTGGAGACGAATTCATGTATCTACATGTTTGTGTGCTTTTATTAGTTCCGCCAAATAATCCAAGGCCCAGAGCAGGCTCAGGGCTGCTGAGCTTCTACCTCCACACCAGTAATTCCCAATTCTCTGTCACCAAGGGGTCTCTCTCCCAAACTCCGCCCCACACACCTACCTCCCCGGAATCTTAGACTCTGACGTGTCCCGACCTGAACTCGTCACGTGACCTG